>NC_141774.1:16392587-16711025 GCF_051362555.1 Lingula anatina | reverse complement strand
TACAGGTAAAACTGGGCTACTTTATTTTACTTAAATAAATTTTCACCAACCCCAAGTCTGAATATTGCATTACTCAGCCATACAGCTACTGACATATACCACTGCCTACACACAGAATAAAAATAATGTCCTGTTTCTGACTGCAGGAAACAGTGAAGAGATGTGGCTTGTCATGGAAAAATCTGCCACTGGGTGGCAGAAGAGATCAGCCACTTTGTCATTTAATATATAACATATAGTTTAGCAATCACAACCAAGTATGGGTAATACTTTATTTACTCATATAACTACCATATATGCCTGTGTTTTTACATGTCTGCAAGATATACCCTTCTGCAGTGTGTGTAAATAGTCAAAAGAAACATATTGCAATATTTTCATTACCCATAAAACCCAGCCAAGTATAACAAAGCATTCTACCCATATCAATTACATAAATAAACAGTTCAACTTTTTTGTGTAAAACACTTTCAATTCTTACCCTTAAGCACATAGCAGGTATTACCAACCAAACATATTCCATACGAAAAAAAGCTTAAACTTCACAAACATCTTACATACAAAAAAAAGTTATACTACAGATATAACTTCTTTTTTTTTCAGTTTGTATAAAGCAGTTCTTGAATATCTTAGACTACTTGCATTAACTTCCTGTCACGTGATCACTTAAGGTCAAGGCCATTGCAATATGTGATCATTCAGTGTTCAGTTGTTTATATGCAGCATCATGACTCAGCTTTATTTGTAGTCCAAGTCTGACAAAACTGGTATTAAGCTCACCATTTCCCATTAATTAAGTTTCCACTAACTGCCTTTGTTACCCAAACCTTTACTTACGCTGCACCTCAAACATAAATCAGTTTGACACTTCATCACTACTGAGCTTCAAGTTCGGAAATTTTTTTGGTAGGTTTCCATTGAATTCCCTCTGATGTACAAACCTGAACAGTTATGGTGTATGTGATATATAAACTACTTCAATACCTTCACATATACCACTTTCAACTGAGCCTGTGCTTATGCCATGTTCAGGATAAACAGTGGGGCCCTGGTGAACTTTAGCATGTTGACAATTAGTGGTCTCACACCACATATCGACTGTGAAATCTGAAGTTATAAAATTTTGCCATTGTTTTCTTGGTTGTAAAATACATGGTGGGTGAAACTGGCAGGCAACAGTAGTCATTATCTTCTCAGCAGTGTACTGCTGGTGGTACCATAACACTGCACTCAGGCACCATTACTGTGCTGTAGTACCTTAAAGCTGTGCCTAGGCACCATAACCCCCTGCTGTTTGTACCATAACACTGAGCTCAGGCACCATTACTATGTTGCAGTACCTTAAAGCTGTGCCTAGGCACCATAACACCCTGCTGTTTGTACCATAACACTGAGCTCAGGCACCATTACTATGTTGCAGTACCTTAAAGCTGTGCCTAGGCACCATAACACCCTGCTGTTTGTACCATAACACTGAGCTCAGGCACCATTACTGTGCTGTAGTACCTTAAAGCTGTGCCTAGGCACCATAACATCCTGCTGGTGGTACCATCACATGTAGCTCAGGCACCACCTAAGTTGTACTAAGGGCATCATAACAAAGTACTCCAGTACCACTCCATTGTTCTGGAGTACCCTTTCACCAAGTTTGGGCAACATTACACTGATTGGACACCATGTTGACACTATACTCATATTTCTGTCATCACTGATGCAATCGCCTGCACAATTCTTGGCAACATTCTATGCATATAAGGCTGTAATTACTCTTCCTGTGCATACATCTACCAAGTTTTCTTTGTTATGTACTTATTTGTCTGTATAACTGCTTCTGCTCCATGCCGTTTCATTCCGCCATGTTTCCTTTTGAAAGAATACTTTTGGCATGTGCTTATTTGTCTGGATAATTTCTTCTGCTCCATTTATATTTTTCTTTTGTGTTTGTTTTATACCATCTTCATGTCATGAAATCATTTGTATGTATAATCACTTATGATTCTTTTGAATGCATTTCCCTTTCTATTTGAGAAATTCCCAAGGGTTTCTCTTTATACAGTGGAATGGCTGAGCAATAATATTATAATTCTTCTGCCTTGTGCCACATCCTTACTGAAATATACAGTGTTCTTGTCTTCATCTGGTATTCTTTTTCCCTCCCTTAAGCAATATTTTTATTTGTCTGTCTTGTAATCAGTCCATTCATTGGTTTCCTGACATGTCCGTTCTGTTTTTTCTGGTTAACAAATAATGTCTCCTCTCCACTGCTAAGCTCGGACTCTGACGCCATGATATTGCCGTTCACCATTTTGCCTGAAATAATAAATTATTTAATCACTAACAATTAATTTCAATTTGGAATAAAATACCAAATCCAAGTGCAGGGACATGTTAAGCGATGATTTCTGGGTGGGAGAAAATTGCTTTGCCCCCAAAACCCCTGCCCACTTGGAAAATTAATATAAAATGGTATAGAGTAATTTTAATCATTCTAATTTTAATTAATCTATTTAAAATAGCTGGAAAAATAAGAAATCCTGACAAACCCTGACAAAGAAAAGGCGAGGCACTGATGGCTTATCTTTAGTTTTCTGTCCCAGTTTACTTACCTTTAGGCAGCATCTCCATATCATCTTTCTGAAGAGAGTCTGACAATAGTTGATAACGGTGCCTTTTCCTCGGCCGCGTTTTACATCTGAAATCACAAATTAGTTTCAAGTCATTCATTTTGCAAATGGAACATGAATTTCACTATTACAAAGCAAAATTTGAATACAAATGTTATATTTTATCTAACATGAAGGACTATATTGTAAATGTACTTAAACTTGTCAAAACACTGATGTAATTTTAAATTGTTATCTTTCAAATAAATAATTTGTCTGTGCACAGTACATATCTCTATTTTTTTCAAATAATAAATATCCATTTTTTTCATCTTAATGTCACTTACAAAACCAAAAGGTCAGCTGCATTTATTTTTGATTTATTTTCCCTTCTTTGTTTAGCTTTAATCATACCTTTTTGCACAGTAGTAAACTCCCCATATTATGGCTGCTAGAGTGATGACTATCACAAATATCACTATCACTACATATAGTATACTCCAATCTGAAAAAACATAAGCAATCCAAGTTATAAATCTCAAGAAGTATTGATTTCTATCAACAAAAATTACAGTCAAACTCCCATTTGTTAAGCTCCACTTAAACAATTTTAAACAGCCTTTGAATGAAACAAAGAAATAAGACAGTGCAGTAAATGATGCACACAAGTACTATACACAAATCTTGAATTTATTATCTTTGTAACAATTTTAACTTGAAATCATACTTTGGTGAAACTAGTTCCACAACGCTTAGTGGCCAGTCACAAATCAGTTGCGATGCGGCGGAGATGGGTAAAACCCGGGAAATTTAAACAAAATCTTGAGACAGATCTCACGATTTTGCACCCGTCGGAGGCGCTCTCCGGATGCCTGCGGGTTGTCGCAGATTTTTTAGACATCGTCACACCTGTCGCGGTCCCCAACTTTGAACTTAAAATTTTAAGATTGCTCGCAAGATTTTTCACCCATTTTGGGCATCCCAGAGACAATCTCCGATGACCTACAATGCCCTCCGATTAATCGGAGGCGTCCTCCGAATAATCTGAGACTAGTCGCAAGATTCTGTGTGGGATTGGAAAATCAGGTTGAGATTCAATGTCTGCGAGTAGTCTCAGGCGCCCTCCGACTAAATCAGAGGCGCCCTGCGATGATTCGTACGCTTTATGTGATCATCTCCGACGAATCGTACAGTGGAATCGTAGTAAATCGCCGTGTATATAAGGGCGCCTCTGACTGGATTGCTAAAAGTTTGAGACGCTCTTGCTGCAGAAGGCTGTGACAGAAGATTTTGAAGATGCAATCGGAGGCGATCGGAGGCTAATCCCATGATTTTTTGACAAAACCGGGTCAAAATCCTTGAAAAAATCTCAGACAATGTGACTGCTCCACTTTTATTAAGATTATTGCTAGGATTGTTCAAGGATTCTTTATTTTCTACGACGACCCCTGGCCAAAACTTATCCCCGACAGATCGCCGACATTGTGACTGGGCCATTAGTCTCACTACATCACAAAATCAATGAACACCCTTCATGATAATTATATTCCCTTTTTCCAGGCTTGGCTTCCACAAACACCTACCACAATTATAATCTTTTTCCAGTGCGGCTTTGAAGAAATTCTCCATCCAGAAAGCATCACAGACACACTGCTTGGTGTAGGAGTCACACCTCCCGTGTCCTGAACAGTTGTTCTGGCACACTGAAATTTAAAAAAAAATTAATTCAAGAAAAATATTTGTTGTCCAAATTTTCTAAATTTTCAATTTTTCATCAGCTACGTAATTTGAACAGAAGTGTAGATTTTGTCAATAGCCTGAGAAATAAGGCAATATTCCATGAGGAGGTTCTGACACAACAAACTCTTATTTTGTTTAAAACAGAAATACTTGAGAGAAAATAAACCCAGAATTATTTTGTGTAGGAGCCAGAAATTCTCCTCCTCCAAATATTTAACCCTTCTTGAAGAAACAAATTTGACTTTAAAAGATGTGCCAGTCAACATATAAAGTTCACTACCCACCCAACAATAATTGAATCTGACTCAATAATACTGAATAGTGTCAGATGATATCTGATGATATTTGACACTGTATCTATTAACAAACTAAGGACTCATTCAGAACAGGGGACTAACAGATCCGCGGATCAAATATGGCCGAACCACTGGAATGCTTGTTGCATAATCCCCGTAAGAAATATATTCAGTGTCTTATCAGAAATTTAAGCGACAACCTTTTTAGTGGGTCGCCATATTTGATCTGTTAGTCCACTGTTCTGAATGTGCTCTAAAACAAATCTCAGTCTCACCTAAAGTATCTAATTGCACCACTTCAAACTCTAATACATCCGCATCTGACTTGAGCCTCTGCTTGAGAATTTTGACAATCTTCGTCCCCGCGTGGGTCAAATGAGTGTCCTTGAACTCTGACCTCACCAGAAATGTCACAATTACTCTGTGAAGAAAAAAAAGACAATGAAACCTATTATGAATACTTTGCATTAGACATAATCGTAAATGAATTCTCACATGCTATCAATAGTTAACTCTGCATTCAACATTTATCATGTTTATCAAACATTAGGCATATTCTTACTGTCCCGTCCTCATATCTTGCTCTATATTTCTAATATCCACAGTGGTGTCGCCCCCTGGCAGCGTCTTCTGCAGCAGCAAGGCAAGCTGATTGGCAAGGTTTTGCTGAAAATCAATGAAATGAAATGAGGCTCAAAGCACTGTTGTTAAGTTAGTTTTTTTTACCAAGTTGTCATAAATATACTCTTTTTTTTGCATGATTTAATAGTAAATTAATATAAAGATCACCTTTGTTTATTCATTTCCAATGTTTAATCTTTTTAATGCCTGATATATATACATATTTTTAAGAGTGTAATTGTTTTATTAATTTTGTCACCAATCATGTATTGCAAACACAATATACTATTTATTATATTCTTAAAGCATTCAGACAACTGTTATCAAGAGGAGCACCTTATTTTTCTCCTTAAAGACAGCAATATCTACATCCAGGTACATCTGTAACAGGTTCTTAGAATTTTCATCTGAAAAATAAAATACATATTATATCATGAAATTTTATGTTTTTCTTTCTTTATGTTGATTACAATTCTGGAAAGAATTCAAGTTTATCGTTTTTTAACTATAAATTTAAAGACAGAATATATAAATAGTATTTTTTGTTAAGCATAATAATAAAAATGTCAAACAGAAAGTGAGACAGAAAACACACACACACACACACAAACATGCTGAATACAGACATCTTTACCTTCTTTTATTATCACAGAGGCCGCATCCTTGCTGCTGAGGCCGTCCTGGTCAGTAACGGTCAGTGTGAACATGTAGTGACCTGGCACCATGTCAGTCATCAGTAACACTGGCATGTGGTCAGAGCCATTCAGGATTTTCTAAGAATTATGAAATAAAAATTTATTGGTGATAGTCTAAGATCATTTAATAACCTATATAAATAAACTATACCATATAAAGGAAATATTCTGTGAATATCATCCATATCAAGTTAAAGAAATTGACATCCAGAGACCTTGGATAAATGACAAGGGCAGCAAAAATGTCACTGAATTTTCCATTCATTACAAAAAAAATAATATTATAACCTTTTATTTATTTATTTATTTATTTATTCATTTATTTAGTGGGGAAAGAAAGCTGCAACTTGGAATTAAAAAATAAAGAATTCCAAAACAATTCAAGCATAGCCTGTTATCCTAAGCCACAACCACCCCACTCACCCCAGCAGCCAGACTATCTTCACTTTTCTCCCACAAGTACGAGGCAATGGCTCGGTCATCCTTGGACCCTGAGCCGTCCAGCTTGACCAGAGACACAGGCATGGTCAGCAGCTGATCTCCACCGGCACTGGCAACGGGTGGCTGGTTCTTCTCTGAAAAATGTCATCAAGTGTGTATTAAAATATATTCTTTTAGATATCTTTTATTGGCAGCCCGTTTTTGAAAATTAATACCATCAATTTTGTATCTTTTTTTTTCTCTTGAGTATCATTTATGGGCTGCTCTGTCTTTTTGAATTTAACATTAAATTCTTATTTAATTCTTTCAGCCCATCTAAAAAGATACCATTATTTTTTCTACATTTAGAATTACTCACTTGGCCTGAAACCATCTGCCTTAGACACTCCAAGGGAAGGGATTTACAGGCAGTATACGAGTACCGTGGCAAATCCAATCTGGGTTTTTTTACGAGGAAAATTAGTATTCTTAAACTTCCTGCCCTAAAATAATTCCAAGGAAACTGCACTTACTCTCCTGAACCAGCACCTTCAATCGGTCTTTTCCTGTGAGACCTTCCTTGTCTGCCACGACCAGCTCAAATATGTACTCCCCTATTACCAGGTTGGTTACCGTGGCAACTGCTTGGTCTTCATGAATAATATCTGCTGTATTTGGACCTCTGAAATCATGTGATTTTTTTGTTTAACTATTTGAAAGAAAAATCATTGGTATTTAGCCATTTTGGAATTGATATTCACACTGTGCAGTATGTGTATGATAGTTCAGTGTTAGTTTGTTATGGATGAAAATAACATATAAGTATTCAACAGACAAAAAAGGCATTCAATTTTAAACAAATAAATGAATTAAAAATAAAAACACAAAGAAAAAGAATTGATCAGATTTACTTTATCTGCTTCCACTGGTAGGAAGTAATTTTCTTGTCGTCGGTGCTCTTCCTGCCATCTAGAGTTGTAGACTGGTTTTCAGGGATCATGACGGTCTGGTCCTCCCCAGCATTGGCCTCTGGCGCCTGGTTGTGTTCTGGACAAGAAAATATTCAAAATGTGAAAATTTTTTTCTTTGAACTGAGATAATGAGAAAATCAGTTCTAATACTGGAAAAAACCTGGAAGATTGCCCTTTTTACCCAGCATGCAGTGTGTAAACAAATCCTGTTACCACGCAAGTTTCTCCTTCAAGTGTCAGTTACAATGTATTACAATGCACTGTGCAGACGCATGCTATAACCTTTGGACAATTGGAGTGTTAGCGTTTGAAAGTTAGAACACAGTGATCTGAGACACGAAGTACCACATCTGTAGGATCGGGCCCTCGGAGACATCCCTAGCAGAACACGACCACGAGACACCGGACACAATTCAAAATCAGTTGACCTGGAGAAAACTTTGCCAGAAGGTCAAAATGTTGTAATCTCGTTTCAAAGTAGGATCCAGAAGCTGTATAACACTTAATTTTCTCACTATCTCAGTACAATATCACTAAAAACATCCAGTGATAGGTCAACATTAAGCTTGGGTGTGTATGTGTTCATGCATGCAAGCACACAATATTATCTTTGCACTTTACCTGGTTTCACAAACACGTGGACGTCCGCCGTGTCTGTCTGTCCAGATGTGTCCGTGACTTTTAGCGTGAAGGTGTAATCCCCCTCCTGTAGATTGGACAGATGTAGGAATGGTGTGCGGACACCCTGGAAAACAAAGAACATCTCCTTCATTACCTTTATGTGAACTTAAATGTTAAGTATCAATGAAATAAACCCTCCTCAACCATCTAAAATAATATATCATTATATGATCATTTTTATTGCTTCTCATGTCTTTCAGATTCCACTGTATTTATACTATTAACCTTTTGGTTGTAATTTTTGTATAAAAAGCCATCGTTACTATTAGTATTATGCTTTAGTGTAATGGAAATATTTTAGATAACATCAATTTAAATATTGATTATGTGAAATTCGCTGTTTATATATTTTCAACTAAATAATGGATGGTGAAAAAAATAACCAGAAATATAGAAGCCCCACCACATCTGGTACAGTTTTATGACAATGAGTGAAGAAATGTTTATTTTTCCTACCTGCATGTCAGCAGTTAACTTATCATCGGCTTTTATCCACTCGTAGCTTGCAATCCCCTTGTCATCAGAGCTGGCGTTCCCATACAGCGTAATGGAGTTCTTGGGAAGGCTGATCACTTGGGTGGAACCAGCGTTGGCTTGGGGACGGTAGTCAGTTTCTGATACATAGATAGACGAGATAGAAAAATTATTCATGTATCTATTATTCTGCTACAAGTTCATTTTCACAATGGCAATGAGCTAACAATATATTCTGTAACTTTGGCACTTAAACTACAGTAACAACTTTAATAAAATGTTTACACAGAGACTGATATTCAGACAACATTATTATCAGGGTATACAACAGGTTACTTTATGTAACTATGTGTGTCTTGACTTAGGGTTCATAGTCAGTTTCTGTAAGTGGGGGTGGGGGGGGGTGGAGGGGGGATATCAGAGAGTTATATTTATTCTGATATAAGAGCTGAACCAATCTCATTATCCACCTTTTATGACTGTAACATTTGCATAGGTAGAGTCTGTCACACCATCAGAATCTGTCACAGTTAGTCTGAAATTAGAGAAATTACACTGAACAACAGCTTGTGCCAAAAATATTTTAGCCTCAATGTCTATAGGCCAGAAGGTCTAGGAGCAAAACAGTCTAATTTAAAAGCAAAAGCAAAGGTCAATAACCAAAGAAATTGAGAAATTTTACAAGACTGCCTTCAATTTTACTTTAAATTTTTTAAATTTAATTTAAATTTTACTGGTATTTGCCACAGACCAATGCTGTCAATATAGTCTGAAAAAAATGTCCACATTAGGTGAAGCTGATCAGATTTTTTATGGTTGTAAATGACATGAATTCTGCTGAGCATCTGCAACTGGAGTGTTTTCAAAAATTCTGCTCAATCATCAAATCTATTTATCTTCAAATAATTAAAATCATAATTAAAATTGTCATTTATAAATTTATTTCATCTATACACATTCAATTCAGAATTCCCCTAACCTAATCAAGCACAGTATATGATCTATTCTATACATATCAATATGATAGGCTCTACTCACTTAAACTTGTATTCTCCAGGTGACAAATTCTTCAGGGAGAGGAGAGGTTTGTCGCTGTCTTTGAAATCTGAGGACTCCAGTGGACCACTAACCTCTTCCCAATAATAACTGACTATTTTGTCATCATCTTTACTACCTGGAATGGAAAATAGAAGAAATTTTAATGGTCAATGAAGGATTCATCTTACTAAGTCTAAAAGAATAGCATCTCTGACTTATCATTTACAATATGGTAATTCATTCATAGGGATAAAAAACTGAAAAGCACAAAGCATTTCATTTCTTCATGACTTATTTAATATCAATCAATTTTAATTTAATGTAAATTATTACTTAATAACTACTAATACTACTTCTGCTACTACTATTACCTTTTCAATACAAATTGTTCTTGGCATGTTTTTAAAAGTGACACAATATATCATTTGATTGGAATACTGCAGTTCATCTTGGATGAAAGCAGGCTCATTTTGGTCTTAAAGTTTAGACAAACTGCAAGTGATAGACTAAACTTTTTCACTGAATAAGGCCTAAGATATCTCTAAGATCTCTCTAAAGGTTTATACCAAGGTAAGATCTCCGACTTACCTGAGCCGTCCAGTATGGCACTGTTGGGTAGCTCAATGCGTTGACTGGCTGGTTTAATCACAGCAACTGGGGGCGTATTCTTACGCTTGGCTGGAATGAAAAATAATCCCTTGTTAAAATTTCTTTCCTTTTTTTTCTGATCAAGTACTTCCTGATCTGAAGGATCCAACAACTGTCAAGTAAACTGTTCAGAGTAACTGTTACAAAGGCATAGAACTTGGCTCCCCTCACTCAAAGATGTCAAACTATCTTAAAACCAAATAACCAAACATCTATAGCAAAATTGGAAATTTTAACTTTATTCATCCCTTTGTGAACAAACTTACATTTTCATTAAGTAACTAAGTCAATTCGGCAAACTTTTTAGTATTTTGAACAACTAAATTTTACAGACTAACATGACTCTTGCTTCATGAAATCATTTGAGACATTTCTTAATGTCTGACAAATCAAAACCTTACGTGGAAGCACGGTGACATTGACGTGACCTTCTCCATATTTTGCCTCTCCTGTCACGGTTACTTTGAATTCGTACAGGCCAGCTATCAGCTAGTAAAGACAAGAAGAAACACTAATATTATGAAGACAACCTTCACAAATCCTTTAACACCAATAGTACAGTGTACATAAGTTGTACAAAATTTTAATGAATTGACTATAAGTGTAAGATTTGCAATAAAATTTATGAAAAACAATTTGAAAATGTTATATGCTAGTGAGTACTTGTACTTCCACATCAAATTGAAAAGTATACTTTGCACATATGATTTACACAAAAGCATTTTTGTAAAAGAACAATTTTGCAAGTCATCACTTGTATTTTTCCTACCTCCGTGAGCTGAAGAGTAGGCGTGTTCTTTCCCACCATCTTCCCTGACTCTGACCCCCTGGGTCCTGACTCCATGGACCACTCATATTTATACTTCTCTCCTGGAAGGTATGGTAATTAATACAATTCTTCAAACAGTTCACTATTTTTCTCATGATTTATCATTTTAGACACTAAAAAGTAGTAACTGACAAGAAACCAACTAAATTTTTAGAATGCTAAATCAACATTGCTGGTTCACACCAATCAAAATATTTTTTTGTGTTTTATAACAGCAATTGTTTGAGATGAGATGAGCTGTGTGGTATGTCACATCTACCACAATGAAAGATACAAAAATGTATTCCTTCAACATTTCAATTGTACTCTCAGAAATAATGCCTATTACTCTCATAACATATTAACATACTTGGAAGGAAATTAAAAAACTGGAAATACTAAAAATGTTATTGTCAATCTGTAAAGCATGACGAGTAAATAATAATACTAAATCTTCTAAAGGCAGTACAGTTATAAATGGGCACAAAGAGAAAAGGCATCAAGTGGATTTAAGTGAGTTAGCATTGGTACCACTAGTCACCGATTTTTATATTATTTATATCCAAATTTTGCTGAACTACAGCATCCCTGTTCCAACCACAATAGAACAATGTGCCCCTATTGTTCAATATAGCATTATTTGTACTTACCTTTGGTGGCTTTAGGCAAGGCAAATGCTGTAAGGGTCACAGAATTCTCTGGCAGCTGAATGTCCTTGTTAGTTCCAGCCGACACCACAAGGGGGAGCACTGTGAGAAGAGATTCAATACATAAATGAACAAAATTGTACAATTAGGCTCGTCTTGAAAAGAGTGACACCTACGTTGTGGATCTGTATCAGGGAGCAATTATATACAATGTATAATAATCCAGTGACTGAACAAAATTAGAAGTAATCTCCAAAGCATATCCATGACAAAAAGAGTTTCACACAAATAGCGTCTAGAAATGAAAAAATATTTAAAATAGGCTGACACGTCATAAAAATATCTTTCTGACTCTTCCTACATTTCAATATAATTCCAATATTACCAATAATTTCCCATATTTATCTATATGTCTATGTGTGCCAATTTAAGACCACACTAAATATACAGTATACGAACCAAAAGGTAAAATGAAGTCTACAATATATACTTAACTATCCCCATCCATCAACTTACTCTATTTCCCAATTTAATGCCTTCTATGGCACCTGTTCTTGAGTTAATGCTTGGATGAATTAACCAATACAAGGGTTTAGAAGAGTTATTGTACACTATTATATGCAGGGGTTCTTTGTGTCAAACATTATTCACCAAATCTAGTATTTGCAATCTGAGCAGATCAGGTGATTAAGATTATGATTTCTAACCACGGGTATCAGTTCTAATCCCTCCTCTGCCCCACAAACAATTGTGGTAATATTGCCATTGGAAAATTTTCTTAACCACAAGTTTACAATCTAAGAGACCATTCCCACAGATATTTAGATCGATCTATCCCCCTGGTGAGTCTCACTAGATTGCTGTCAGCTAACCAGCTTAAATGTCTGTCCCGCTTACTAAAAGCTGTAACTTTTGTGCACGCTCGTCTCTGGAAGCTGACAGCAATTTAGCGTGAATCCCCAGGGAGTTAGGTCGATCCAGATGGATCAATCTAAATCTGTGGGAACCCAGTCTAAGCCTTTTTCTGTCCCACCCCTCAGATATTATTCACAAGTTGTTAGATAGATTTCCTAGGGTGAGTTAATCATAATCATAATCCTAACCCTGCTCAGACGGGTTGATCAGAGTTAGGCTGACCTAACTCAACTGGGAACAGAACTGTATTTACTTTATTAACTCAGCAATCCACAATAATAATGAAAAAAAAAAAAAAAAAAAAAAAACATGCTTAATGAGTTCATGCCCCTCAATCAAAACCAACCGAAAAACCAAATCAAAAAATAAATAAACACTGCACATGCTGCAGACTTTCAAAGTGAAAACACTCCAGAAATAAGAAAAACTGTGTCATGCAATTCATTAAGTATTATTAATTCAAATTAATAAAAGAAAAATTAAAAAAAGGTGTGTTAATGTCACCTTTGGGTTTGTGTGTTGATGATGGAACGTCCACTGAGTGATCTGTAATAATGGCGAAACATTAACATGCAAACACTCACTATATCATAAAGTGCAAACATTCACTAAATCATGACAAGTAACTCTTGAGTTCCGAATTGTAAAAACATTGAAAAAATTTCTTGTCAGTCTAATAATAGTGTAGAGCAGAATATTAGTACAGACTAGTGCGGTCCAGATTAAAAAAAAAAAAAAAAACATTTTACCACTATTCAGAACTCAATATAAGAAGGCTGAAAAAAAAAAACAAGGCAGCAAAGCTGTCTAATGTACAGACAAAAACACAAAATAAAAATGCAGAAAATGGTTCATTTTGTCAATTTTGATGCCTACAATAGCACTGTCAATCAACACTGAAATTTAATCATGCACAACAGGTGACATCGTCAATAACAGGAGCTGATCCAGAGATATTTTCTGACAGTATTCCAAATTATCTTTGTTGATCCATCCTACATTTTTGATGGTCTTCCAACAGAAAAAAGAGATACCCATCAATGTGAACTTTAAAATCTGAAAGACCCAGAAGATGGCCTCAATCCACCCCTGCAATAAGATTACAGTTTCAGGACCAAATTCACATAATGAAAATCCCAATATCTAAATAATGATGACAGTGCATAAAATAATATTACATAATGTTTAAAGACATAAAAACCAATGCAACTGCTTATGTGGAAATACAGAAAATGTGAAGAGCTTCAGGTGGATGGGAGCTGAAAATGCCAGTGTTTGAAAAAAAAAAAAATTAAAAAGCAAACACAAAAATATCCCATTAAAGCTGCTATTCAAACTTTTAATCTTGCTGTAATAACATGATATGAATAACCCCAATGTGTTTGAGGATAATAAGACACTGTTATTCATCTATTTTTTTGTTTTGTTTTGTTAACTTATTTGCAATATTAAACAACATTTACCTGCATAATTATCATAGATTCCTAATTATGTGACACAGTTAAGAGAGCTTAACCTATGGGACTTTACTGGGAAGTCTCAGCGTGTGTTTTATGTAATCTTATTTAATGGGCACTTGGAAATCAATTAGGCAAATGATTTTATAGCTCTGAATTTAGCTTGTGACTACCCCAAGGGGCAATTACCACCATCCATAAGCAGTAGCCCCATATAGCACTCTATAGAGCTACATTGCTTCCAAAACAGAAAACAATCACACTGATTTTCCAACACAAACTGCACATCAGTCTTACGAAACTTCTCAGTAAGTTTGAGTATCATAAGTAACATGGTTTTTCCTTAATGGTCATTCCGGCAGCCATTTCCAAAATTAGGGTTTTCTTCAACTTTTATGCAATATAACATAATGACCATCAATTTTTAATAATAAAATAAAAGTATCATGGATTTACAGAAAATGTGACATGGAAATGTCTTCAAGGCCATGGAAGTTCAGAGTCACACTTTCAAAATGCTAAAATGTAAACAAAAGATAACTGTATTGAATTGATTTTCTTTCCATTTTCAACATCTTTTTTTCATATAACAAAATAATCAATTTACTGTCATTTTTAAATGAACAACTAAGAAAATTGCTGACATAGGAAAAATATCAATAGAACAATTTTAAATGTCCATTTTGCTCCATTCTGAGATTCTGAACATGGTGAATGATTGAATCTGACAAACTGTAAAAATATGAGTTTATTATTATTTCCATTTTTGACTTTTTGTTACATAATACACAATAACAGATTAACCATCTTTTTTATATAATCAACTAACAATATTGTTAAGATGCAGAAAATGTCAAAAGAACACCTTTACATATTTAATTAGTTCACAGAGAAGATTGTTAACATGCCTAAGAATTAAATCAAAGGAAAAAAAACCCACTTATATACAAAAAAAGGCATAACTTCACCAAAACTGAACCATTTTCAAACTCCATCTGTATTTCAGTAAGACTGATCTCCCCTGTAAATTTCAAGACAATTGGCCAATTGATTTTTCTTAAAATGCGTTAGCGGTATTGCATACATGCTGAAAAAAGTGAAAAAAACAGCATAACTTCCATAAAATTGGTCCGATCACGCTGATTTTCAAACTTTGCCTATGTAATATGAATATTCATCAGTTCTGTAAGTTTCAAGCCAAAAGGTAAAACAGTTTTTCACTTATCGTGTATCAGTGTTGCATATATGCTAAAAAAAATGAAAAAATAGCATAACTTCCATAAAAATGGCCCGATCAAGCTGATTTTCAAACTTGACCTGCATATTATGAATATTCATCAGTTCTGTAAGTTTCAAGCCAAAAGGTAAAATGGTTTTCCACTTATCATGTTATCGGTGCTGCATATATGCTGAAAAAAGTGAAAAAACAGCATAAATTCCCTAAAAATGACCCAATCATGCTGATTTTCGAACTTGACCTGTGTATTATGAATATTCATCAGTTCTGTAAGTTTCAAGCCAAAAGGTAAAATGGTTTTCCACTTATTGTGTTATCGGTGCTGCATATATGTAGAAAAAAGTGAAAAAACAGCATAAATTCCCTAAAAATGACCCGATCATGCTGATTTTCGAACTTGACCTGCGTATTAAGAATTTTCATCAGTTCTGTAAGTTTCAAGCCAAAGGGTAAAATGGTTTTCCACTTATTGTGTTATTGGTGCTGCATATATGCTGAAAAAGTGAAAAAACAAGTAATTTTTTAAAAAATGGCCAGATCATGCTGATTTTTCGAACTTGACCTGCATATTATGAATATTTATCAGTTCTGTAGGTTTAAAGCTACAAGGCAGCAATTGTTGATTATTATTATTGTCCTCTTTGGCCCACTTCTGACAGTTCCTGAAAATTTCAGCAAAATCGGTACATAACTTTTTGAGTTATGTTGATGACAGACAAACAGGGGTGAAAATATAACCTCCTTGGCAGAGGTAAATATAATTCCAAAGAAGCTGCTATTCAAACTTTTAATCTTTGAGTTTGATATATATATATATATATATATATATATATATATATACACAATCATAAGTAACACGGTTTTCCCATAATGGTCATCATGGCAGCAGCACCAAAAATTGTGTTTTCTTCTATTTTGATGCAACATTACATAATGCTTAACAGCAAAATGACCATCAATTTTTAATAATAAAATATACATGTCATGGATTTTCAGAAAATGTGACTAGTATGGGTCTTCAAGCCTGTGGAGGTTCTAAGTTGCACCTTGAAATTGCCAATAAGTGAAAAATTAAATTTTCACAAAAAACTGCCAGAGAAATTTACCAAACAGACTGCATTGCCTACTGAGGCTGTATGTTAGACCCATGTTTCTTTCTTGTAAGTTTGAGAACAGCAAGTGACATGTTTTCCCTTAAATGGTCATCATAGGAGCAGTGCCCTAAATAGGGGTTTCTTCAAATTTTGATGCAACGTTACATAATGTTTAACAGCATAATAACCATCAGATGTTATTAATAAAATATTAGTAACATGGACATTCAGAAAACATGACAAGCAAAGGTCTTCAGGCCCATGGAACTTCAAAGTCACATCTTGAAAATGCCAAAATAAACAAGACAGCACTGTCCTGAAATGGGTTTATTTCCATTTTTAACACTTTTTTAACATAAAACAAAATAAACATTTTACTGCCATTTTTATATGACCAACTAAGAAAATTGATGAGATGGGAAAAGTATCAATAGAACAGTGTTAAATGTCCAATTTCCTCCATTCTGAGATTCTGAACATAGTGGATGATTGAATCTGACAAACTGCAATGATATGAGTTTATTTCCATTTTTGACACTTTATTACACAATACATGATAACAAGTTTACCATGTTTTTTTACATAATCAACTAACAATGTTGTAAAGATGCAGGAAATATCAAACAAACACTTTTACGCATCTAATTAGTTCAATAATGAGACTGTTAACATGCCTAATAATTGAATCTGAGGAAATGTGAAAAAACAGTATAACTTCTAAAATAATGGCCCAATTATGCTGATTTTCAAACTCAACCTGCGTTTTAGTAAGATTGACCACTCCTGTGAATATAATGCCAATTGGCCATTCCGTTTTTCTTATATTGTGTTATCAGTGTTGCATTTATATTGAAAAGTGAAAAAACAGCATAAATTCCCTAAAAATGGCCCAATCATGCTGATTTTCGAACTTGACCTGCGCATTAAGAATTTTCATCAGTTCTGTAAGTTTCAAGCCAAAAGGTAAAATGGTTTTCCACTTACTGTGTTATCGGTGCTGCATATATGCTGAAAAAGTGAAAAAACAGCATAAATTCCCTAAAAATGGCCCAATCATGCCGATTTTCGAACTTGACCTGCATATTATGAATATTCATCAGTTCTGTAAGTTTCAAGTCATAAGGTACAATGGTTTTCTACTTATCGTGTTATCGGTGCTGCATATATGTTGAAAAAAGTGAAAAAACAGCATAAATTCCCTAAGAGTGACCCGATCATGCTGATTTTCGAACTTGACCTGCGTATTATGAATATTCATCAGTTCTGCAAGTTTCAAATCAAAAGGCAAAATGGTTTTCCACTTATCGTGTTATCGGTAAAAGTGCACGGCGACGGCGACGACGGCGACAGCGACGACGGCGACGGCGACGACAGACGCAGATGATGGCTATATGTACAGACACATCTGTGTCTGTACATAAAAAAGAAGCAGCGATGTGTGATGATAATATTTGTAGTCAAGCCAGAGCACTGCTTTGTGATGATTAAAGCTACAGAGGCATAATGGTGCAATTAATGTAATTACTATACTGTCATATCTCAGGCATGTTGAAAGCAATTTCAAATAGGGTTGGGAGGGGGGAGTTTAGGGTGATTCATTTTACCCCTCCCCGCAAATTGACCCCAACTTGAAAAATGCAAAGAAGCTGGTGTCAAACTTAGATGCAGCTGGACTTTTACAGGCCAATAGGGCAGTTCTTTGGAACCTGTAAGTCTGTATCTGGCAATGGCTGGAAATGAGTGAAACTGCTAAAACTACCTTTAAATTATGGCCAGAGATATGGCAATTTTTATCGTTTTGCTCAATAATAAACCTTAATACAATAAGAAGGTAACCTTTAATGAAAATAATCTCTATGTGAAAGGAAAAAATCATCCTCCCAAAGTGGCAGCCCCACCCCCCATAAGGCACACTAAAATCCTGAAGGACCCATGTACACCCCTGGTGATGAGTATCAATCTCCTTTTATGTAGCAAGTTCACTCTAATGGTCTAAGAATGCCTCACACATGCTGACAAGCAGGATGGTATGATCTTCAAATTTTGTCACAAAAGTGCAAGGTTACTTTATGAGTACCACACATTACTAACTAAAACAACTACTAGTATTATATGATATGATATTATACAGCAACAGCTTGCAGAAAGGCCACAATGATCTGTCACATTAAAACAGACTTAACTGTCACAGTAATGACATACTGTCATTGTTGCTTGAATGTAATGTCATTGAATGTCTCCTGTCACTTGAGTGTATCCAGTGCAATGCAGACATTGGCTTGGTGGCGTAATAAGGTAATAATACAGACAGTTTTTCTAATGTAAAACTACGCTGATTGCGAAAAAAAAATGCAAGAATAACAAAATGATACAATGTGCCTTTTTTTTCACACAGCTGTATTCAAATTAATAGAAAATTTCAAATACATTTTTTTTTAAAGATATATCATTTTCAGACATTCACAATGATGTATTTTCTTGCACAAAGCCAACTCACTCTTCAAAACTTTTTTTTATCAAAATCTTAAGTTTTACTAGCAAAGCATATTTGTTTTTTCACTTGGAGAGGATGGAGGTTACTAATTCATTTTATTCAAATATATTCAGCAGTTACCATATGCTAACTGAAACATTCTGCAAACATTCAAAGAGAAATATACCACATATTGGCAAATTATATCATTTTGTTACAATACCAGCACAGAGATGAGTTAATCTTTAATCTTTATTTTTTCAAATACCATGACTGTACAGAATCATTATAAATAAATGGGTTATTAAATCATCCTTCAACAAATGACTCATTGGTTATTGTCACATCAAGTGTTATACTTTAGTGATATAGCTGTACAAATTTCGCTACTTGCTGAAGTTGATGAATTGGCCATGTCAAGTGAAGGGATTTGTTAAGATGACTCTCTTATGTAATAGTCAAGCTATTAGGTCCCAATTTCCCAGAATGTACTGGTACAGTTGCATCACCATAGGGTACCACTTGAATAGTGAAATCAGCCAAGTCAGATGAGAAGAAATTGAAGAACAATTTGATCCATGAGATGTCTCTGACTGGGTTCCCATGCCTAGATTAATCCATCTGGATCGGTCCAACTCCCTGGGGAGTCTCATTAAATTACTATCAACTTAACCAGCTAAAATGTCTGTCATGCCTACCGAATCAGCCAGGGGGTAAAGATAATTACCCCCTAACAGTTTTACTAGGTGTGACAGACATTTAAGCCGGTTCAGTTGATAGTAACTTAGTGAGGCTCCCCATGGAGATAGATTGATCCAAATATCTGTGGGAATGGTCCCTATGTGACTATCATAGCATTGTCTCATACATATTGCAATGTTCTGTGACATAAGTTTGAAAACAGACAGGCAAAGCACAATTATATCAATCATGCTACATAAGCATGCAGTCTTAAATGCACATAAAAATTGAATGGAGGTAGGTTGGGAATTCCTTGCAGATTGCACATAGTCTCTGGACTTGGCAAATAATCAAACAAGATTTTGGGAAGTTTGGGAGGAGAGAGAGGGGTCACAAATGATGTAAATCAAATTGATAATCTTTGATTAACCTGGCCCCTGGGGCTTTAATCAATAATAATAATAATAATAATAATAATTATAACCTTAACTGTATGAAAAAATTTGACAGATTTTATTAACAGTTTATAGAATCAAAATTAAAATATATGGAAAAAAAAGAAATATGCGGAGTAAATAAAAACAGTGAATTTCAATATATATTTATATAATTAATTAAAAATATATACAAGTGTACATTAAATAAAAAACATTTAAAGCAAATACATACGAGTTTTAAGGAAGTATGCATACTGTCAATCTTCACTAGAGCAACTTCAATGATGATAGTGCAGTGTTTTATGTATAATATACTAAATGTATTGCTTTGCTAGATGTGCATTAGTACGTGGTGCAATTTTTATTAGATACTAATTACAACAATCAACTATTGGTCACTGCAAGAAAAATAGAACCCAACTCCATCTGCACTCAAAAACTTAATTACTGTACATACAACACATTCAATAGTCCCCAGCAACTACCCATCAGTTAAATCTCACATAATAAAGGTTTCACTTGTGCTATTCCTCAAGCACCAATTTGCCACCGTTCTTAGGGCTTTGTATTTGCATTACTGGTATCAGAATTATCTTGATTTACGTCAAAATATGTCAGAGATAGCGACATTTTGACGCACAGTGACATTTTGACATTGATATTAAATTAGATACTTTATTTCTTTGATTATTGGTATTAAAAATATTTTGATTGACGTCATCATTTAACATCCACAACCCACTTGGTTAAGTGTGGTTTTGCTAAATGAATTTTTCCAATAAAAGACATTCCACTTTACCCATCTTTAGCTTTCTACAATCTTATTAAAAATCATCAGGAATAAATAAATCTTCCTTCTGATTTTTATTTTCATTCCCTCACACCCACAGCACATATTTTTATCAAAGCGTTCATCAATATTGTCAAATCTTATCAGTGAAATTAAGGCTGAGATTTGAGAGTGCTAAAACATTATAATGATAATAATGAAAATCATAATTTGAGAAAATCAGGTCTTTATTTGAAATCCTTTTAATAAAGACCATGCCTCTTTTTTTCATCACGACTTCTCTGTAATCTTATAAATACAAAGAAAGGAAAATCATTCCTTTAATCTGTTATTTCCTATTTCTTCAAATATTTCTAAACACTTAATCAAAGTATTCATTATTGCTGTCAAATTCAATATATTCCTTTTATATATAATCAGGGATGAGTAAAGAGGAAGCTTTAAAATTTCCTCTTTTGTATGAGCAAATAATACAAATTCAGATAACTTCAATCCTTTTTTTTTTTACAACAGAATAATAAAAAAATAAATAAATAAATAAATTAGACCATTTTTTAAAGGAACAGCTGACTATCTGATTTCGGCAGTCTAAGCTAAGCCCAATGAATTTTGTCTTACTGTGAAACAATCCCCTGTATCAGCTCAAACAATTACCAATGTATATTTCACACTGATCAGTGACAAGAACACAAATACTCACATGTTGTTGTCGGCAGTGTTGTTGTTGACACATTTACTGCAGTAGAACTGGCATTAACACTCAATGGCAATGTCACTGTTGCTGCTGCAAGTGCTGCTACTGTTGTTGTCTGTAAAATAAACAACAGGGTTCTTAATGTCAAGAAGCCGCATTCTTCTCCCCTGGTCTCTTCTTCCATGATTTGATCTTCATGTTATGATAATAACAGACTGGTTTTCATCTTAGAAAAGGCACCTGCTGTTCCAATTAACTTGACATTGGGTTTTTAATTCATACAGATCCACACAGTTAGCATACCAGCATGATGGTTTGTGGGACGCATTCACATCGGTTTCACCATTTCAGAAACGATAATAACGACAACTGACTCGCTGTATTTATACTGCAATATCTCACCAATAAATAATGAATAATAACATAATTAGTTGACTTGATTTTCCAAGATTAGAAATCATTACAAGTAATTAAATTTTGGACACTATATGCCAATCTGATTAAATATTTCAAGGTACATCAATGATAAATTTGTTGATAAGCACTGCAATATTTTACTTTTTCCATAAGAGCTGACTTCTAATTGGTTTAAGGTGTTTGTCTCAATTTTTCCCTAACTACAGTTAGCCCAGAGCCACCAGCTCAGCTGTAAACCACCTGAGGAATTAAAGTGCAGCTCTGGCTTAATAGAAAGGGAGGTGGGAAATGCAATCAAGCTCCACTTTGCTGAGGGTTAGGGGATGTTCAGGATGAGTTTGGTCCATGTGCATTCTTACTTCTCAGAGAACTCAGATAAATAAATTAAAACTAGGATCCCATACATAGATCGATCCATCTGGATCGATGTAACTCCCTGGGGAGTCTCATTGAATTGTTATCAACTAATTGGCTTAAATGTCTGTCAGGCCTACCGAATCAGCTAGGATAAAGATAATTACCCCCTAACAGCTTTTTAGGCGTGACAGACATTTAAGCCAGCCAAGTTGACAGCAATTTAGTGAGACTCCCCAGGGAGATAGATCGATCCAAGTATCTGTGGGAATGGTCCCTAATATGCCTCCTCTCATTTTCATCCCACCTGCATAATCACCAGCTTTTCTGTACTTTACTCAACACCAGTAGGCATGATAGTCTGTTAATCTGATTGTATTCAGCAAGAGTCCCCTCAGAATTTATACGCACTAACTCATCTCAAGGGCCCCTTAATGTAAAAATGGTTTTAGAGTAAATGGTTCTGAATTCACTTCAGGATGCTGGTATTCTACAGCCTTCCTTTCATCTTAAATAGCATCTATTTTAATAAATTATGCAAGATTGTATATAAACATCCCTAAGTCTTGTGGTAAGGACAAATGATGGATACAGCCTTAAGATTTTGTAAATAAAAATCAGTGAAATTAAATGTAAATTTCAGAATTTTTTTTTTTTTTTTGGGGGGGTGGGGGGGTGGGGAGGGGAGGGAGGTAAATAATTAATTAAAGCAGCTAATTGTTTTAGTATCTTTAGTGTCTGTTATGAGGCAGCAACAATAATTTGGCAGATGGCATGGATGCTACTCAAGTATATACAGTACACATAACTTGTGCATAGTCAATTTACCTTTTCATATCAAATTAATGCCAAATTGTAGACAGTGTCAGATAGATATTTGACATTTCCTTAAAGATGCATACAAAGTCAATTTTTTGTCACAAAAACCAACCAAATGCCAGCATATAGTTACAAGTAGTATAACTAAGAGAATTACCAAAAGGCATTGTTTAATTTTACCCCAAAGTGATGTTTGAACAGATTTTTCTGCTGGCATTCTAAGCTGTATGTCAATGGGGCAGGAAAGTAGGTCACGGAAGTAGGTTAAATTTACAACCATAAATTTAAAGAAAGGAGCAGTCTAAAGGTCTTTTATGGCCGATCGAGTGATCTATTCAGTTTATCCCTTGGCATGTCGAAATTATTTGAGTCATATAAGAATCTAGTAGAAGTGGTTTACATGTGTTACTAGGAATCCACACTCCACCGATGCTCGGTTCGTATGTACCTTTAAGCTTTAATTACAATTTTTAAAATATTTGTCATTTGAACCTTGTCTATAATTACACAAAATAAACAAAAATACAAAAGGTGACAAAATGCATTAAGTCATCTGAGCAAAAAAAAAAAGAAAAAAAAAACACCATATATCACTCCACAGCAGATATAGGGGTCTACTATATATACTAATTATCATGCAATTGGAAAAATTAAAACACAATTTCCGTGCAATAATGCTGGGTCAATTTGACCAGTCTGAAATAAACATAAAAATTTTGCCATACAGCCACAAGGACATCATCTAGACATCCTGACATAAATGTCCAATTTAAGCAGATGAAAGGTCAAACATATTAAAGCCTAACATAATCACATTGTTTTAGAGCATAGAAAGTACTTATATTCTTGCACAATTAAACATTTCTATCATTTTAAGTTGTTGTCTCTCATTAGCTTTTAAGACAAAGAAAATTTGAGATTAATTTTTGGATGCCATTTGTTATTATTTTTTAATAATAATTTATAGAATCATATGTGCAATCTTTAAACATGGTTTAATACATCAAATTCTCTTCTTAACTGGTTCTTATAGTACAAGATTACATTATTAATCCGACTCTTTAAGAACATCTGCCAATCTATTTTTTTTGGTAATAAATACACCACAGTGTGAAGTACACTGACAAGTAAACACAGCATTCACCTTGCTGATGAAGACCCTAAGTATGTAATTTATAACACAATGGACATCATGAACAATGGACTCAGACACACTCATGTCTGCTAGATTCACCACATCTGCGTCTTTTGTTCTCATCATCCGCCAAGGAATAAAAATATCTTTCCAATAAACACTCAGGTAAAAAAATATCCAAAGGTAACCGGACACCAATATCCTACACAATAGACACAAATTATCCAAACACCCACTCCATGTCGATATTAATTCTAGCTTTCCTGACGACCTAATGACCAATATCCCAGCGAAGGCTGGGTTAATTGATGGGGTCTTCCTGCTCATTAATAAGTGAAGTGGTTATCACCACGATATCAAATCTACTCACTGATAATGTCGATGAAGATGGTTCCGAGTTGCTACTTCCTGTGTCAGAACTTGTAGGAGTAGGTTCTGTAGAACCTGAAACAGATTAGATAATATTTTTTTATATATTTTAACTTGTAATTTTCATTCCAGAAAAAAAATTCTTTTTATCCTTTTATATTTTCAGGGAGGATATCAATTCTGATTATGTTTTATGATTAACACAAAGAAATGTCATATTGTATTACTCCATAATGTCTTTAACATCTCAAATTTAATGGGCAAAATACAATAACATTTCACAATGTGATAATTCAATATTCAAAAAATTTCCAAAATCATTTGTTTCAAGCAAAAGTTGTTTTAGCAATTCAAATAGTAAAATATTCTAAATATCAAATTACATTATCTTCTTATTTCTATTGAATTAATATAGAACTTGATGTATTAGGAGACCCAAACTAAAATTCTATCTATAAGCAAAACACACTAAATGTTGTGCCCAGAAATGTATACATGTGCCATTGTGTTAGTTCTAAAAAGATGGAGAACCTCCTACTGCTAGAGATGTTAGTGTAAAACCAGTCCATTGTGGTAGTTGAGACAAATCCCCTCCACTACTATTATACTACATCTACACGGAAAGCAGCAGATGGTGGAAACTTCACCAAACAACCAAAACCAAGAATTAGACAAATGTGACAACCCAAGCATTAGACAAATAGAAAAATGTGTGCGTCTTCTTTCTGCAAAGAAAAAAAAATCTGAAACAAGTAAAAGCAATGTGTATGTGACCTGGGGTATTTGCCAGGCAGCTGCCAATTTATCGCTGGATCATATGGAACCTAGACAGTCTAAATAAGAAAATATGGACTCCAAATCTCAAATTTCTGACAAAAGCATGTGACATCACTACCTTGCAAAAAAAAAAAAAAAAAAAAAAAAAAATTGAGACAAGCAAAAACAGAATGTGACCAAAAATACACCTGTGTCTTGGTCGCAAGTGAGAATTAAATAACCAGCCACCATGACATCAAAAAAATTCTAAGATCTAAAGCACCCCAACAGTGTGAACGCTTGCTTAAGATTCTACTTTGGATCTGAAATGTTTAGTAAGATTCAAATTAAAGAGCACCAAACCAAAAGCATCGAATTGAAATAAAATAAGACCCATCTGTACCTGATGTACCGATTTCACAGAATTGGGTCGCCTCATCCCTAGAAAAGCCATCTTTACAATTACACTTCCCGAGACGTGCACGGCCATTTTTTAATACACACTCCTCATTCTTTTCACACTCGTCAATCCCAAAAATACAAGACAGATCTTTCCGCCTTTTCCCTTCTCCTGATTGGTCAGTTAATTCTGAACTGTTGTCACCTGATTGGCTTATAGTTGACTGTGGATTTGATTGGCTGATAGTGTCAGCTGATGTTGTTTGCTCACTTTGTAATTGGTCAGATGGGGTAGTGCTGGGGGTTGCTTCTTCCTTTACTATATTTGTTTCATCTGTAAAAAAAAAAAAATACATTCACATGTTATTATAACAAACTAGAAGTAATATTACTTGCACACAGGGGTGAGATGGGAGAAAGTGAGAGGGGATAACAATTATTCAATAATAACAGTGACTCTGATTTAAAAAACTGTCTTGAGATTTACAGTACAGTACGTACACATAGTAGTTTTTCAGACAATAACTCAGCCTTCACAAGGTTTTCTTTGAGAAGTGGTGTGAGGTGGGGGTGTCATAGGGTGTATTTCCAGAGATTTAGATCGATCCAGGGATTAAGATTTAGATCGACCTAACTCCCTGGGGGTTCACATTAAGTTGTAGTCAGCCGAGTGTGCACCATAGTTAATTACCCCCTTACAGCTTTCAGTAGGCGGGACAGACGCTTAAGCTGGCTAAGCTGACAGTAATCTAGTGAGACTCCCCACAGGGATAGATCGATCTAAAATCTATGGGAATGGGGTTATAATGTAACACCTAGACAATGATATATAACATTTTCCTCAGTATGACCAAACAGAGAAGGTTCCCAGATGTGCCAGCTCTGGTCTTACTCAGCCTTATTATCAGGGCCTTAAATTAGCCAGGCAACTACGGAACAATCTTTAGGACTCCCTATCATAATTCTGACACCCATGTTCTTTATTTTTATTATTGAAGCATATGAAGCCTAGATGACATGTCTCTGTTAGAAAATGTACTTCAGTGCACCTGTTTCAAAATCCTGGCTAAATCCTTAGTAGCAATTCCTTATCATATATATATATATATATATATATATATATATATATATATATATATAATACACAGAGTTGCATGACACACGTTTGATATTCAATCATTTTAAGTGCATACAATTAGATAATTCAGATGTAAACAAGACAGCTGCTACCTATAAAAGTGGCAGACTATGTGCTTAGCATGATTTACAGGTATTATATATATATATATACAAAGAGAGAGAAAGAGAGCTATCGACTGTGTAAGATATCATATGCATGATTGAGAGAGAGAGAGAGAGAGAGAGAGAGAGAGAGAGAGAGAGAGAGAGAGAGAGAGAGAGAGAGAGAAGACGAAGAAGAAGAAGCAGAGGGAGCAAGAGTTGAAAGTAACTAACAAAATTCATTTTGTCAGACGCCCTTTCATCTAAACCAAGTTTGAGACTGGGTTCCCATGCATACATTGATCCATCTGGATCGGTCTTACTCCCTGGGGAGTCTTACTACATTGCTATCAACTTATTAGTCTTAACCAGCTTAAATGCCTGTAACACCTGACAGATGGATCCAAATATCTGTGGGAATGGTCCCTAACTCTATGTAAAAGAAGTCAACATGAAGTAAACAAGGGGTGACAGATGACCTATCCACAATAAATAACACAGACCACAGACTGCTGAGTAGAGATGAACTGTGGATAACACACTCCTTAATGTCATGTTGTCATGAAAATTTACCACAATGACACAACACGGGTTTGAAAGTGTTAAGGGAAACGAAAAGAATTGTATTTATTCAAAAGACTTTCTGTACTTCTAGTCTGTAGTTAAAAACACTGTCAGAAATTTACATTTGTCCAAACCTGTAGACAAGTGGCTTTGAAAAACCGTTCTTTATTCATAGTTTGACACCAACTGTAATTACTTGTCGTCATGTTGCTACTGTTAATATAACTCTCAGAATTTCTACTTTTATATCCCCCCCCCCCCCCAAGCGTTATAAAACTTTCTCCTGACATTCATTTCAACAGCATTTCATCCACTTTCTCTTAAACACCTTGATTAAGACAAATAGCAGATAATTTCCTTGTGAAAGCATTTAATAGCCATCGTCTTCCCATTCCAGATATGTTAGATCTGCTATTGACTTATATTACGTTTATAAAAAATATCTCCCAGCATGACGTAGTGCACCCACACATCTGCAGTACACAAAATAAAACCAAATTGGTAATAACGTCATGTCAACTCAAATTAAATCAAATCAAAATGAATTTAGGATGGATTAATTAAGTTTGCAATATTCTAAGGATGAAGATATCTGTTGTGACAATATTTGCCATTTCTCGTCGACTGACAAGCACTTCCTAGTTTGCACACACACACACACATACACACACACACATGCACAAATAAACAAACATACACATATAGTCATACTATTACAGCCACATACATATACGCATAATCATTAACATACAGTCGCACATACACACACAAACACACACACACACACAGGCACATGCACAAATAAACAAACATACACATATAGTCATACTATTACAGACACATACATATACGCATAATCATTAATATACAGTCCCACATACACACACAAACACACACACACACACACACACACACACACAGGCACACTGCAATCAAATATCTTAGAATCTTTTGTACTAAGTAAGGTCCACCCATGTTGACTGGAAACACCCCATAATTCACCTGATAAAGAGGTAAGATATGATAAAATCGGGAAAACGCAGCAATCTTATCTCCCGCATTTAGTGCGTACACTGTGATTATCAGTCAAATAAGAAACAAAAAGACGAAGACTGCACAGGTATTTACACAGGTATATAAATCATTAATAACATGTATGGGAAGGTTAAATTAATTTTAGGTATAATATGAGACAATATAAAACATCACGGTTCTATACTTCAGACATAAAATATGGCAATTCCCATTATTAACTATTGGCAGACATTGGAAGTCTACAAATACAAGAAGATTTGGACAAAAATTGAATTAATTTAAATAATCTCAATGGTTGGGTGTCAAATAACTTCAACAGATAAGACTCATCCTGCCCAATTGCTGCATTTGTCACTATCAATAAAATGCACACAGATCACAATCTTTAGACTGTTTTATGAGAAGCAACTGGATGGCAGTGTCAGCTCTAGTTCCTAAGGAAGGATAATTACTGGTCATCTACAATGTTGATTAAAAAAACTTAATACCTAATAAATTGGGTATGTAATTAAAGCATACTTTTATCATCGGTGAGGAGTGACTTCCCTCTGTGTGGCAGTTTGTGTGATCCTGCCTACTGATTTAGAGCCCCTATTTTACAGCGATCTCAGAGGACAAATCAGTAGGTCCTGGAGAGAAAATTCACCAACACTGTCTGCCAGAGTGATGTAGAAGAGTTTATCATTGTTTCTTTGGTAATGTGACATGCAGGTCACAGGCAGAAGATGGTCATAATTTTTCAAATTTATTTAGGGGTATCTAATTTTTTTTTCTGTTAGAAGATGGTCAAAATAGAGAATGGATCAACAAAGATAATTTGGAAGACTGACAGAAAATATCTCTGGATCCACCCCTGGGTCATTCCACGAGGAAGTGTTTCTCATCTTCGACTCTTTGTATACAACATAGCACAAACCCTCTTTTGTTCTGAAATATGCTCTCTCCAACATCAAGTGTAAATCCTTTTAGATTATCTAAGTTGGTAATCGATTACCCAGGAAAAAGCATTGTAATGTACTAGTACTGTTCTCTTAAAGCAAACTTGGGGCTGATTCCCAATGAAACCATCGCTCTACATCTAGATCAATCCAACTCTGTGGGGGTGCTAGCTGAATGCAATCAGATTAACACAGCTCGTTTCCAGCACACTCATATAACCACCACCTTGTCTGCATTCTACTCACAACAGGGGGAGGCGTATAAAGCTGTGAATCTGGGCTCTGTAACTCAAATACATTATGACTTGCAATAGCGATATCACCTTTCATTTCGAGGCTATTATATGGGGCGAATAATTGCTGAGTTATGGAATAGAGGCGCATATGCTCGTTGGCAATTCGTGGTGCTTTCAAGTTATGGAGCCCTGATTGCATTCAACAAGAGTCCCCACAGAGTTGGATCGATCTGTGTAAAACAACAGTTTTATTGTGAACGAGCCCTTTGTTGTACACTGGCTCAAGTTCCATATTCATCCTCAGGTAAAATGTTTTACTTTCTCCTTGCCTGAGTTTTACATTTATCATTGTAGACATCATTGATTTTACTCAGAAGTTAATTTGGTTACACAATATACAATTACAGTGCTTTGTGGACTGTTTAATGCTTTCCTCTATAGAGGGAAAAAATCCAATATAATCTGATAGTCACCCATCAAACTCTACTGTGTGTTTGGAGATCACTCGGCAAACTACTAAGAGTAATAAAATTTGATGGTCATTGGGAAATAATATAATTAACCCCTGGCTGAGAAAGCGGAAGTTTCCATTTTTAAAGGGGAGTGGGCATTTAATTGAAATCCCATTAATAAAATTACTAAAAAAATTACATAAAAATGAACACATTTCACAAAAATAAAACATAAACCAAAAATTGGTTTTCACTTTTGGATAATAACTTTGCTCCATTTTAGTGAGTGATAAAGACATACTTCACCCAATGAATAATTTCACAGTATCAGGTCCTTTATTAGTACCTATTATTATCTCCATAGCTCAATACTGTGGCTCCCCTGAGCTTACAAAAAAACAACCATCTAGGCCTTAATTACCTCCCCTTTCTTACTGCTCAAACTTTTCAGTTCACTTGTCACTATCAATACCAGAACTACAACTTACTTAAACCATATCAAAATTTAACTAACGTGAAGGTAAAATCTATATAGATAATGCAAAATTAATCTAAAACAACAGCTAAAACATTAACGAGTCTAAGTGGACTTTTATTTGGATAGCATCGATATTTTCATAGTTCTGATGGGTTCTGCGCTGAAACTCCCATTAGATCACAAAACACAAATGTCTGGACAGGAATTTACATTCTATTTTAGATCATCTATTTTATTAGTAGGTAGGGGGTTCTCCAGGATTTGGGGTACAGAAAGTCCAAGATGTGAAAGTGTGATTCAGAGAGAATCCAATCCAAGCAAGCCCAACCAACAAACCCCCAAAAAATGTGTATTGTAAGCTGTCCTGTTGTCTTTGGAAGCTAATTTACAGCCCAATGACAGCTGGATGGCTCTCTGGGAACAGTGTGTCTAGTATGACAAACTGCATTTGAGAAAAAAACTGTTTCCCTTCAATGCATTGATATTGCTCAATGCTGTGACTTGTAAGCCACAATACAAAAGTAAATACCTACAAGTAGGTAGTGATATACACTTGTACCTCACATATTATGTACAAACTTGTTTGAAATCGGATACCAAAAGAATAAAAGATCTTATATTTCAGTGAGCACTATACAGTGTCTAGCATTAGTACATATTTACTGTTCAATGCTGTGATCACTATACTGGTACATATACTAGTATTTACTGAGTGGTTGATACTGCCATCACTATACAACTACATGTACATATTCACTGTTCAATGTTGCGATCACTACACAGATACTGGTACACATTCACTGTTTGATGCTGCAACTCCCCAGCTGTTATAAAAAGCAAATTCCCTGGCCAGCAATTGCAGTGCCTGACATTTGCGTTGTCTGGCAATTCAGAGGCTGGGAATTGCTTTATGGAACGATTTATTGAACAGATAGCAGTATGTGTTTAACATGTTGCTCAGTTCATGCTGAGAAAAAAAAATCAGTTGCATGTCAGATTTGCCTCCACCTTTAACCTTCTAGGTTTTTTTTTTTACAATATGCAGTGAACTTATCAGATTAGTACTCAGCATTCTGACTTGTCCTAACAGGATGTAAAACTATATTTATGGAAAAATATTGGGTGGATTCATTTAGTGACTCTCTTACTAGTACTAGTAACCTGAGTAATGACCAGGCTACAGTATTTAGTTGCCAATCTCTCAAAACAATTGCAATGCAGGTACTAGCACTGTAAATATATAAATAACATTCAATTGTGAAATGGGCTTTACACTTTTAATAATCAATGAACTAGTTCCATAACATCTTGTGAGAGACACCACACCTGTGATAACAAACCAATTTGACCCCACAATCAGGCTTTCTAAGAGAGAGAGATACACGCTCAAATAGTAGAAATAAAGAGATCCATTATGCTGATTTGTGAAGAACACCACATTTATCAAAGCAATCCAATCAGCACACAAATCAGGCAGCCTAAAATAGAAACTATGAGTAAGAATATGCCACAAGTGTACTCTTAAATCTCTGCTGCTTCTAAGGAGAAGGCCTGAGGTAACAAAGTTACTAGTAGGCCTTTTTCACATAATGGTTCAGTTTTCTGTATATCACTACAGTTTGAGAGATTGAAAACTTATCAGCATGGCTATGACATAACAGAGCTACCTTTACGGACAGCCATAATCCATTACCCATTGGGCTCACATTGAGATATATGCCACTGGGTCGGCACTAACAATCGCCAATTTAACCAAATGCTAACTTGAAATGGCTAAACAAATTTGTTTGATTTGGCTTGTTTTAGTCTAATTTGGATAACAAAGCAACAAAAAAAAAAAAAAAAGAGTTGGTTTGGCTCAGAGAAAAAATTGCTAGTGCTACCCTAGTGCCATCTAGGGAGAAGATATTAAAACAGCCAACTTCACTCACCTACAGACCGCAACTGTATCATCAAACTTGACTCAAACTCTGGCGTATCCGTCGTCATAGGATCACAAGCATCTGGGACTGTTGCATTGCACTCAATAAGGAAACACGTCTTCTTGTGTAAAAACACAACATTACAAGTTGGTTTGCGACAGCAGCTTAACACGCATCCTTTTAAATCTTTCGCCTCTGTGTTTTTGGAGTAGTACCCTGCGCTGGCGCCTCCTTTAGGCAAGGATCTGAAGTTCATGGCTTTTTCCAGCTGCTCCTCGTTGACATCTTCACAGAGATTGGCTTTGCAGACTACAAATAAAGGACATAAACAGTGACAGTGCTTTACCACATATAACCAAAATGAAGATAGTTAGGTATGTATAAAAGTCTGCCTTTTGTAAACAGTTTTCTGATGACATTAAGCATATCATTTCCTATAATCCAAATATAAATAACCCAAAGTCTTTATTTTCTGAATAATGAATAAATAAGTTTTAAGTCAAGTTACACTTCAATTGTTACAGAAAATCATTCACTATAATAGAAATATTATGTGCTTAAAAGTCTGTGACTGGACACATGATCCCCTGTATCCTCTCCAGGGAGGTGAGATTGTCAACACAGAATCTAATGACCAGGTGTCAACCTGTTAATGTATAGACATACATATATATGTACTGCACATAACTGAATGTATTGCAAAGTCTCCTGAACAGATTTGGAATTAAGACTTGTGATAAATATATTATTATCATTATAATTATGAAAATTCAGGAATAACCCACTTATAATCAATTTGTAACTTTTGTAGCAATAACTTTTAATTTTCTGTTTAATATTTCACTTCCATAACTAAATTAAAAACAAGTGGGATTCAAGATATATAAATCAGGCTAAAACTTGTAAAAAAAGCGTGTCAAACTGAGGTAACATTCATATACCACTGTGTAACACTCAGTGCATACACATTGTACAGCTGTGGTTGTACAAGTTAGGTAAAATTAAAAACAGAAATCTGAGGTTTACCGACAAAGTCACTTACACGCAACGTTTGATTACTCACCTGCCAGACCTGCGAACAGCAAGCAAAGTAACAACAGGGGTTGTTGGTTCATCTGCAGCAGACGAATTCCAACACTTCTAGAAATCCTCTTCCGCAAATGTGTGAGATAATTCATTGTAATAAGCTAGTCAGTGCTAGACGTCGGCATAATATTGATAACTATCTTGATGTTTCCTTTGAAGAATTTGGCCCTGTGACCAGGAACTTAACTCCTTAAACAATATGGTAGCTTCCAGGTGAGAATTCTTCTTTTAGTTTACCCCATGCAAACTTTCTTTACTATGCCAGCTATCGCTACAGGTGAGATATACTACGCTAAATCGAAAACCTTAGATATCCTAACTCATCTTTCTAAATGAATCCTCCGTAATCTAAATCGACCTTGTTGTCCTCGCGCAGTGACGTCACCAACTTGGGAAAACGGGAAAAAGCTAGCAACCGATGCAGCAGGTCCAACATGTCTAAAAGTGCACCAGTTCTTGTTCAATATGTCCTGATTAGAAGCGACTTGAAGTGGCCAACAGGGGCGTTAATTGCTCAAGCGTGCCATGCGTGTACTGCCGTCATGCACATATTTAGAGAAGATCCTAATGTTAAATCATATACTGAAGATTATACGCGGATGCATAAAGTCGTTTTGGAGGTGGGAAATATTTATTGTTTCGTGATCTCTTTCAACGTATCTGCAATATTCAGTAGTAGATATATTTTTCCCATTATAAGCATAAAATAAGAAGATGAATCAAGACATCCACTTAGATCATTATTCTTAAACTTACATTTTGTAGTCAGGGACTCGTAGTTTAAGTACAAATATACCGAAAAAAGTTTATTTTCCGCACAGTTTCTCTTAAAAAGTCTAGCTAATTTCCAAGTGAGGAAAAGGTTTGTCTTTGAATAATTAGTATATATCTTCATTTAACTGTTACTTAGTTTTTAGTTATTAATCATTTTAGTATTCATAATTGTGCACAAGTCTTGCATAACACACCATTTGTACATTTGCGATATGTACTGAGTATAAGCAAATGTTCTGAAATTACGTAATGCAAGCAAGATTCATTTATTTTCTTTCTGTCTTTTTAGGCCAAAGATGAAGAGAGCTTGACCAAAGTTTCAGAGTCACTGACCTCAGACAATAAGGACTTTCATCTTTGGATAGAACAGCCAGAAAATATACCAACATGTATTGCCACAAAACCATACCATAAAGAAGAGATACAAACTTATTTTAAAAAGTTTAAACTCTTTAAATGATATTTGAACCTCATTTCATATAGTGCAGCATATTTATATTGAGACTGTGAAAACCTGGAACAAAAAAGTTGACTTATTCAAAGAGTGGAGCAGAATAAATTAATAGAAGATAATGTGACTTGTTTAATTTTTCACAAGAAAATTATAAGCTGAAGCAAAAGTTGGCTTGGAATGACAAAAATTTTACTTTAGTATACTATTTGCTTTGTTTTGTACTTGTGTTCAGTGTACTAGTATGCCATCAGCCCTATTCACAATACCAAACATTTCATGAATCAAAGGAGCTACTGTTGATAATACCTAATATCTCATGAGAAAGGACTGCCATGTTCCAATCTTTAATCCCATGAAGAGTGCAATCAAAATTAAAAGACAACTGTCATATTTGAGTATTGTCATTGTTGACGAACTGGTACACAAAGCAGGTTTAACTTGACATCTTACCCTTCATTTAGAAATAAAAATGTCTTGGTATTTATTTTAAAATATTTGAGATTTTTTGTAGCTTGTTCTTCTGTATCAACATACAGCATCTGAGCTTGTCTGTAGAAAACTAAGAGAAAAGTAGAAAACTGGAATCAACACACCTTTTAAAAACAAATAAGGAAATGACAACAAAATCTGTTTATTTTTAATCTTTATATTTTACATGAGTTTTATTTATCAAATAAATAATGTAAAAAGTAAGTGAAATTCCTTGCAAAACTTCATTTACAACTGTGACAATACCTGATCTATCTAATATTTCTTGACTGCCAAGTCACCTATTATTTGAATTAAGTCCTTCATGATGAGCAAACACATCTACCAACTGTTTGGACACTTAAACAATCTCAGACATATAACATCTCATATTAACCTCCTTAGAGTTTCAAAAGTAAGTGCAAAATAAACCCAAAACTAAAACTTCTACAGTTCTTAAGGGCTGTTTTCCATCAGACGGATGACCGCTGTCCAAATTCCTTTTTGTCGTAAAAATGTCTGAGTACATAACATAACTGGACATGCCTTAGATTTCTTCTAAAATCACCCAAGGCATATGTTAGTCTGTTGTGCTTTGTCATTTCTGTGAAATGGCAATGTTACCATGGAAACCTCCAGACCCAATTTGCAGCATTGGTTTCTCTCTATCTTAAGTCATGTCCACTCATTATCTGCTACCTTTTTCCTGCTTTCTGCATCTGAAGAAAAAAAATCTTATATTACTGAAATGTTCACAGTTAATGGAAGGCAGGGTTGAACAAGTTGTGGTTTTAAAAGACACGATTTATTATTACTGAAGAACAGTGGGAATGAAGTAATTAGTTCCAATGTTATTCTGTTGAATTAAAGATGAAAAAAAAATGCTGTGCAAAGAAGAAATTAAAAAGCTTTATCATCTGCTTGAAATCTGCAACCTTTTTAAGTTGCATATTCTGTTCTGTCAACTTAATTGTAAGCAGTTGCATTACTAACTGTTCATATACCTACCACTACATAGTACATACTTGACAAAAACAAAATTTCAGTATGCTAAAACATTTAAAATATAGTTTATTTCCATGCTATCTCTCTGTAAATCACTTTTAACTTACTGTTTTCTTAAAACATTCCTTCAGAGCCTGGAACTCTTTGGCGCAATCATTACATTTCACATCCTCCTTCTCCGAAACACACTTCCCGTATGCTGACATCTGAAATTAATGGTGTCAAATCAAGACTTGAAGTTGCATTAATAATTATCACAGTCACCAAATTATTTCTCGTGTCAAAAGAAGCAAACAGACTTTCCACCCAAGCCCCACCCCAAAAAAGTTATTAATATTTTTAAAAGATAAAGTGAATTTGTAAATACATTTAGAAAGAAATACCCCTTTCAACTAGACCATTTACGATACAAACAAATTTTCTAGAACATTTCTCAAAATCACTGCAATTAACCAATGGCTTTGTAACTACTCATATATATATATAGAGAGAGAGAGAGAGAGAGAGAGAGAGAGAGGGGGAGAGAGAGAGATGCAACGTTCTCACATCGAATTACCTCAGTCCTACATTCTTTCAAGGCCACAGGGAACTGCTTCAATCTCTGTTTAGCTGCCTGCACAGACGAATTAGCACGCTGCATAGCTACTATTTCAGCATTACAACATTAACTATGCCAGTGACACTTATATCACCACTGTACTGCACATGTGAAACAGTTGCTTGCGTTTCAAACCTCCACATCCTGAAGATGTTATTTCATATCCGACCCGATCACCTGTACTGAGTCCGTTTTCCCTTTCATAAACAGGCTTACATAGTCTGACTAAATCAGCATGGAGTGAGGACGCGAAAAAGATTTTGTGTGAAAACGGCTTTGGAGCACAAAAGCAAGAGAAAACTTTCCAGAGCAACAAAGGACACAATTCACTTTATCACGGTATGTATTACCCATTGTGAGGAATTTAGGTGTGACTGTGAGCTATATATAGTTAGGCGGCTAAGCCAAAAAATTGTGCAAAAAGTGATAAAAGCATGAAACTTTCCACGATGAATGACCATTGGGTGTTTGTCAATTTTGGATCGGGGGGCAATTCCAAAATTCACAAGTACCCGGATGAGCGGCTTTCTTAAAATATGCTGATTCAGCATTTTTACGTACATTCAAAATTCCCTTAAATGAGCACTACCGGCGTTAATTATGATAATATGAATAAATGTGAGAAATATACACTTACTGTGCACATGTATAACAGTTATAATGACGTCATGATGTCGTCACTGGGTGATATTGCACAATACATGCGAATATCTATACTGACTCCCATATACTAAATAGTCGAACCCTGCAATGATCTTTCCTGTAAACATTCATTACAGAAAACCATCCTTTAGGGCTAGAAAGGTTAAGTTAGCTTGGTGTCTACTTCCAAGACTTTGAGCATTTTCAATATGGCCGTCAATTTTTGAGGGAAAATAGAAAAACAACCAAAAGTCGACAGATATACTTTATTTGTGGCTCTTGTGAACCTGTTTCCTGCCAGAAAAACACAGTAGGATAATTGACTGCGTACTACCGCGTTTCTGGTATGGATAAACCAAAATGGCCGCCAACGCATACAGCAGAGGATGAATTATAGATATAATCAGTCTATTACTGGTATAATAAGTCTAATTAATACTTATAACGCCTTCAATTTTTCTGTTCATTTGGATTTTTCATTGGCCACTATCCTTACCTATCATTAATAGCTTTTTTTTTACATTCAAAATAAAAAAAATGTAAATGAAAAAGAGAAAGAATATTTTTCAAAGAAAGGGGGGTATAAAATTAATTTAAAATGATATAAAAATACATAAAAATTCAATTACGGACTTTTTTGTGGCAATCTGAACTGCTAGAGCACGTGGATTTTAATGAAAAATTACCATTCAGGAGTCAGTTGTCACCATCTCAGCCATGTGACATTAACATAAATTATATACATGTATATTTCACTCAGTTGCTGATGAACGCAACCAAACCACCTCCTTTCCCGCTGACGATCTTCCACTAATGCGGCCCTTGAACAAATGTGGAAATTGCCTTCTTGTCTCCTTCGAATCGCTGGCAATCTCCCTCTGACCTTATTCATATTGCCTTCTCGTTTTGCTCGGATTCATTACTATCTCCCGCTGATGATTTTTCTGCTGGCGAAGTCCCTAAAACGAATATGAAATTTACCTTCTCGTCTCGCTCGGATCGCAAACGATATTCGGCTGACGATGTTAAATTTGCCTCTTCATCGTGTTTGGATTGCTAAATGCCATTTGCTTCATATGCCGTACAATGAAATCATATACGGTTTTCCGTGCGATTTTTATGGCATCGTAAGTGGCTACGGGCTACGGCAAATACATTTACATTACATGCTTGTGCCATGCCTTGTCGCTAATTAATATGAGCTTACGGATATGAAGGGAAAATTCGGTTTGTCGACTGAAACTGATCATACAGAGTCCGTTCAGTCTCAGTGCAGTTGCTGCACGCCTTCCGTGTGGCTTTCTTGAAGATAGACGATGTTGGCGCATATTCCCAGGATTTATAGCATCCACGTGGTCAAAAGAAGAAAAAACACACAGCTTCAAATCTGTGCATGTGAATTACAATATTTAAAAGACTTTTGCTATTGTTTTTCCCTCTTAGCCCACCAAAGGTAGAAGGAAAAGAAGCTATCTCACGTTGATGATATGCCGCTAACGAACTCCTTTACGCGAATATGAAAATTGCTTTCTCGTCTCGCTCGGATCGAAAACGACATCCCGTGGAAGGTATGAAAACTGCCTTAGTGTCTCGGTCGGATCGGTAACAATCGTCCGCTGCAAATCGTCCGCGGACAAAATCCCTTGAACGTATATGTAAATTGCCTTCGCGTCTTGCGAATGATCTACCGCTGACAATCTCCCGCAAACGTAGCCCCTACTGAACGAACATGAAAATCGACTTTTCCTCTGTCAGCGCTGTCAAGTGATGCTTGAAGGTCTGATAGGTTTTAGCTTTCAGGCAGCCGTTCAAATGGCGGCTGGGCGGTTCACTGAAAAAAATCCTTATCAAAAATCTAACCTAAGTTGGAAATGTCTTTAGCCTTATTTTTCAAACATAAAGGGGTTACTGCTGACATATTAGAGATGACTGACTGCTTAATCGAAGAAGAAACTTGATTAACATACCTCCTTTCCTTTTTGTTTTATTACGTTGCCTTCCAAGCATATAATTTTACTGACATAAAATGTATATGTAGATTTCATTCGTTTAAAATCTTTTTCAGTGAAAATAAACATAATTTACCATTTTTTACGTGCCTTTTCCGTACTGTTTTGGTGGCCATTTTGCTATTTCTATTCAAATGACTCGCAGATTATGTAAAAGAAAATCCTAATACACGCTACCTCTGTATTTGTAAACATTCAAATTGACTTTTAAATGAAGAATATACACACACTGTATATAGTTTGATGTAAATTGCTGTGAATATTTATGTCCTTTTACGTAAAAATTGGCAGCCATTTTGGGTTACAAAAGTGCTCAGTGTCCCAGAAGCCACTAAAACAAAGCTAAGTTGACTTTTCTAACCCAAAAGAATACAATTTTTTTCTAACAATTGCAGAAAACAACACAGCATTGTGCAACTATTGGACTAATTGGAGTGGCAACTTAACTACTTGGAGGGCTTACTCCCTCACCACACATAATTTGAATATTTTTCAAGCAGATAATGGTAGTGTAGGAAAATCGCTAACGAAAAATCACGATGAAATCAAAGAAGAATATGCTGTTGATTAGACTGATAATACCACAAATATGCTGATTTTCCTGATTTTCTTTACCATTTTCTCTTCCCTGTGTTTTGGCGGCCACTTTTTCCGTATCAGTGACGTGTTAGGGTGTAGTCTTGTACCCTACAGTGTTCTTCCGACAGGAACACATTCACAAGAGCCCCGAATAAAGTATATCCGTCAACTTCTGGTTGTTTTTCTATTTTTCCTAAAAATTGACGGCCATATTGAAAAATCCTCAATGTCTAGGAAGTAGCAACTAAACTAATTTCCCTTTCAAGTCCTAAAGGGGTATTTCTGTGATAAAAAAAAGTACGGGAAAAGAAACATTGTAAAGTTAGACTATTGTTCCTATGGGAGAAAGTCGATATTTGTCATACTATATTGTGCAATATCACCCAGTGACGCCATCATGACGTCATCATTGCTCTGATAAATGTGCACGGTGAGCGTACGTTTTAAAAATCTATTTATGATATCATAATTAGTGCTGGTAGTGCTCGTTTTGATGAAATCTAATTGTACATAAAATGCTGAGTCAGCATATTTAAGAGAGCTGCTCATCCGGGTACTTGTGGATTTTGGAGTTGCCCCCCGATCTAAAATTGACAAACACCCAATGGTCATTCATCGTGGAAAGTTTCATGCTTTTATCACCTTTTGCACAATTCTGGAAATATTTTGGACTTAACCGCCGGACTAATATACCAGATCCACTGTTTAATGCTTCTTGCATCAAAGAAAAACAATAAGCTGATGGCATATGAAAGGTTGTCCACTATCATTGCACTGGCCACATCTGTACTGTATACATGAAGCCTCTGATAAAATTAAAAGAAATTTTCTCTGTCTGACAGACTAGATGCTTGTTTTAAACGTGGCGGATCCAGAGATATTATCTTTTAGTCTTCAAAATTATCTTTAGTTTGATGATCCATCCCCCATTTTTGACTGTCTTTTGACAGAAAAATTGGATACCTGCCAATGTTAACTTGAAAAATTCTAGCCATCTTCCAGGAGATCCAGAAGATGGCTTCATTTCACCTCTGTTAAATGTTGCATTTTATAAAATACTTTTGCCATCAGCTCAGGATAACAATATTATGAATGATCTCAAATAAAATCCACTTTTTTAAAATCACTATTTGAATTACAAAAGGCAACAGCAGCAATGACAGGGATCCACAATGCTCAGCAATCAGAAAATGTCCAGGCACAAGTTTTTTTTTTTATAATTATTTTAATTATGTAAAAACATTATATTTTCAGGTAAAGAAGTACAGTTTAAAAATGCTGCCCACCAGATAAGATTCTGGTTGCCCTCAAGTGGTGGTATCCAGATAGAAAACAGTGGTGTCCCTTTTTTCTATATTGGGAAAGTGCATGATCAAGCAATGTCACTTGGGGAAAAATATAGACAGAGCCACAAAGGACAGAAGGTGTAAGGAGTGCCATAAGCAATGGGATGTAAGTTGTCTTTTTACATTACTGTCTCGAACAATTTCATTTATAAATATTGTTTTTTTTTCTTCTATTTAAAGATTATCTGTGGCACAATAGTCTGACAATAATTGCATGTATTTAAACTATGCAATAAAAATATTAAGTAATTCCAAGAAAATGTCTTTGTATTTGGAAATTAAAGTTATTCCCCATTCTACACCTGTCATCTCATTTGGTACAAGCAGTGGCACATGTTTCAGCATTCTTGGACATATTCCTGTCTATATTTTTTGCTTTTAAATTTTTTTATATATTTTTATTAAGATTGAATTTTTAGTAGTGTGAATTTTAAATGATTTCCGATGAATGTTTTAGATTTAAATATTGTAGTAATTTTGAAAGATTTTAGTTATAACTATAATATAAATATTATCCATTATAAGGCGCTTTGAGGTAGTACGTAAGGCTCCATGAAAAATAAGAAACATTATTATTATTATTATTATTATTATTATTATTATTATTATTATATGAAAACACAAAGATGTGTTAGATTGCAGGGGATACAGGAGGATGCCTTTTCAAATAATCAAAAGCCACGATGCAGAAAGCGAACAACCCAAAAAATTGGCTGTAATGCCAAAATTTACTTGTATCACATTGTTAGGTTTCCTGACTACAAGGTCAGTAAAATAATTTTAATGGACATGGTTATTTTGGTATAAAAATTTCCTAACCCAATATCAAAATGAATTTATGTTACAGTTCTACTAATAAAAGGGATATGGGAAAGTAATCAATATTTATCATGTTATTCTATATGATTGTTGTATGTTTGCTAATTTAGACCCTATTCCCATAGACACCATTAGTGACATCCAACTCTGTGAGGACTCGCTGATTGCAATCAGCTCAACTGAATGACATGTCTCCTCATGTTATGATATAATAACTACCTCTTCTGTATTTTACTCAATGTCAGGCGGCACTCAGTTTACTTAAGCTGATTGCAATCAAGGAGAATCCCCACTATTAAATGATGAAAATTAAATAAACACTTTGCCTTTATGAACTAGAAAAGCACTCCAAGAGCGCAGACCCCCGCTAAGGCAGCGGTTTTGATTATTATTGATTATTGATTGATTATTGATCTGGATCATCACCAAAAACTAATCATCTCTTCCTGGGCCCACTTCTGACAGTTCCTGAAAATTTCATCAAAATCGGTCCATAATTTTTTGAGTTATGTTGATGACAGACAAACAAACAGGGGTGAAAACGTAACCTCCTTGGCGGAGGTAATAATATCTTCCCTCCTATATATTAATTGCAAATTCTTCCATTGTAACCAAGTCACTTCTTTCCATTATCCACTTTACTGTTTAAATGTGCTGTATGCAAAGGTAACATTTACTCAACTTTTAGGGCATACCATTAACCCACAAAGTAATCAGTTATATTTATTCAGACAAGCAGTATTTTTTTTTTAAACATTCAAATTTTTTATTTTTTTAGATACCAAGGAACATATGTCAGGATGGCATCATCTAATTGCCAGTATGTACCAAATGTCTGCCCTGACTCTTACACAGAAGTTGATTCCTCGGACAACACAGATAAGCAAGCTCAACCGCACATGTGCAGTACTAGCTATAGTAAATTAATGTTCAAGCCACTAGGAACAGAGTGGCAGCTGTACTCAAGGTTCTGACCGATCAGTGTTACTTGTTGGAGGACCAGGCGATGCTGAGTAAAATGCTGCATCAATTAGAGGCTCTGCATGATGTGGTCGAGGGATATATCTCAAAATTTGATGAATTTAATAAAAAGCACCAACACCCAAAAAGAGAAGGCTCATTTTGAAGAAAGCAGTGCATCTCCCCCAAAGGCGAAAAGTGATGACGTCCAGAGAAGACATTGTAGATGCTGATAAGCAGAATGAGTTCAGGACAATGTCTGTTAATTACTGCTGTCAACTAAATACAGGTACATAATGACCTTTGCTGTGAGTTCTGTGATGGTTACAATGACGTCACCAAGATTTATTTAAATAAATATTCCTTTTTGTATTTCTGTCCTAACACTTTTGTAAATTCTCAGCTATTATTTAGTTACAACAATATTGGATTATAGGGTACCCAGTTGTCCAGGTTACTTATTATTTGATGAAATAATTGTTTATTTTATGATCTGCTATCCTGCATTCATCGCTTAGAAGCTAATGCATTTATATTTATTGAAGTTGACAAAGTGGCAGCAGACTTACATGAAAATAATGTTTTAAGACTGCGCAGATCAAAATTCCATGGACAAGCCTCAAATCTTGGGGTTTTATGTGAAGGGTCTAAACTTTCAAAAACATAATATACAGGTGCTTTATTGGAACTTTATTGGATTTATCATCCATTGCAAGAAGAGTAATAATTGTACACAAAGAACAAAGTTAATGTTGTGAACTTTTTTATAAAAAGACTAGATATCACTTTGTATCAGTATCATATGAAATCTAAACAAGGCAGCAAAGTTGTCAAAATTGCAGACAAAAAGTAGAAAATAATGATGCACAAAATAGGTCATTTGGCCAATTTTGATACAATAATACTATATTCAGATTTTTGCAAAATGGGATCAAAACCAATCAACCATGTCTCTCTTTAACAATGAATGAGGCCGTTCACACTAGCACTTTCGACCGCGGTCTGGGGGTTGGACTGTCCTGTGTGTGTGTGTGTGGGGGGGGGGGGATTTTTTTTAATCTAATTTCTTTGCACATTGTGCAAGTTCATTCCACAAGTTTTTTTAGACTAAGGAAGTTAAGGATTTTGATACTGATAGCCCTATCATCAGGAATGTGGATGGACCAGTCATTATTTATACACACATTGGGGATGGGCTGTCTAGAGCGGGGGGGGGGGGATATGACTTTTTTACATAAAGTATTTTTTCATTGATATTATTTTGTGCATAATTTCAAGAAAAATTACCTTATGATCAATATGCCAGCTTTTCCAAATTTGAGCTGTATGTCTATTCTACAAAACATTTTTGTAAGTTACAAAATGATAAGTAATACAGTTTTCCTTTTATAAAGTTTGTGGTGTCAATGCACAATGTATTTTTGTCAGTTTTGATGCAATATTACATAATGATTAAAAGCATAATCACCACCTATTCTTAATTATCTACTAAACATGACATGGGCATTTAGAAAATGTAACTACCATTTGGCTTCATGCCCATGGGAGTTATATTTCCCACATTGAAAATGCTAATATGTGAAAAATAAACTTTTCACAAAGAATTGCATAACTGTTTTGCAATTATATACTTGAGTTTTTAACAACTGTTTTATTACTTTATGTCTCAGTTTTTTTACAACTATTTATTACTGTGTATTTCAGTTTTTGTACAAGTATTATTTTATATTATAAGCATATTTGAATTTTGACAACTATTTTGGTGCTTTATATTCAAGTTTTTTTACAACTATTTTATAACTTCATATTTGAGATTTTTTCATAACTGTTTTTAAATTATTGCTATATATCTGAAATTTTTACAATTGTGGAATCAGTTTCTGACTCTTGTTTCTACATAACACATCTCATTCGGTAGAAATTTTAATATATCTCAAATGATAACTATGAACTAAATAAAAATGTGACACGACATATAGTTTACATGGATGTAAAATGAAAATTCAAACTTATGAAAAACACTTAAAAATGTAATAGAAGTATTTGTGCTGTCAAATACATTGTAGGTTAAAATTAGTAATGTAAATATTTTCACAGGGAAATTTCTTTTTTTCTGTACATGTATTTGACACTATGATCTGGGTAGGCACCTCAGAATTTTAGTCCAACTGGGGTTTGGGCTGTCCCAAGGGGGTGGTTGATTGTTAATATGGGCAGACACCTGTATGCCATTGATTTCCCATGTGTCTGAAGCCTTGACCTAGACCATCTAAATTGTTCAAAAAACCATTTTGGTTTTCATAAAGGTTCTTATAAACATATAAGGTTTTTTTTATTAACATCAGTGTTGTGACATATTTACATCAGTGTACAATATGATTTGGAGGTATGGTTGGAGTTATTTAAGTACTGGAATGTCTTAACTTTCCCCGTGTCCTCTCCCACCACCAGCTGGCCATCAGGGTTGATGGCTAATGCTACGGGATTCTCCAACCCATCATTCCTAGTAGCAATGTATCTGATAAACTCTCCTTGTGGACTCAGTGCCACTATCCTGTGGTTGTACCAGTCAGCAATGAAGACGTGACCATAGTTGTCTGTACACACTCCCTGTGGTTGACACAGCTGACCATCACCACTGCCTTCTGTGCCATACTGGTACAGCTGACCACCAGTAGGTGACAGGACATGGTCTCTGTGATTACCTGGTTCTGATATCACAGTGTTATCATTGTTACTGTTTACTGTTATGTACTGTGGGCCTTCACACATACTGAGTGGAATAGTATTCAAGAGCTGTCCAATCGCTGCATGGAATGTGAAAATGGATTTCTTTTTCATGTCACAAACCATCACATGACATTGTCTGTTCAGTGTTATACCACGTGGGTCTTCAAGTTTACCACAGCCAATGGTTGACAGCTGCTGACCTCTGGTGGAAAACACCTTGATACATTTGTCACCTCATCATCATCATCATCATCATCATTTAGAGCCTATAGTGTTCCACTGTTGGACAAAGGCCTCAGCATGCTTTTTCCATTGTTTCCTATCCTGAGCCTCAGATTTCCAGTTTGGCCAAGGTTTCTTCTTCCAAGACTTCCAGTAGTCATCTAATTCATCCCTCCATCGTTTGACCGGCCTTCCTCTTTTTCTTTGTCCATACCTTGGGGTCCATTCTGTAAGCCTGATTGTCCACCTATTGTCCTTCATTCTTTTGACATGTCCTGCCCACCTCCATTTCATTTCTTAAACTGTGAGTAGTACGTCCTTGACTTTGGTCTGTTCACGTAACCATACATTCGTTTTCCGCTCTCTTGGATTGATGTTCAACATAATTCTTTCCATCTTTCTCTGAGCTACTTGTAGCTTGTGTTCCATGGAGGCAATCAGTGCCCAGGTCTCTGAACCATAGGTGATTGCCGGCAGCACACAAGCATTGAACACTTTCTTTTTCAGGCAGGTAGGAAGGTTGCTCTTGAAGATGTCATTGTGCTTTCCATATGCTGCCCATCCTGCTTTTATCCCTCGTTGGATTTCTTTCTCCAGTGTTCGATCACTAAGGCTGAACCGTTGCCCAAGGTATATATACTCTTCCACTGCTTCTATCTCTTTGGTGTTGACTTTCACTGTGCAAGGGGTGGTTAGTGGTCCAAACATCACCTTTGTCTTGCTGGTGTTCATCTTTAGCCCACTTTTTGCACTTTCATCTGCTAACGCCTGTAGCATTTGTTCTAGGCCTTTTGCATCATATGCTACTGTTATGATGTTGTCTGCAAACCTAAGGCGATTGAGCCTGGTACCGTCTATGTTTATGCCCTTGTCTTGCCAGTCTAGATCCCTGAATATACGTTCCAATGCTGCTGTGAACAGTTTAGGAGAGATTGTATCTCCTTGGCGTACACCTTTCTTGATCCTGATCTTATTGGTGGTCTTGTGTAGTTTGACTGTTACAGAGCTATCGGTGTATATGTCTCTGAGGACATCTACGTATCCATCTTCGATCCCTAGATCTTGCAGGGATGCCAGTATATACTGGGTTTCAACTGAGTCGAAGGCTTTTTCATAATCAACGAATGCTACACATAGTGGAATGTTATACTCGAGACATTTCTCTTTGAGCTGGTTGACAGTGTGCATATGATCAGTAGTGGTGTACTGGCCTCTGAAACCTGCTTGTTCCTTTGGCTGCGCTTCATCTAGTTGTCTTGTTAGCCTTTCGGTCAATATTTTGGTGTAAATCTTGTACAAATTAGAAAGTAGGCAGGTGGGTCTGTAATTCTTGATGTCTTTCCTATTGCCCTTTTTGAACATTATGATCATGTTGGCGTTCTTCCATGCTACAGGAATTTCCTTCAGATGTAAGCACTTTGTGAAGAGCCTGGCTAATTCCTGAGATAGGATATCTCCTCCTGCTTTTACCATTTCTGCTTTGATGTTGTCATTTCCTGCTGCCTTTCCGTTCTTCATTTTCTGGACTGCTGACTCTACTTCCCAAGCTGTTATGTCTGGTAGATCGCATGCCTTTGTTGAGATTTCTATTCCCTTGTTGCTGTCATACAACTCTCCATAGAATTCTTCTACTCGTTCTAATATTTGGTCTTGTGTGGTGAGCTCATTTTCATCTTTGTCTAGAAGATTCAGCATTCTATCCTGCCCTAGTTGAAAGGATCTCTTTGCTCTTTTCATGCTCTTTCCATTTTCGATGGTCTCTGCTATCTTCTTCATGTTCTGCTTCCTGATGTCTTCCCTTGCCTTCTTCTTGATGGTCTTATCCAGTTCTGCATATTCGATGTTGTTTCTGATGTCCCTGTTGTTGTTTACCTCCGTTTTCTTCATCATCCGTCTTTTCTTCATGAGAATCCTCGTTTCTGTTGAGAGCTTTGAGTCCTTCATTTTACTGGCTCTCTGATACACATTCTAGGATGGTAGTCGTTATTCTATCGTTCATTTCATCTACTCCATCTTCACCTTCTAGCTCTAGTGCACTGAATCTGTTCGTTAGGAGGATTTGGAACTCGTCTTTCTTTATGACCAGTTGCTCGATACTAGGTCTCTTTGATCGATTTGACAGGCATTTCTGTCTGTCCTTCCTGACATTGATCCTAATCACTCCCATAACTGCTCTGTGGTCACTGCCCGTATCCAGTCTGTTTAGCACTTTCACATCCGTGAAGATGTTTGGTCTGTTTGTCATGATGTAATCAATTTCATTTCTTGTACATCCATCTGGGCTTTGCCATGTCCATCTTCTTGATATCTTCTTCTTGTAGACGGTATTCATGATCTTCAAGTTATTTGCTGTCGCCCATTCAATCAGTAAGTCTCCTCTTTCATTCCTCTCTCCGCTGCCAAATTTCCCTGTGGCACGCTCTTGTATGTCTGACTTTATCCCGATCTTGGCGTTGAAATCACCCATGACTATGTGGTAGTGGCAGTCTGTTGTCAACTGACGCTGTACTTCTTCATACAGTTGTTCTACTTCTTCATCTGGTCTGCTTGATGTTGGTGCATATACCTGAATGAGTTTCATTGAGAATCTCTGATTCACGTTGAGCTTGACTGTAGCCACCCTTGCGCTAATTTGCTTTACCTCAATGATGTTCTTGCTTAGCGCCTTGTGTATCAGAAATCCAACTCCTTGTTGGCCATTTGAAGCATTTGTATGGTACAATATATGTCCGCTATTCAAGGTAATTAAACGTTCTTCCGCTTGCCTAATTTCTGACAAGCCTATCACATGCCATTTAACTCCGGTGTCCTGGAGTTCAGTTTCCAATTCTGCAAGTCTTTCATTGTTCTTCAAAGTTCTAATGTTGTAAGTAATGATGTTGAAATTTTTCACTGGTCTTGATGTTGGTGATCCTTGCTGCCCCAGAGATTCTTAGCACCTCCTGCACTCTGCTGGTCTGAACCAGGATCACCTCCTAAGTTCAGGGCGTTTGTGCGGCTGGGTACTGGAGGCCATGTGTTTGTTGGTTGTTTCATGCTGGATTTTAGGCCTACTCATCCCACGCTGGTTATTGCGGGTTGGGAGAGGGTGTTGAAGTTGGCAACACCATTCCTAGGCAAATTTGTGTGAACACACTAAAGAGCTTTGCCTGCCTTATGTTTATATCATAGAGGTGATTTCATGACCAAATTTAATTTCAGAAAATCCCTATTTTAGTTCAAGTTATATGTAATTAAATTATATTTAGATGTCTTAAAATTATATTAAGTGAATATTTAAGTAAATTACATTAAACTTCTATACAAATCAAGTCAGATATCAGTATATAGCAAATGTATTTAAATGTCCAAGTTAAAACTACATTAAGTTCTACAGGATGTGTTCAGGACTGAATAACTTCATCTATGGCTTCATCTTCCAGTTAAAGTTTAAATCAGCCTTGGTCTAATTGTGTTAAAGGTCTCCTGCAATGTGTCTTAATTCTGTTAATTGGCTTCAATATCTCTGACTTGCTTAAGGAATCACTGTAATGTAATTGTCCTTATGTATTAGTATATAAGGAGAAGAATTGGCAATATACTATCATTAGAGTCTTGTGTCTTCACATGAAGTAGTCAGAAGTAGTGTAGAGTAGAACATATAGTCAGCAGATAGAAGTGGACCAGTGACACCAATACCTGGATTGTACAGAATAAAGGTAGAGATCACACAGATTGTAGTGAGTCTCTAGAAACGTAACAACGGCTTGTTGTTGTATACGGTTTTTCCTCCGCTAGCCTTATGATCCGGCATTTGTCACCTCGTGATGTTATATACAGGTTACCAGTCTCTGACACAGCCACATCAAATGGATTTTCAAGTTTAAAGTCAAACTTGAACTCTCCATCATGTGTGAACATTTTTGTTCTCTCGTTTCCATTATCCACAACAGACACTTGTTCCTCATCTATGGCTAATCCTTTTGTGAATATTACTTTATCATCACTCAGCTTAGGACTAAAAGAATGCACACACTTTGCTTTTTCTAGAAAAACAGGAGGGTTTTTCCCCTGTTCAGCTAATGGAGGTTTAGACTCTACTGTCACCTGTCCTAACATGGCCTCCAGTCCAGCAACAGATGTCTCACCTGGGCTGTAGGATATCTGTATTGGTGTGTCTGGAGGTGGGACTGGTGTTTTCTCCATTACTTCAAGTCTCTCTGACAGAGATTTTGCCTGATCCATGATGTCAGAGTCAGCGCCCTTTGTGACAAGTTCCTGGGTAGAGTGACAGACACTGCGCATGGTGCAAAAGTGGTGTTCAAGGATATCCTTTCTTGCATCCTTCTGGGTTTTTTTACGGCTGTATGCAGAATTTACTTCTGATTTTAGTGTCTCTTTCTGCTCATTAATCAGTTGAATAAGCTGCTGGGCTTTGTTTTCAATCTTGTTGATAGTGACATCCCAATTATGAAAGTCCTCTTTTTCATTGGCTGTTTCAGTGTCAATTGCTTCTTTAAACAAGCTCATAGTTTTCATGGTTTTCTCACAAGCACCATTAAGTTTATCTCTGTTGCTTTCTGCAACTTCATGAATAGAGGAAATGTGATGTCCATTATGTGATGTTACTTTACACTCACTACATATGGCAGTATTATCATCTTCACAGTAAAATTTTAATTTGTTATTATAGGATGTTTCTCACAACTGATGACCTTTTGTGCAATGCCCCCTCTCACTGCTGCTTCATTGGCCTGTTTCTCTTCTAATGTTCGTCTATGTCGTTGTTGGGTTATGATGTCTATTGTCTTGCAGATGTCAAAGTTTTTTTCAAGTTTAGTAAGTCCACCACATGGAAACAGGGATGCCTATTTGCAAATAGGACACGGATATGCCCGGTCTGGAGTGTGAGATCTTTGGGCATGATCAGTTATACAACCATAGCAAAATGTATGGTGGCAAGACAGTATACGGGGGTCCTCATACTCTCTCCGACAGATGATACATGTCAAGATATTCTTTTTAATTTCTGCTTCTAGTGCCTCTGCCATAGTGATTGTCTCTTTGCTGGTGTATACACTTTAGGTGCAAAGTTGGTTTCTGTACCTTTCATATGGAGTCACAGAGTAAAAATAAGAGTTATGGATTGTCATTTAGCAGCAGCACTGATCTACGGAGTTTAATATGGTAACATTTAACACTTACTGACCGCACCCTTCAACTAGACTAGTGTCATGTCAGTTTTTCTGCCAAATGTTTTTAAATGTAAGCCCTGAAATATGCACCGTGTTTCTTCTTTATCCATTTAGAACTGCTTGGACGTAGAGAGAATATGGCATCTGTTCATTACCTGATCCCAACCTGATTCTGTTGTCTAGCCTCATATTCGGCTGTATTGTGCTTACGCTAAGCTCTTTTTCTAGAAACAGAGCTATGTATGTATATGTCTGTGTAAGAAACTTCCCCAGTTTCTGTTGTCTGTCGCCATGCAGCTGTATTGTGCTTACGCCAAGCTCTTTTTATAAAAATAGAGCTATGTATGTATATGCCTGTGTAAGAAATTTCCCCAGTTTAATGGCTGACACTGTACCAAGCCCTTCTGAAATTTTTCTTTAATTTTTGTATCGTCATTGTTCAACATATATTGTACTAGCTTTATGCAGTGCGTAATATTATTTTCTCCTTTCTAGATCTACCAGGTATTGTTGACTGATTATTTCTTAAGCTGACCTCACTTTAGCCTTAAGAATAAATTAAATGCAGTCATTTATTTGATGATGCAGTTGTGTTTGCTCTAAACTCGGGGGAACAAGAAAAGGGTTTAACAAAGCAAGCATCTACCTGTATCAATCCTGTTTGGATATGTGAGAGAAAAAAAATCCCAAGTTCCAGGTGCTTTTTGTGTGCTTTTTATATGGCACTATTGAAGGGAACTGTGTGCCTTTTGATACCAGAAAGATTCAATTTTGAGGAACTACTATAATTATCACACTATATGAGCCGTTTTGTTGTTTATCCCTGTTGTTTATGCAGGCAGTCATTTAATTGTTACTGACAACTTGACTACACATCTATTCTTATAATTCACATGAAATGCACATTATACAAATACATAATACATTTTACCTAAAAATTACTTTGAAACAAAATTGTTCCATTTTGAATGTCCAGTCTGTAAATAATGCCATACCCAGACCTACCAAAATTCGCCATAATCCACAATTTTCACGTTTATGCAAAATGTGATCAAAATCAATGTACCATACCTCCCATGAATCATTCTAAGTCAATCCACTTTTTGAAATACCATAAAGATTAAATTTTGAGCTTTCATAATGAGATACAGGTGTGTTAAGGCTGTATTCCCAGAGCTTTTAGATCCATCTATCCCCACGGAGTCTCACTAGATTACTGTTAGATAATCCGGCTTAAATGCCCGTCACGCCTACTACAAGCTGTAAGGGGGTAATTAACTTTCGTGCCTGCTCGGCTGACAACTATTTAGGGTGAACCCCCAGGGAGTTAGGTCGATCTAGTTGGATCGATCTAATCTCTGGTAATGGGGTCTTAAGACATTTATTGGGAATGATAATTAAGTGTGATAGGTTGATTTTGCATCCATTTGAAAATTGTCCATTTTCCCTTATTTTGGTAGGTCCGAATATGGCAGTTTTTTTTTTTTTTTAGTTTTGGGATAAAAACAGATGACAGATGCAGGTGATGTTAGCCATCACTTAAAATGATTTTTATTGTAAATGCACCATGTCTCTGTTCATAAAAAATAATTACATATATGTATATAATGAGACGAGCAAATACTGGTACTGTTACATGAACAATGTTCGACATATGCTGCACCTTTATGTTAAGTCAAAATGTTTTTTTTAAGATTAACTGGCAAGACCTTGAGTAAATATCAACTGATACGATCAATACATGTTGTATCTGTTCATACATACTGCTTAATTAAGAATATATGTTAGTAAATTTATACACAGAATATTGTACATCACAGGATTTATAGTGTCGTCTTGAAGTATTTTTTAGACACCCTTACAGTATTTTGACCAATTAAGTTGCTACCATGCCTCTTTTTATTTTTCTTTGCATGAAATTAATATAGGTCAGAACTGTGTATCATGTATTCATAAAAAAAAAAAAAAAAAAAAAAAAAAGCAGCCATATTAGATTTTGTCCGTTTCCATATTTACGAACTAGGCATTTGCCATTCCCACATCATGGATAACTTGACCAGCACACTCTGAGCATTCAACTGAGCATTTCAGGTCTGTACATAAATAAAGCACTTTTTTGGGATTTGCAGCTCATCTCACACCCCCATAAACGTGTTTCCAACTGTTTAGTTAATTTGGCTATGCTGAATACTTTCGACTCTTATCTGGTTATGAAGATGTCAAAATATTCTGAAAATGATCTGATACAGACCTTATCATCAGCTGAGTATACTACTCAAATTTCCTTCATATGGCATAAATCAATATGTACATAAACATCATTGATATCTACAATTTTTGTTCTTTATTTCTCTGTCCATAAAAAGAACTTCATTGCACTTGAGAAAAATTTCTCAGTATCTGTGGTAAATTGCCTTCATCCCGACCTATGTTTTCTTTATCTTTATTCATCTCATTTGCTTTTTTATTTTTATTTTTTTAATATACTTCCATTGTCTATGATTGTGGGGTTTTTTTTTGTCCTCTTATAGTATGCAATTTTTCATATTTTGCTTATTAAAATAAAATATCACAACACTGAATTGATAAAATCTCTTATAGTTCAAAATGTGAAAAGTGTCGTATTGGAGATGTCCGCCATATTGCAACTTTTCCGTCTCTACTCCCAGATCCTGATATGACATATCGGCTCTCAGCAGTACACAGGGATCGTATGGTGTCACTGTGGGCTTTCAGAGGTTCCTGCTTCTCAAAACTGCGACTATTGAATATATACATGTATGCCTCTTTGCAGTTTCTCATCATTTTTGAGCCTGCCCATATCTGAAAAGAAAAAAATACCAGTATACAAATGTTTAGTTAAATTTTAAGGAGATGAATATATTAAGAGCTCATTACTTACATTGATGTTAAGGGTATTGACATAAACCAACAACCCATGCCAAAAGTGTCACGTAGACATTAATGAAAGTTTGCTGACTTAATCAATGTTTAAATTAAATATTTTGACTGCAAATTTAGAGTAAAATAAATCAATTAAAATATCATCAGTTGCAGTTTTCTTCCCACAAAATAAATAATGAGACTTAAAATCAATGTTTTGGCTCATCCATCATCCATAAGTGTGATATCAGAAAAAAGTTATCAGAATTAAAATTTAATTTAACTAGAGGATCAGAGAGGCGATACCGCCTCCGGATATTGTACCACCAGCTGGAGTAAGCGCATTCGTATGGACCCCCCCCCCCTCCAAAAAGGGACACCATCACCAGTCTTGTGCTTGACAAGCTCTATAAAATGCAATCAACAGGAGTTCTCAAAATATACAAAAAAATATAATTAAAAATGGTCAGTATATGACATTCTATTCAACTTCAATAGTAACTATGGACCTATCTCTGCCAGTTTTGGAGATATAAGGGACTAAATGTTATAATTTTGCAGTTACCATAATGTGCCATAAATTTCCTACAGAAAAAAATTAATTAAAATAAAGAAAAGGTCATTTTGGTCAAAATTCTTGAAATGGGAGGTGCTCTGAAGTTCCAAATGTTCTAATTTGATGAAATAATGTCATTTTTGACCACAAGTTGCCTGCTTTGCCAAGCCTTATGTTTTATTTTTCTGGAGTTCAAAATTAATTATCCATTACCGTACTGCACATTTTGCTTTCACCACCAATATGTACTTTTTGATACAGCGTAAATTTGGAGATAAAAGGGAAGCAAAATTTGCAAAGTTCAGTTCATGGTGAAAAGTAGGTCAAAGGTCAATTTCAAGGTCACATTTAGATTGCCAGTATGACTTCCTATTCAATACAACAGTAACTATGGACCTATCTCTGCCAGTTTTGGAGATAAAAGGGAAGCAAAATTTGCAAAGTTCAGTTCATGGTGAAAAGTAGGTCAAAGGTCAATTTCAAGGTCACAGTAAGATTGCCAGTATATGACTTCCTATTCAACCTCAATAGTAACTATGGACCTATCTCTGCCAGTTTTGGAGATAAAAGGGAAGCAAAATTTGCAAAGTTCATGTGATGAAAAGTAGGTCAAAGGTCAATTTCAAGGTCACAGTAAGATTGCCAGTATATGACTTCCTATTCAAGTTCAATAGTAATTATGGACCTATCTCTGCCAGTTTTGGAGATAAAAGGGAAGCAAAATTTGCAAAGTTCAGTTCATGGTGAAAAGTAGGTCAAAGGTCAATTTCAAGGTCACATTTAGATTGTCAGTATATGACTTCATATTCAAGTTCAATAGTAACTATGGACCTATCTCTGCCAGTTTTGGAGATAAAAGGGAAGCAAAATTTGCAAAGTTCAGTTCATGGTGAAAAGTAGGTCAAAGGTCAATTTCAAGGTCACAGTAAGATTGCCAGTATATGACTTCCTATTCAACTTCAATAGTAACTATGGACCTATCTCTGCCAGTTTTGGAGATATAAGGGACTAAATGTTATAATTTTGGAATTACCTTAATGTGCCATAAATTTCCTACAGAAAAAAAATAATTAAAATAAAGAAAAGGTCATTTTGGTCAAAATTCTTGAAATGGGAGGTGCTCTGAAGTTCCAGATGTTCTAATTTGATGAAACAATGTCATTTTTGACCACAAGTTGCCTGCTTTGCCAAGCCTTATGTTTTGTTTTTCTGGAGTTCAAAATTAATTATCCATTACCGTACTGCACATTTTGCTTTCACCACCAATATGTACTTTTTGATACAGCGTAAATTTGGAGATAAAAAGGAAGCAAAATTTACAAAGTTCAGTTCATGGTGAAAAGTAGGTCAAAGGTCAATTTTAAGGTCACATTTAGATTGCCAGTATATGACTTCCTATTCAACTTCAATAGTAACTATGGACCTATCTCTGCCAGTTTTGGAGATAAAAGGGAAGCAAAATTTGCAAAGTTCAATTCATGGTGAAAAGTAGGTCAAAGGTCAATTTCAAGGTCACATTTAGATTGCCAGTATATGACTTCCTATTCAACTTCAATAGTAACTATGGACCTATCTCTGCCAGTTTTGGAGATAAAAGGGAAGCAAAATTTGCAAAGTTCAATTCATGGTGAAAAGTAGGTCAAAGGTCAATTTGAAGGTCACAGTAAGATTGCCAGTATATGACTTCCTATTCAACTTCAATAGAAACTATGGACCTATCTCTGCCAGTTTTGGAGATAAAAGGGAAGCAAAATTTGCAAAGTTCAGTTCATGATGAAAAGTAGGTCAAAGGTCAATTTCAAGGTCACAGTAAGATTGCCAGTATGTGACGACCTATTCAAGTTCAATAGTAATTATGGACCTATCTCTGCCAGTTTTGGAGATAAAAGGGAAGCAAAATTTGCAAAGTTCAGTTCAAGGTGAAAAGTAGGTCAAAGGTCAATTTCAAGGTCACATTTAGATTGTCAGTATATGACTTCATATTCAAGTTCAATAGAAACTATGGACCTATCTCTGCCAGTTTTGGAGATAAAAGGGAGGCAAAATTTGCAAAGTTCAATTCATGGTGAAAAGTAGGTCAAAGGTCAATTTCAAGGTCACATTTAGATTGCCAGTATATGACTTCCTATTCAACCTCAATAGTAACTATGGACCTATCTCTGCCAGTTTTGGAGATAAAAGGGAAGCAAAATTTGCAAAGTTCAGTTCATGGTGAAAAGTAGGTCAAAGGTCAATTTCAAGGTCACAGTAAGATTGCCAGTATATGACTTCCTATTCAACTTCAATAGTAACTATGGACCTATCTCTGCCAGTTTTGGAGATATAAGGGACTAAATGTTATAATTTTGGAATTACCTTAATGTGCCATAAATTTCCTACAGCAAAAATTAATTAAAATAAAGAAAAGGTCATTCTGGTCAAAATTCTTGAAATGGGAGGTGCTCTGAAGTTCCAGAAGTTCAAATTTGATGAAATAATGTCATTTTTTATTTTTCCAGAGTTCAAAATTTATTATCCATTACCGTACTGCACATTTTGCTTTCACCACCAATATGTACTTTCTGATACAGCATAACTTGAAAACCGTACGGAATACAAAAAAACGGAGACCACTTCCAGTGTTGGGCTTTACATGCTCTACAAAATGCAAAAAAGAATGGGTCTCTAGCATTAACGGTTCCCGAATTAGAGACAGTTTTCAGTTTCACCATCTTATGGCCGCTACTCCGGTGAAAATGCACTGATTGACCCCAAATTCACGGAGATGAAGGATGACCTGAAGGGTAACACTTTCCAATAATATTATTGGTTAAGTCTGTGTGGTGTCTGAATAACAGGGCCAAAAAAATTTTTTTCGTAAAAAATTTAATTTTTTGGAAAATTTTGGCCCCGTTTGACCTTGAAGTAAAGGTCAAAGGTCAAATCCAAGGGCATATTTGAAATCTACACATATGACTTTTGGAAAGCCGTCTGTAGAAATTTTTCCCATAACCCCTTCCGTAGGGTAGATAATTAGCATTTAATTTTGCCATTTTTGGACAAGGGTGCATTTCAATGAGTGCCACACCCAGACCCCAATACCGACAAAGCCCAAATTTTACGTGGAACGAGTTGAGATTATAGGTGACCTAAATCCAAGAGATGGGTACGGGGGGCCTTACCGCCTAGGAGGAGAAGTGGTAACGGTAGCCGTCCGGCGGAGCCGGCGGAACGATCCGGACGGGACCGAAACCATGTGTACCGCCAGCGCTAACGCTGGTGGTACAATAATTCAAATTATTCAATAAAAATACAGTATCAGCCTCACATTGAATGCAATGCAGCCATGGTTGCAGGGTGACATCTATGGCTGTTTGTTTGACTGTTTCTGCATTACATCATAAGCTTAGATTTACCTCTAATCATAATGTTTTAATTATACTAGAGGTCTTACATTGTCTCCAACTTGTGTGAGCTTGGTAAAACCCCTGGATTTGTCCACCTCCAGACACGTGACGCGTTCTTTGAAGTTATCCACATCCCACACCGTTATCATTGGCACGTCATCATGGCCGACCCACACTGTGGCATTGTGGGATGTCTGCTGAAACAAATGAAGTTCAGTTGTGTGTACTTGCCATATTGCATAAGTTGTTTTGTGAAACAACAAGTTTTATTGGAAACCAATGACTAAAGGCATCGCAGGTAATGTACCAATAGTAATAACACTGCCACTGCGTGATTTGTAATAATTATTGGAAGAAATATTCATTTCATTTGTCAAATGGATTATAAACAGACAATATTTTAAGCTTTGCATAATATATGGATATTTTAATTTTGCACTGTAAGTGTAGCAAGCTGTCTTTGAACTTATCAAATAGAATTATTGTCAATGTGCTAAAACTAAGTCTTAAAAGCGAGTATAAATTATGTCGACTAACACTAGTATCAATACTTACATTATTCTCATCTTCTTTGGCAATAAGAAAACATGAAAATCTGTACAGTCTGTTATGTTGCTGGTCTTGGTATGTGAGTTCTCTCTTCATTTTACCATCATCCACTGATATCACTGCTATAGACTCCCCTGAATCTGAAACAATGACAAAAATTTAATAAATAAATAAATAAATAAATAAATAAATAAATAAATAAATAAATAAATAAATAAATAAATTAATTAATAAATGGGGGATGTCATTGAAGGTAGGTTGAATGGCAAATGAGGCAGAGTAAGAAAGAGAATGTTCAACCACTGGTGTAAGAAGGAAAATGGTGGAAAAGAAACTTCTGGAGAGGTCAAACAAAGGGCTGAAGGTTGAGATGGGTGGCATGGGAGATGCTGAACCTGCCTTGCCGCACAAGACCATGAGAGAGAGAGATAAATAAGAAGAAAATGGAGAACAGGGCAATGCAAAGGGGGTTGGAGAAGGTTAGACCTGGAGTTAGAGAAAAATAAGACAGCAAAGCTTGCAAATATACAGACACCAAAGAGAAAATTTCCTTCCCCAGAGAGAGAGCTGTCAGCTGGGGTTAGAGCAAATAATCAACAATCAATATAAACTGAGTGGAACCATATTTCAATGGGAAGAAAAATAAAATATGAACTGGACTGAGTGGACCACAAAAGAAAGAGAGATATGAGTAAGAGAACCTTGATCAGAAACCCACATAAAAGAGAGAGAGAGAGTTCTTGCACAAAGAAAAATGAATACAATAAAATGAAACTCAGACCACTTACTTTTCAAACACCACAACTCATCGCGGAAAAATGTTATGGCCTTAATTCCTCCATCCACTCTCAGTTGTTTCAGCTCTTTGAGTGTTGAGGTATCCCAAACCACTATTTGGCCATTTAGGCTGGCAGAATACACCGTGCTGGAAGTGAAATACACTTAATGAAGGAACTGAAGGTCCAACCTAGGCTTAGCATACTATAAAAAAACAATATATTATTGAAAACTAAATTACCTCACTCCAACATGTAAGAGAAATGTTAGAATTATACTCATTCAACTTAGAAAAATGAAATTTAAAGATACTTAACTGCTTTTTCATAAATCCGTTAGTGATTAAGTAAGGTATTTTATTTAGCTTTAAACATCCACTGGCAGTTATTTGGGGGAAATTATCTAATATCCAACAGTAGGGCAAGGACAGGATGACAGTTTGTGTGTTTACAATAAATTACCACATTATTAATAGTGAAACCTGTTATCCTATCAAAGTGCTCATCATTGAATAACACCTTTCTCAAAGGAACACATAATCAAAGCAAAACAGACCAATGTTTACTATGGACGGAGGAGCTGTGTATGGGCGGAGTCAAGGGAAGGGAGAGGGGAAGCCATTTGGAACTTGCAATACAGAGTTGCTGAAAGTTACAACTATATATACAAAATAAAGCCTTCTATTTCTCACCTGCCGTCGTCAGAAATGGTGAGATCACACACCTGGTCTCTGTGGGCCACCAGCTGGGAGTTGGCACGCTTGCTGTGCCTGTCAATCACGTAGATGACGCTGTCAAATGACCCCGCCCACACCTGACTCTCTCCCACTGCCAGCAGACACACCTGGGAAATATTGGATCACTCTGTCAATCATTGTTACAAACCAAAGTTAAAGTAGACACTCTTAGTTGTCATTCATTGGCTGAAACCAAGCCAATGCCTGGATGTGACTGCTATAAAAGGTCATATCATTTTAACTCATTAAAATAAATTAAAAATATCACTTTTAATATAATAATATAATAATATGTTTCGAGTCTAAAATCCATTAAATGTTCAACAGACTGTACAACATAAAATACAAAGTTTATAAAAATGATAAAGATATATGTTATATAATTCAGAGCTAGACTAAACTGTAATAAACAGTAATTAAAAGTAAAAAGTAAAAAAATCAGAGAAACACTGATTTTTATGTGAAACACACTAAGACTTACAACCGTGTGGGTAACCTTTAAATTTAATTAATGTTGGCTGACTCCAAACCAATTCATTAAAAATAGAATTACTAACTGGGTAAACACACTCCTTGAAATAATTTAACAATCTTAATCATTAAGTGAAACATTCTTACCACTCTGTCCTTAGCTTTAATGTTGGAAGCCTCCAACACCCAGGTACTGGCATCATACACCTCCACCTTCCCATTACCCATAGCACACCACAGCTTGGGTGTGCTGTCTTCATCCTCATCTCCCACACGACCTGGAGAAATAGAAACACCATTGCGTTAGATGAGATTGTGCAATCAGTATATGATCGTAATTAAGAACAACTTTCTTTAGGGTGCCGTCTTCATCTTCATCACCTACATGGCCTAGAGAAACAGAAACACGATTGGGTTAGATGAGATTGTACAATCAGTATATCGTAATTAAGAAAAACTATCTTTACGGTGCTGTCCTCCTTCTCATCCCTTACATGGCCTGGAGAAATGGAAACACCATTGTTTGAGGTGAGAGTAAGTACTCAAAATTAAGAACAGGCAGCTCTTCTTGTCTTTGTCATCCACAAATTAAATTCCAAGCAAAATTGATTACAATACATGGTCTATAGCATTACTAATTCAACAAAATGAATTGTTTCCTTAACAGTAATACTATTTTGTGCTCAATATACTCTAATTAAAATCTAAAACGTCAGTTAATTGACTTACTGCCAGGAGTGTACAACAGCGCCTCCACCGCCCGACTATCGCGCTCTCGCTGGTTAGGGTTGACACGATGTTGGAGCAGACCAGACGTCTTCTTCCAGCTGGCATCCAGGGCAGAGTCCGTCTGCTGCTGTTCTCTCAGCATAGTGAAGTAACACAACTTGTTGGCTGCCTCCTCCAATTGCTCGTGATGCATCACAGTTTCTTCTTGCCCACTGAGAATTTCAAAAGATTGTAAAATACTGTCACATTACATATATCATTCATAAAGGAGTTAGGTTTTAAACAAATCATTTAAAGATATTTCACTTTTAAGTGATTATCTTAAAATGTGCAGCCTGTAGTATTTGTGAGATAAAATTTAACAAAACAATAAAGAGCAAGCTGTTCTCTTTAAATTTTATTTTGCTATTTGATCATTTATTAGGCTAAAAAGGCTGACATCTTTTAATGGAATGAACAGGGCTAAAACCATTAATATAACATGTAAGTCGATCCAGGTTAGATGTTAAATTTGACAATTGGGACACAGCTTATTGTAATAGGTGTGAAAAAGTCTTTTTTTTATAGTTATGACATTCATACTTATGTGATTGGTATAAAAATGTGTATTAACTTGGATGGGAAGTGTGAATTGAGTAAGAAACAAGGCAGCAAAGCTGTCAAATGTACAGACAAAAAGCAGGAAATAACAAAATAGGCTACTGTCAATTCTGATGCAAAAGTACATTATGTTAAACTGCAAATTCAACATCAAATTTTAATTATGCTCAACAGGTAATACCAATGTAAGTAAAATGTGAAACAAGTATAAGGCTTCAGGCCCATGGGAGTTCAAGTTCACACTTTGAAAATGTAAAACTTCCAGAAAAAGAAGTCAATTAGACTGCTTTTCCAACTCAGGCTGCATTTTAGTCCTGTATTTCTTTTTTGAAAGTTTGGCAATCATTAGTAACATGGTTTTCCCATAATGGTCATCATGGCAGCAGCACCCATTGTGTTTTCTTCTATTCTGATACAATATTACATAATGGTTAACAGCATAATTACAATCAATTTTTAATAACAAAATATATGTATCATGGATTTTCAGAAAATGTGACTAGCCTGGGTCTTCAAGCCTGTGGAACTTCAAAGTCACACCTTGAAAATGCCAATATATGTGAAAAATTAAATTTTCACAAAAAAACTGTTTAACTGGCAGATTGCATTGCCTACTGAAGCTGTATTTTAGTCCCATGTTTCTTTCCTGTAAGCACAGTAAGTGACATGGTTTTTCTTAAAAGGTAATCATGGGAGCAGTGCCCAAAATAGGTTTTTTCAAATTTTGATGCAATATTACATAATGTTTAACAGCATAATGACCATCAATTTTTAATAATAAAATATTAGAATCATGGATATTCAGAAAATGTGACTAGCAAAGGTCTTCAGGCCCATGGAACTTCAAAGTCACAACTTGAAAATGCCAAAATGTAAACAAGACAGCACTGTTCTGAAATGTTTTTTCCCCCATTTTTAACAATTTTTAACATAAAATAAAATTAACAGTTTACTGCCATTTTTATATGATCAACTAAGAAAATTGATGAGATGAGAAAAATATCAATAGAGCAGTGTTAAATGTCCAATTTCTTCCATTCTGAGATTCTGAACATAGTGAATGATTGAATCTGACAAACTGCAATGATATGAGTTTATTTCCATTTTTGAAACTTTATTACACAATACACGATAACATGTTTACCATCATTTTTACAAAATCAACTAACAATGTTGTAAAGATGCAGGAAATGTCAAACAAACACTTTCACGTATCTTATTAGTTTAATAATGAGACTGTTAACATGCCTAAAAACTGAATCTGAGGAAATGTGAAAAAACAGCATACCTTCAAAAATAATGGCCCGATTATGCTGATTTACGAACTCAACCTGCATTTTAGTAAAATTAACCACTCCTGTGACTTTCATGACAATTGGCCCATCTGTTTTTCTTATATTGTGTTTACAGTGTTGCATATATATGCTGAAAAGTGTAAGAAACAGCATAACTAATAAAATAGTGGCCCGATCATGCCGATTTTTAAACTTGACCTGCGTTTTAGTAAGATTGATTACTTCTGTGAGTTTCATGACAACAGGTCTATCGGTTTTCCTTGAAATGTGTTAACAGTGTTGCATATATGCTGAAAAGTGAAAAAACAGCATAAATACTAAAATAAAGGCTAGATCATGCCGATTTTCGAACTTGATCTGCGTTTTATTAAGACTGATTACTCCTGTGAGTTTCATGACAACAGGCCTATCGGTTTTCCTTGAAATGTGTTAACAGTGTTGCATATATGCTAAAAAGTGAAAAAACAGCATAAATTCTACAATAATGGCCCGATCATGCTGATTTTCGAACTTGGCCTGCGTTTTATGAATATTAGTCAGCTCTGTAAATATAAAGCCAAAAAGTAAAACTGTCTTCCACTTATGGTGTTAACGCTGAAAGTGCACGGCGACGGCAACGGCGACATGATCGGCGACGGCGACGGCGACGACAGACGCAGGTGATGGCAATATGTACAGACACATCTGTGTCTGTACATAAAAATGTGTATTGTGTTAGGTGCGATAATATGCATTGTGTTAGATGTGAAAATGGACACTGTGCTAGATGTAATATTGTGCATTGCATTAGGTGTGACATTTCAGTCCTTCCCCTGTAAAATTCTACCTTTTGATCACAGCATCAATGAGTATCACATTCTTAGCTGCCTGCTGTATCAGACCCGGGTCCTTGTACTCCTCGGACATCAGCTTGCCTGACCACATCTCAGTGATCAGAGTGAACCAGTAGTTCCGCTCCTCCTTCAATATGGCTGTGAATACAACCTGGGTGGTATCTATAATTTTAAAAAGTGGAATTTCCTCAAATTTAAATATATTTTTTCAAAACTGGAATTTGAAATTTGAAAGGCTGTCCAGTACATCAGAAATGGGTTAGTTAAGAATCAATAACATTTTGGTGGGGATCCTATTTATTAATCAAATATGAAAACTGAGATCCTTTGTAGTAATTTGCACACTTTGTGTGTTTTTCTAGTTTGACAACTTCACAAATGATATTGTCTCAGGTTCTCTAACATTACATCACTTCAACAACTGTCAAAGAGAAATGTTCGAGTATCATCTACCAACCCATCACTTTGGAATAAATCTTCAGAGAATTTTCCCTTTTTCCATATATGGAGTACCCTTCTGTAGATTTCTCCAAACATATGATGTCCCGCAGTCGAACTATGTCACAAAATCTGTGGGTCCCTTCACATATGAAGCACAACCTGTACACAAAATAGAAGATAAAAAAAAACATTTCAAATTAAAATAACTTAAAAGCAGATTTTGGTCAAAGCAAACAAAATGTAAATATTTACACAAAATTTTAAAATATCCTTTTTAGTATCAGGAGGCTAAGAACATGTCTATCCTGCAAAAAAAATCATAAAAAAATTTAAATAATTTTTTTATATTATATCTTGTCCTCACATGTATACCAATGGACATATAATAATTTTCCCTTTTTTGGTGATAGAGGCAATGAAAAAACTAATGTAGCTTGTGCATTGATCTAGCCTTTAGGCAAGGGTCTCAAACATATATTCATGTTGTCCAAACTTAAAACAGTTGTCATCCCTTTAAAACTGTACCCTATGCATTAAAATCTAAAAGTCTAATTCACATTTGCTTTTTACTCCTAAACTGGGTACACACACATGCACATGCACAATCACTTACACACACATACAATATATAACACTCCCTTCCTTCTCTGTGTCAACATTTGTCTTCCACACACACACACATACACACACACACACACACACACACACACATCCATACACACATGTACACAGACATGCATGCATCCATGCACCCACACACACACAAACACACTTACATGCACTCACACACACACACACACACACACATGCACACACACACACACACACACTTACACACACACACACACACACAAGCCTACCTTCTCTGTGTCAATATCAGTCTCCCAGGTCCATACACCTCCATGTTGCCTGAGTCTACGTCTTTAAAACTCCCCCTGGTGTCAATCATTTGAGATACTTTCAGAATGCACTCATTCTCGCCAAGGCATCCCTCGGGAATTTTGGGTTCATGGCAAGTGCTCTCGTTTTCTTTCAAGCATTCATAGAAAACAGTAAATGTGCCAGGGTCCAGGGGTGTATACACTGAAGATGAAACAGAATTATTTTACAGTTATAATAATTATCATATTGGATCCATTGAAAAAAATATTACCTTGAAACACTGAGAACAATGGGAAAATGTTTTCACTCAACTAGAATATGAGATGTAATCTTTCTTTAAATATATAATCAGCTTCACACACTGGATGTCATCCTCATCAAACTCAATCAAAACTAAGTGAACAAGTAATATCACCATTACAATGAGATGTTATTAACAAAAGCTGTAATACCCAACAAGAAATGCTACATAACAAGGTTGCACATTTAGCCATCACACCCAATACAATGAGCTGTCACATCTAACACAATGACCATTCTCACCTAACACAATGACCATTCTCACCTAGCACAACCAGCCACCCACACCCAGCAAACTATACCTACTCTGGTTATCCTGACAAGTGACAGTCAGTGCATTAAACAGCCGCTGAATGGTGTCATGGTCAGATGCTATGTCCATGTATTCCACCAGGCTGGAGAAGTCTTGGATATCTTCAAATAAAGAAATATAATAATATTGTATGCTAAGTTAACAACTGTAAGAAAATTTAAAAAATAATAATAATACAATATGGATACAGTTTATATGAGACTATAATCTCAATTTCATACATACACTAATTAGAACATAGTTCTGGACAATGTCTGTGAGTTCATCATGCTGACAATATCACAAGAACTCTAGCTGGCCACTGATGGCTCACCTATTGGCAATAGCAATGCATTAAAATGACACACTCTAATTATCCTCATAGACTCAGTTACAGCAACCACTACAAACCATAACAATTCTATATTAATAATATTAAGAAAAAACAATATACATACAAATAGGGTCTTCTGGAATTTTCTCAAACTCCATGATAATCACAATGTCATCCCCGCGTTTCCCCTTGCTCTCCTCAATCCTCTGCAGCTGTTCTGATCTCTTGTACCACTCCTGGAGGCTCAGGATCTCTTTCTGGGTGGGAGTTAATCTGGCTATCACACTCCCTACTTGCCTGGGAACAATGCACAGTTTAATAATAATAAGAAGAAGAAGAAAAATAAGACAAAAAATTTTTTTAAAATGCTAACAAAATAATAATTAATAACAGTAGTGCTATTATTTTTATCTTTATTATTACTGTTATCACCATCATTATTGTTACTGTCGTTAGTTGTTATTAATGCCATTATTATGGACTGGGAGGGCTCATCATAAAAAATTGACAAGCTTAAATATATAGCTGGGTTAATACACTTCTCAGAAGAGAGCATCATATTTGAAACTCAGGGTGATAGACTAAGCAACCCCGTACATCTTCAAAAATATTTGCACCTACTTGCTGGGGAAGAGTGCTTTGTTGTATTTGCAAATGGCATCAAAATCTCTCAGTCCTCGAATTGGTTCATCGCAGGCAATCTGTAGTGCCCCTCTCAAGTACAGGTAGACTGCCTTCCTTGGGAACATGTTGGCTTGCTTACAGCACTGAAAATATAAAACTATAACTTATTACAAAACTTCTCTAGCAGTTGTTATCATTTCATAATAATTAAATTGCTATTATGAGTAATATTAACAGTAATTGTCATTGAATCATATATTACATAAATGAAATTTCTCATCTGAATGTCATCAATTACACTTAATTTCAAGTCCAGTAATAGATCTGAAAAAATACATTAAATTTAGTATCTGGCAATTTTCAATATATAAGGAAAATCTGCATTCCCTTTGGCCTTTAGGTGCAAAGATAATACAAAATGCAATCAAAATTTGTTCCTATAGAAAACAACTCACAAACATCTGACTAAATACTAACTTTCTCCCTCCGTGTCAGCTCCTCCATGAGCACTTTGTGATACCCTGCCACAGACTCGAACCTGAACCTAGGAAGCTGGAAGACAATGTAGTCTGTCTTGGAGGTGAGAGCACCTGTGTGTCCAGACCACGCGGGCCGTGGGCTACTAAACAGGTTGCTGTAACTGGGGGTCCTTTTCTTTAACTGGCCTGGCCTCACTCTGATAATAATTGACAAGAACAAAATATAGACACTTTTTAAAATATATTAATACAAATTTTGTAACAATGTAAAGAATTTAAAAGAAAACAATAAAATTTACATAGCTTTTTCAATAATACAATGTGTTAAACAATGCTTTAAATTTTAAATTACTGAAATGTATAAACTATGTGTAAACAATATCATGTTACACAATTCATTCGTGGTACCAAAACTGCTGTACCCTATCCAAACTAAAGCAGCAATATGTTTCACCCTCTCAACTATCAAAATCAAAACTTACTGATCATCTGGGTTCTGGAACTTTGGTCCAGCATGTTGGCGAGTCGCTAGTTTCATCTTGTCCTCAAATTCATCGAAAAAGTCTGCCCCTTGAAACCGTGATCTGACAAAGGCCTTGAAAAGTTCCGTGGAGACAACCTGAATTATGGACAAAATGCTCAACTGCTGAGTAGACAATTGAAGAGGCTTCAGAGAAAGATCTAAATCCAAGGTTATTTTTACATAACATTTAAAATTACCTTATAATTTTGGATAGTAATATGGTACTTCATGAAAAAAAAAAAAGCTTTGCTGAACAAGGCCGTATTTGTATGCCAATTTCTCAAAAGGTCTGGTTCATATAAGCATACTGCTCAAAGTGAAAAGGTCAAGTAAAAAAACTTAATCACCATTCTTTGATAACATTTTTTAAACTGCACCTAATGACCTTACCTCTCTATAAAAAGGTAGTTCTTCTTCTCTTTGATTTTCCAAGAACTGATCTTTGTTGAAGAAGCTGCTGGCTTCTCTGATATATTTCTTCACTTCTCTAAAATTATGCAAAATTGAAATTAAAAAAAATAATAAATAAAATAAATTTGATAAAATTAATTGCTTATTAAATCAGTGATGGTGTTTAAATACACATACTGTCCGTTAAGCCTCAATAGAAAGCAGCACTTACAAGAAAAACAGGCAAATACTTTTCACCCATGTAAAACTCTTCATACTTATTTAAGGGGGGAGAAAAAAGGAACAGAAAAATAGGCAAGCGAACTACAAATTCGTAGCACACCTAAGTCCTTTCACTAGAAATATTTAACCATGATTTCCAGAATGACTACTAGTAGATGCAAATGATGATGTAAAGTCACACCTAACACAATCAAACAATGTCACAACTAACACAATGCCAAACCTAACACAATAAAAAAACAATATCACACCTAGCACAATGCCATGTCTATCACTATGCCATTCATTCCATAATCAGTAAATGCCACGCCTAACACAATAAAATAAATGCATGGCATCATTCCTAAGGTAATAAACAATAGCACAATGCCACACCTAACACAATCAAATTGTTACAAAATGTCACACCTAACACAATCAAATTGTTACAAAATGTCACACCTAACACATTCATCTCACCTATCACATTACTCACCTGAAGAGGTTCACCATGAGTTCTAGACACACTGCCTGGATGTCCTTGTTGATCTGGAGCTGGAACATGTCTCTGTTGTGTGTCAGCTGCTCCAAGTTGACAGGACAGGGTCTGAAGACAGGAAAAACTACTGATAACATGCTTTCATAATTACAATTAGAAAATCACTCAGAGAGCTCAGGATAAACTGAAAAGCCCTAGGATTAAAACAAATAAATTAAACATGCTTTTCATTGACACCATATCAGTATTATTTATTCATCAAGTTAGTTATTTTCATTCTGATATTTTGCAAACATTTTTCAATCTCTTTCATTTTTACAGAATAAGTACCCTTTGACCATAAGCCACTTAGACTCCAAGAAATCTGTTTCAATCTAAGGTAATTTTCTTTTTTTTTAAAACTAAACTTCACAAAGCTTAGATATTTGGAATAAGCAGATGCTCTTAGTTGTGAAGCATTCTGGTTAAAACAATATTCAGAACAACAATCAAATCAGTGCACAACTAACACAATCAACAAATACTGACCTCTCCACTTGGGCCATCTCCATGTTGAGTCTTGGTTTCATTTGTGTCACTGCCTGCTTAAAATCCTGTTCTGCTGCAAACGGCAGCTGTGGGATATTCAGGGTACTGCACACATCCACCGACCCATCGTCTATATTGACCGCCACTATGCCTTCAATCTAAAAAAAGACACAACAGAAATCATGTCTTTATCAAAATATTTTGAGAAGTAGAGTGATACCCCACAGTACTTCACCAGGCAATATTTTGTATGCTTACGGCTATCTACTTGAGTCAAAAAAGAAAAAAAAAACTGGAATGATGGGACTGAGCTATATCCAACTTCTATCTACCACTCTTGGGAGGGGGGGGGGGAGTCAGAAATAGGCGGAGCACCTGCCTGAATGAGCACACCAATGGATGATGGGTTATCACAACTGTCACATTCCCAAACCTTGACAAAGTCTGGTTGTAAAAAAGGTAGAAGTAATGGATACTGTTCCATGAGCCCCTTCTGCATGGTGTGGCAACCCATAATAAAACAATCAGGGAGGGGGGAGGATGGGCAGACCTGACTTAATGGGCAAAGGTGGCAGGTTGTATCATCTATCACCTTGACTGACTGCTAAAAAAGTTGAGAAAAGGGGACCCTACCTGTTCAACAAGTCCTTTGTGTCTGGCATGGCATCCCATAATAAAACAACCTAGAGCCTCCAGCAGTGTCAGCAGCTTCTCAGGAATCAGGGGCACATAGGTATAGTTCCACACAAAGGGGCGGACAAAAACGAGAAAACTCTGAAAGATAATTATTATTTTGAACAAAATGTAAGGAATGAAGGAAATTTAGGGTTTGCTTAGAGAAAAGGAGAAAAGACAGCCCTTCTGATATGCAGAGATCATTTTCTTAATGATAATAACTATCTTTCTTTAAACATTAATATGAACAAAATTATTAAAACCAATCATTTTTAATATGCCTTTTTTTATAAAGAGGATAACTGATGTGATAGCCATAAACTATGTTCAAAATCAATCACTGAAAATTTTTGCCAAATCATTAAAAGATTAAAAAAGGCAAATTTACCATAAATAAGTCCTACTCTCTAAAAAAAATTTAAGATCTAGTGAAAAACGAGCCATTTCTTAAAAACAAAAAAATGACCATATACCTCCATCACAGTGGTCAGCATGGCATAACAGCTGGACATAAACACAATCCTCTGCTGCGTCAAAATACTTCGTATCACAGTCAAAATGGCGTCTGGGTCAAACTTGAGGAAGACGTGGTTGAGTTGCATGTTGACGACCTCCTTGTTTGGGTCATCTGAGGGGTAGAGGGTCACAGGGTACGTGTCCAGGTAAAACCTCTGAATCAAAAATTCAATATAAATGAATACATAGTACTCATATCTACCCTTGGGTAGCGCTAACAATTTTTTTCAATAAGCCAAATTGCTACTTATTCATCACTTTTTTCTTCAAATTGCGACATATTCATAACTTATTTCTCCAACCCTATTTTGTTTAGCCAAGTTAATTCAGTTTTAGCATTTGGCTGAATTGGTGAGTGTTCACGCCACCCCAGCTAATGTAACTAATGCACTGGATACTCAGTCTGGTGAAAACGTACTGATTATTATGGAACAACGATAAAAGATGATGATGCTAGGCCATATGACATTACGCTTTCTGCAATGTTTCAAGATAATGAAAGTGTCAACTACTGAATGAGTGAGTGAGTGAGTGAGTTAGTGAGTGAGTCAATGCCTAATTGAGTTAATGAACGAGTAAACAAATGTCTTGTCAAAAAAAGTTTGAAACAAAAACAATGCAAAACTTGTTCTATACCAAAATCCAAGTTCTGAATAGAAAATTCTCTGTTAGTTAACTGAAGTTGGATGAAGATATTCTCAGTCAACAGATTAGACTTCAAGCTGGCATGTTTCAGAGTGAAGTTAAACTTTTTCCAGCCAAAAACCTAGGGTGGTTCTTTTGAACCCCCCCCCCCCCCCCCCCCCCACAAACACTTTCAAGTGGGGCTTGTCAATCATAGTGCCAATGGGTAGTTCTACCACTAGAGGGCAGTACTTACAATGGCCACATTGCCAGCAGGTGGCACAGGTGTAGCAGACAACTGTAAGGCAAACTTTTCCAGAGTTGTCTTCACTTCTCTTGGGTTTGACTGCAGCTTGGGTACAAGACTGAAAAAACAACATTCATCATCTTACTTTTTACATTATCAAAATAAAAAATATTCTTTTTATGCTCCAACCAATTAAAACTTCAAAATATTAATAATTTTATTTATGAAAACTTTACCATGACAAGCACTCCTTCATTACAGTGAAGTAGGGATATTTGGATATTAAAGTCAGACAACATGGAATGTAGACTCTCTGGCCCATCTTGTGTGCAGAGCCATCTTCAATGAAGTCTTCAGGAATGGCATCATAATAGTGATCGTCTCCTTCCTCCTGTAAAATGCATTGTACTTTACATCAATATCATCAAGACTTAAAAACTAATAATCTGCCTTAGTGCTCAATATCTTGATTCATACACACAAGTTTGTTTCTATTCATAATTATTATACCTAACAGACAACTCAACAACCTTTTACACCTAACAGACTTAATGTTGCAACTAACACACTCAACTACTTGTCACACCTAACACAATCTTGCTAATATCTTGTCAACTTATATAATTGAAGCACAAACAACTAAGTTGTAACAATAAACAGTATGTTAAACATTACATAATACTCTATAATATTCCCCTCTCAAGGACAACAACCGTTCACATTTGACCCACTTACCACTCTACAACTCTTGCACATGAAGGGTCTGGTGTACGTCGCACATGCAGCATAGGAGCGCTCTCCAGTGATGTCCGTCAGCACCAGGAAATGGATGTGGGTAGGCGTGCTGTGGCGGTAGACCTTCATGCCATCTGAAATACATTTGTGCAATAAGGTGATGACACGGTATATTAAAATAAAACCTTACATTTTTCTTTGACAAAGAGGTTGACAAAGAGGTACAATTTTATGCACTGTGAAGCTATAGGCATGGGGGTCTGTTCAATGAATCGCTTTTTGTCCAGAAAAAGTCTGATCTAAATCAAATTTGAGGTTTCTTAACTGGCCTATTTTTCATAAAAAAAAAAGTCACCTTTTTAAAAGAAGCTTGACCTACATAAAATCCTTCATCCAGTGATCACAATTACCCATTAGCAAAGTTTCACACCTAACACAATGTCACAACCAATACACACTAACCTGGAAAACAGAAGGCTGTCAGAGACTGTATAACCTCCGCAGATATTGGCAGCTCTCCACCAGACGTACTGAGCATGCGCAGCATCTTACGACCACCTGCAATGGTGCCCAGGGTCACACGGCGCGGAAGGCTTTTGGCTATCCTGTAATAAACAAATAACAACAATGTTTACTAATTTAATTTAATTGCTTGGCAATGTCCAGCAAAATGTCCAACTTAACTGATTAATCAAGACATCTTGTGAGAATGAAACTGTAATGTCCATACTGCACTTAAACCATTAATGTGTGTCTCATCTCATAAGTGCAAACAACTGCGTACTTCATGTGCCAAATGACACATATAAATAAAATGTCACATTTTGTGTGTGTCCCAAATGATGAACAAGTTAAAATATTAATAGTTTCAGATTTGCTGACATTAAAAATATTTGATTAAAAAAATTGTCAACATAAAAGATGAACCAAGCAAAACACTTATCGATAATGTATGAGTTCACTTACAATATCTTTTTTCTTTACAGAAACATAAAATTATGGAAATTAACAACCATTTGTATTTGGATTAGCTAAATAATTTGTTATTAGCATTTGGAAAAAAATTGATACTAGTGTGAACAGGATAATAGCATGCTTTTTCAAAGTTTAAAATAATAAAAAATTCAAAAAACCTGACCAGATATCTCTGTGCAGTGTATTCTTGCTACAATTAAAAGCATTAAGTTGACAATTCTTTGGACAAAAACACTTAAATTCTGATCAAACTCATCATTCTTCAATTTCATTAACTAAATATTGTATTTAAACATCCAGGGCCATGCAGTGAAAATTAACAAAACACAACCACACAAAGGGGTGAATATTTTCTGTCAGTGAAATCCACACTTAATCTGAGATGTGACAGAGTCAAAAAATTCTCCTAAAATCAGGGAAATCTATGAAAACCCACATGCAAGAACATAATCAAATCAGCAAAATACTGTTAATTAGAGAATTCCTTGAATAATCACACTGCAAACTGAAGAATTTATTTCAGAACAATGTAGAACCAAACAAGTTTATAAACCCATATTTTGTTGTTTGTTCACATCACAGACACTGTTGTCAGGCAGTCCTATTCTGAGGAAGACTGACAATGTGGACTGAAAATTACACAAAAAATATAAAAAAAAAGAATGTTTGCACTGACTGTGATATAACTGTATGCAAACAACAAAATATCACGGATTTAATATCAGACTAATGGATTTCTTGTAGAAAAATCTGTTAACTCTAACATCAGTGCAGAAAAGAAAGAAAAAAAATAATGATGAGTTAACTTCATGCAGGTATAACATACCCCCAATCCTCTCTGCAGAGTCATATGAGAAAGTAGGTCAGTAGTATTATAACTACATTATTCAAATGTCAAGTAATTGTTGTTACCAGTAAATCATCTTTTTTCACAAAATTCATTTCTATGTCAGTTGTGGATTTGTCTATCTCCAAAAGGATTCTTGCTAAATTGTGATTAACCGCTTAGATGTCTGTCATGCTAGCTGCTAAGGGGTAAGGAATTATGAGTTAACAGCTTCAGTAGGCATGCAAGATATCTAAGCCCTTATGCTGAAACCAATTTAGCAAGAAACCCCTCAGATATGGATCAATCCTAACAGATCTAGGTATGTTAACCCAGTCTAAATAAAACTAATGTAGTCATTGACGAATGCAGAGGTGTCACATTGACATTGAAACATATCTAGGAGTTTCATAAAATAGTAGATTGTGGCAAATTTTAAAGGGCATTAGCTACCATTAAACAATACCAAACTGATGAACCTTTTTCATTGTCAAATTACCATATTTTAAAAATTTCTCTTATTCATATTGTTGTTAATTGTTGAAGGGTGAATGGATTTCTGTTAGTACATATCTCTAGGAAACAAACTAGTATAGTATACACGATATTATATGGGTACACAGGAATGTAGAATAAGGAGGAAAAACACTGACTAAAACACATACAAAAAATTAATCAATTAATTAATTAATTAAATGGTTTTTGGTTCAAGATGGGTATGGTGTTGTGGTCAACAATTATTTCAACATAACTCACTAACTGTTACTGGTGAAGATAGAAGTGAACAAAAGAGACAAATTTTACCTTTTCCTTCGATCACATCTACATTTTAAGAGAAATATAATGGAGTTATAGTTGAAAGCTGGTACTGGTTTTTCTTCAAATTAAATAAATGTCATTTTTGAAGCTGAAGGACAAGTTGGTTTGGATTCATGACCTTTTTATAGTGAGAAGTGAAAAAAATTCAAATTAAGGTGGTTTATGAAGCCAAAGGACAGGATGGTTTTGCATTTAAAATTTTTTCAAAGTATGACGAGGAAATCAATATGAAGTATCTATGGGTTGAATGGATTTTAAATGGATAAATTTCAATGAAAACATGGAGTACCAGTGTTGCATGGCACCTCTACGCCTTGCGTGCTTACTGGAACATTAAGAAAAAATTCTGCTTAAATCTGGACTCAACTTAACAGATGCCTGAATGACGTGGATAAATTATTGTGTGCAAATTACTCTAATGCTAAAGAAAATAATTTTCAAATTTTGCTGACATTAGAATTTATTTTAGCCCACTAATTTGTTATAAATTTTTTTGAAACACACTGTGAGGCATTTCAATTTGTAACAAAATTTCTGAAAAACAAGTGAGGACTTCAAATTTAACACCAACACTTAGGTAACAAATGTATGTATTGTAGAGTTTTTTTAATTTAAAATTTCTCTATTTAACAATGGAAAATACACCATGTGTGCTGTCACAGCAGATTTTAGCTAGATGAAAAACAAGCTGAACATTACATACGCTCTGAAATGTGCATCCTCCTGTTCACTGATAGGGGTCAGCACTGTCCTGTTGTCTACAGCATCAGTGGGAGGATAAGCCTCATCCTGGTTCGGGAACGACTGAGGGAACATGGCACATTGCGCTGATATGGAGGCTAGCACCTGAGGCTCGTAGTTGCTGAGGAAAAGTGGGTCGTTGGCACTGCTGTCCGTCTGAAATTATGATAAAAATTATAATAATTACGAAGAAATTTATTAATAAAATACTATCAGGTAAGAACTGTTTGTTAAAGTCATCAACATTCCTCTGCATATCACTTTCTGCATCACTCATCTTTAAAGACCTTACTGTACCTTGGTAAAAATGTTTTTAAGAGACTATTTCTTCTACCAATAAGCCATGACATTTCAGCCCATCATCAAAGAGTGATGGTCACCTGACTGACTCATGACTGGCACTTTTATAGAAAATATCTACAATTTTACTATAATTAAATTAGATAAGTAAAAATATTTCACCAGCATATCCGTAAACATTTGCAGTCCACTATGCAAGAGTTAAAGAGTAATTTAGCCTCCCTACTTGCATAAATAATTAATAAATGATTAATAATAATAATAATAATAATAATAATAATAATAATAATACAGATCTTGTTTCATACTGGCATTACACACCATTGACCCATGGGTCAGTAATGGGTCAGTAATTGAATCTACAGGTCTACGTGGTCATAAACCACCTCAGAGTACATTTAATCAAAGATTCATTTGAAGTCTACATACCACATTAGGTTTAAGTCCAGTCTCTTGGTCCAGTCCCACCATCACCAGCAGGTCTATCAGACTATTGTGGAGTCTAGAAGCCATGATGCCAGACTAGTCTCTGAAAGTAAATGTTGTCTGCATGACCATGTTAATAGAGGATATCAGGCAATAAACCCAACTTTAAGGGTGCATTCCCATAGATTTTAGATTGATCTATCCCCGTGAGGAGTCTCACTAGATTGCTGTCAGATAATCCGGCTTAAATGTCCGTCCTGCCTACTACAAGCTGTAAGGGGGTAATTAACTTTTGTGCCCGCTCAGCTGACAGATATTTAGTGTGAACCCCCAGGGAGTTAGGTCGATCTAGTTGGATCTGGGAATGGGGTCTCAGTGTTTCCCCTGGCTTTCAAGCTCTGCGAGGTGGTAGGCAATCCGCGATCCCAGCAATACTAGGGGGGTCCGGGGGCATGCCCCCCCGGAAAATTTTTTTAATCGAGATGCAATTTGGTGCATTTTAGGGTATTTAGAACTGATTTTTTTTACATTTTATGTGGCACTGAATTGTCTTGTTTTAGATGTTTTGAGGAGTAAATTCAGTAATGACATAACAAAGGTTTGGACAAAATTTATTTTCCAGTATGCATTCACTCAGTTTAGTTCTTTTCAGTTTATAGAACATACTCTTTCAAGAAAAAAAAGTTAGTACTTTCAAAAAAAAAGTTAATACTTACAAGAAAAAGGGCTTACTACATTGAATTATTTTCAAATTGACCAAAAAGTTGATAAAATATGTTGTTCTTACCGTTTTCACATTTCTGAAAGTAACTGGTCAATTGACTTTGCGTGTGGGAGCGCTTCATCCTAATATAAACTGCTTCAAAAAGTTCTCTCCCTTAATTGTCGTTCAGCGCAAAGCGACTCCCGCTACTAGTTATAGGCCTACGTAGTTTGAGATGTAATTTATAATCAACAACTTCAAACACCGTTAAATGAATTCTTCGGAATTAAAGAGATGAAAATCACACTTATCATCAATTTTAGTTCTTCGTTTATTCATTTATATGGTTCTATTCGGTCATGGGAATTCATATTCAATGCATAGGTTTCCACGCGAAATACTGACGTGACCCAGTTTTACAACGCTACTGCTTTCACAAAAGTTACCCGTAAATCAATAGAAAATCTTCTCCAAGTTTATAAAAACAACGAAGGCCACTTTATTTGCTCCTTTTTTATCAGTGAATATTCGTAAACTATAAAAACAAACAACAGGCAGTCTGAATTTCGGAACATGAAGTGACAGAGAAAGTGTATTCTTGACACGTGATTAAATGGTGTCAAGAACAGTTGCCTCGTTTCGCTGCGTCTCTCATACTTCACAGAACTGCGAAAACGAGGCACTTACAGGGAGATCGTAACTGCTTGTTATTTTTAGGCATACGCGCATGCGTATTTCCGTTACTGCTAAATCAAGTGCTCAGAAGCATGGGATTACGTATGTAAACAGAAAATGCCATATTTGCTTAGAAATAAATATAATTTGCAGTTAGCATGAGTGAAAATATACTTTGTCGTTCCATTCAGCCCAACGAGGCGGTGCTTTTGACAAATTTCAGCGAGGCGCTTGCAAATTTCAGCGAGGCGGGCGCCTCGCTCATTTAAGTGCAGGGGAAACACTGGGGTCTTATATATAGTGATGTCAAGAAGCCATAATGCCAGTAGAGTTTCTGTGAGGACAATGATAACAGGATTGAAGGGGGGAGGGGCAGTTGCCTCAGTTTTCAACCTTATATACTACACAGGTTAGGCCTCATTCCACCGGCCTGTATTACAAACTCTTGATGACTAACTAATGATGTTTGTATGTGGTAGTTGTTGTTTTATACAGTAGATGGAATAAAAAGACTAAGACGTTATCATACTGGTGCATGAACCAAAACAAAAGGACTTAAAATGGGAATTATATTACACTACAAGGTGTGACATAGGACACACTTTTGTCAGGAAGTGGATATTTACAGCCTTGAGAGATTGAAATGCAGGGTGGAATGCCAGTAAGGCTTTACCTGCAGTAACTACCTATAGCATGTATACTACCAAAAACTGATGCAAGGTGGAGGCTTCAAGGGCCAGGTGAAAGAAACACCCTTTAAGTTTTAGTTGAAAAGAATGTCTTTGTGAATCTAAATTTCACCTACAGTACTGGTACTGTACATGTACATGTAGGTTCCTGCATTTTTTCTAGTCGATTATCTTGCAGCGCCTCTTTACTAGTAGGTGGGGAGAAAAACCACCTGCCAGAACAGGGATCGAAACCGGGACCTCTCGCTCACAGGGCGAGTGCTCTACCACCTGAGCTATCCGGCCGGTCCTACCCTGCATCTGGCACTACACTCCTCCCCCCAAATGCAGAAAGGCGGGAGCCCTATCTTGCACAACCACTGCCACCATTGTAGCATCTTTTTGGGAAAGTGTAGAAAAACCACCTGCCAGACCAGGGATCGAACCCAGGACCTCTCGCTAACAGGGCGGGGCTGTAGCAATTTAGTCCGAAGGTTCAATAGTCCGAAGGTTCATTGGTCCGAATGTTCACTACAGAACCTTCGGACCAATGAACCCTTGATTAAAAAGCCTTCGGACCAATGAACCTTGGACCAATGAACATTCGGACTATCGAGACGCCCCCAACAGGGCGAGTGCTCTACCACCTGAGCTATCCGGCCGGTTCTACCCTGCATTTGGCACTACACTCTCTTATTTTTTCTTAAACATGCTTATACTTCTTCCCAGAAATTTATGAAAAGAAATATGAATGGCCGATTTCAGATAAATGTTACTTTTCATTCACTATTTTGTCTTAAATATACTTTCGTTTTTACGTAAATCAAGTTCTTACAAAAAAAGATACAACCGCTAGTACTTACATGTACAGAGATTGTCCAGGATTTGTGAATATTTTCCAAGGGCAACTTTAGAACTTTTGGCTTCGAAGTTCTCCTTTCCAAGCAGGGAGATTCACACTTACATTTTAAAGTACCGTGCAAAGTCTTGCAACAGTAAAGTTTTTTTTAAAGTCGATATATCGACTCGGGTAGTTTCAAATCAGCTGACTTGGATCTTGTGATACTGCGGTCAAAAAGAATCCACACTACCTTTTTCAATTGTAATCTCAGTCTTTTGCACATTCATGTCGACAAAGCGAATTCACCTTTGTATTGTCAATTGTTATGTTTTCTTGGAAGACTATCTTGATATAGCTGTTGCTCATCAAAAGTTCCCCGTGAAATTCACGAGTTACTTCCTTATATTTACGCGCGTGCACTGATAATGTTTTGCAAAGAATAGATAGTCAATAAATCTACAACTTATTGGTATAAAGTTACTTAATTACTCTAACAAGAATTGTAATCAATCAAAATAATTCCTACATGAGAAAGTTAAAGATGTTTTATCGTCTAAGGCAAGAAAAGTTATAACGTATTTTCGTCTTTGATATTTCTGGCTTGCTATAGTAATAGTAAAATGGCGGCGCGCAGTTTGAACAAGAGAAGTCTTAAATCATCATACAATTTTCCAATTATAGCAAGAAATATTTGTTTTATCTCTGCACTTCTGTGTGTTTTATGTGCTTTATTGATCAAAAAATTAGGTGAGAGTAGATAACGATTCTAACTGATTTTGATCAAAGAAATTTAACTTTTTGTTTCGCTAGTTTCAAGAGGGCTGGAATGTTCACTTCGGTTTTACTTAGAGTTATTCTGTTAATGACTTTACTAATTTTACTTACAAAAAAGAATTGAATGAAACCCGACAAGCCATCGTATCTTAATTTGGTGTAATTTTGCACAAACTTTTCAGGATTAGGTCCACAGCAAATTCCCGAAGAAGTTCAAGTATACGGCGTTTGGTTCCAAACATTCCAAAGCTTATACAGTGTGGTATTCCAGCCAAAGGTTGAACCATCTGAATCATCCTGGACTCCATGGAATCAGCTCACGTCCTCTCTGACACAAACAACGACAACTGTCAAAAATATTTTGGCAGCCTCTTCTTTATCAATGTTTGAATCAATGACAAATGCAACAGATTATTTAACAACACATTTTATATCATCTATGAACAGAACAAAACATGTCACAGAAGAAACATGGATGTTGACTATGAACAAAACAAGACAATTTACAGAAGGCACCTGGTTGCTAATTACTACCAACTCTACCATCCTCAGCTATTTTTATCTTTTCCAAACTTTCATGTTTCTCATAGGCATTTTACTATTTGTGATTTTGCTATGGAAATTCTGTGACAGGAGATTTTTAATAACTGGAAATATTCTGGAAGCCAGTGGAGAGAGCAGAGACAGGGAGGTGAATGCAAAGAGAACAGACACCAGAACACGAAATAAGAAATTAAATGGCGATTTAATACCCAGTGAGGAATCTACACCTCTTGTACTAAGAGAGATCCTGACTGGAGAGACCACAGTAAACTTGAGTTGGAGACAGTGTGTGTTGTACATATTGCTGGTTGCTACGGTGATTAGTATTCCTTGGGAGTTCATCAGAATGTACCAGCAGGAGGTGGCAAATAAGGCTGCCATCTTGTATGCAGTAAGTATATATGAGCTCAATATACGTATAGGCCTTTTGCAGCTAGATGACTGAATGTTGACTTCTTTTGTTTACTGAAAGGCCTATTCTCCCAGAAATCAGTTAGCGTATTGCAACTTTGTTACTTGTATTATTTTGGCATAATCCTGAAATCATATATATATATATATATATATATATATATATATATATATATATATATATATATTTCCCTTATTCATTTTCCATTCCTCTTATAAAATTGATACCCTACTACAGAGATTTCTTTTTATTATTATCATTTTTTTTTTTCATTCCAGGGCACTCCCAAGGAATGTCTCCCGGAGTCTCTAGGTCTTCTCCCTTCCCTGAAGGCATGGTTCCACTGGGCTTTCTCCTGGGATCACAGTCCATGTGCTAAATACCATTATGCTGTCATGGTGGACCCTCTCTGGGAGGTGACACCTGCTGTGGTGAGTATTTACGCCCTCCTAGTTTATTTATGCCCTCACAAAAAGGCATTAGCCAGGCAGCTGTCTTGTAGACTCCACATTTCACTTTTTAATGCAGATGGAATCTAAATGACCTGTCTTAGTATGGATATGGTTGTTGACTCCTATTTCAAAATCCTGACTAAGCCCTTCTTTTTTAATAGGCAATTTTGATATAAATGGAGACAACTTTTGCACTTTTCAAAGAAAGATGCTGTTCATGAGTGCAGGCAGCAGATTGCTAGGAGTTACCAACTTATATATCCTCCTTTAATATTTAGGCCCTTACTTGTTTATTTTAGCCCTCTTTATGAATCAGAGACATTTAACCCCCTCCCCCCCCCCCTCCCATTTGAATATCTCTCTTTTGTCAAAATGAACACATTGTTACTATACTGTTCATTACAGGTCCTGTCATCTGCTTTCACCAAGTGTATAACAAAACCCCTGGAGATCCTCTGCAGTGGTCTGGGGCGATGCTTTCGTCTTCTGCTCACTGAGATTCCAGTCCAATGGCAGCCCGTAGTGATGCTGGTTCTCATCCTGTTTCTATTGATCGTCACCATTATGCTGTGCAGTTATCGCATCTCTCTTCCACTATTTCTGAAAATTGAGCCTTCGCGATGCACGCCAGATGTAATAAGGGCACTGTCAAGAGTGTTGCATCATGGGAAAGGTGATCACGTCCAGCTGAGGGTACCTGCCACTAGAGAGCAGCACTCAGCAATACAGGACAGTGGCAAAAGGACTAAAGCAGTTAAAAATAGTACTGTGAAAAGAGCTATCAATTTTCAAGAGGATTGATAAGTCTTGATGAAAGAGACATTTACACAAACTTTCAGTTGGTACCTTTTCTTGCCTTCAGTTGTTTCTCATGCAGAGATATTAACAGTTATATGACTAATAGTTATAGCATCGAATATCAGCTTGCAGGTTAGAGTGTAGAGAAAGGAATTGACAAGTTTTAGCTCTTCTCCATGGATATTTTTGAAAATACAGTAGACTGCATAACTTGGATTATCCTTTATCTTAAAACAAGGCAGCAAAGCTGTCAAATGTACAGACAAAAACCAGAAAATAAAAACGCAGGAAATAGGATACTGTCAATTCTGATGAACTAATGTATTATGCTTACTGTAACTGCATAGCCAACATCAAATTCTTATTCTGCATAACATTGGATTAGGATGAAAGTAAAATGTGTATCAAGCATTAGACTAAGTTCCCATACCTAGATCAATCTAACAGGATCAATCCAACTCCAAGGGGTTTCTCACTAAATTGCTTTCAGTTTGAGAGTCTTAGGATTCTGGCATGCCAGTTTCAGTAGGCGTGACAGACAACTAAGCCACTTACATTGATTGCAATTTAGCGAGAATTCCCATGGAGATAGATCGATCCACAGTTAGCGTGATAGGGTCTGGAAATAGTCCCTAAGGTGTCAGGCTGATAAGAGTTAAACTTTGGAAATGCCAGAATGAGGTACAGTGAAAATTACACACAAAAAAAAATTGCTTAAACTCATTAAAAAAAATATCTATCTATCTATCTATCTATATATATATATATCTATATCTATCTATATCTATATATATATATCTATATATATATATATCTATATATATATATATATATTTTTTTTTTTTTTTGGCTGTATGTCAATCCTAAGAATCATTCTTGTAACTTAACAAAATACAGAAAATGTTACAAAGTAAGAGTACAGGGCTCCTGGCAGATGGGAGTGATAAGTCACAACTTGAAAATGCCAGTATAGCACTCTATAAACCTGCATTGCCTCCAAAACAGAAAACAATCACACTGGTTTACAAACACAAGCTGCACTTCTGTCTTATGAAACTTTTCAGTAAGTTTCAGTATCGTAAGTAACATGGTTTTCCCTTAATCGCTATCCTGGCAGCAGTGTCCAAAATAGGTTTTCTTCAACTTTCATGCAATAAAACATAATACTTAACAGCATAATGACCATCAAATTTTTTATAAAAAAATAAAAGTATCATGAATATTCAGAAAATGTGATTTGGGAAGGTCTTCAAGGCCATGGAAGTTCAGAGTCACACTTTCAAAATGCCAAAATGTAAACAAGAGATAACTGTACTGAAATGATTTTCTTTCCATTTTCAACACCTTTTTTAAAACAAAATGATCAATAAACTGTCATTTTTAAATGTTCAACTAGGAAAATTGTTGACATAGGAAAAATATCAATAGAACAATTTTCAATGTCCAATTTGCTCCACTTGCAGATGCTGAACATAGTGAATGATTAAATCTGACAAACTGCAATGATGAGTTCCTTTCCATTTATGATACTTTATTACACAATGCACAATATTATAACAGGTTTACCGTCTTTTTTATATAATCAACAATATTGTTAAGAAGCAGAAAATGTCAAAACAACACTTTTACATATCTTATTAGTTCCATAATGAGACTGTTAACATGCCTAAGAATTAAATCTGAAGAAATAACAATTATATACAACAAGGCAACAAAGCTGTCAAATGTACAGACAAAAAACAGAAAATAAAAATGCAAAATAGGTCATTTTGTCAATTTTGATGCAATAATAAATAATGCTTATAATAGCACTGTCAGTCAACACTGAATTTTAATCATGCACAACAGGTAACATGGTCAATAACAGGAGTGGACCCGGAGATATTGCAAAATTTACCTGCATAATTATCACTGCTTCCTTATTATTAATCTAGCAGACTGGCTTAATCTTTGGGAGTTTACAGGGAAATATCAACAACTGTGCTTTATGTAATCTCATTTAATAACCTATTAATTAGGCAAATGACTTTATAACTCTGAACTTAGCTTAGTGATACCCAAGGGAAATTTACAGACTGACCCTCTCAAAGGTCTTTCAGGCCCATAAGTCACATCTTAAGAAAAGCACAAAGTAATAATGCACAAAATAGGATGCTGTCAATTCTGATGCAATAATATATTACGCTTAACTGCAAAGTCAACATCAAATTTAAATTATGCAAAACAGGTAATACCGATGAAAGTAAAAGCAGGCCCATGAGAGTTCAAGTTCATACTTAGAAAATGCCAGAATGAGAAAAATGAGAATTTCACAAAAAGTTGCGTTAATTCAATAACAAATGATAATCCAATAGAGCTGGTTTTCTTATTTGAGCTGTATGTCAATCCTAAGAATCATTCTTTTAAGCTAAAAAAAATAATAAGTAACACAGTTTGCTTTTTATCATAACGTTTGTGATGACGTTGATCATGGATATTCAGACTAGCAAAGGTCTTCAAACCCATGGAAGTTCAAAGTCACACCATGAAAATGTCGATATGTGAAAAATTTAAGAATGAGTGCAGATAACCATTGGCAAAGTGCCCATTGTCAAATTTTTTAAATAATTTGCTATTTTAAAGTTTATGCATATATTTGTTGTGTGAAAAAATATTATTTGGTTTGAGGCATCGTTTGAGGCATCGTATTTTTAATGAGTAATATGTGGGGGTGGAAGTAACCAGATTTACCTGTTGTATGCAGTCTAATATGAATCAGAGCAAGTTATTACAGCATATATATTGCATAAATAATTTTTTCTAATGAAACTTGTCTTGTGGTGAAAATAAGAGTTATATGTTAAATAATTGCGATGTGGCACAAGTAAATGGGAAAGTAATTGTTTTTTTTTTTTTTTTTTTTTTTTTTTTTAATCCTAGAGAAGAGAGGGAGGGGTGGTGTATTACAATATTTTCTCACAGAAACCATCACTGATTTCACTTAACTGTATAAAAGTCTTGTAACTAGAAAAACTTGTATCAGCGTATTTATTAATTTTATATAACTTTTCTCACAGACCAGCATTTGTTGGTCTAAATAATTATATTGTTAACCAATACACATTTTGTACAAAGCCCTATAGAACAGTAAAAAATGCTAAAAGCAAAAGGCTGTTACAGTAACACAAAAAAATCATGTGTTAAAGCACTCTAAACACCTATTTGGAATGTTTCCATTAACCATATAATAAACAAGGTATAAATTGTACCAAAATAATGATAAGGTAAAAGTAAAAACTAAATGAAAATATAGTACACATAATAACGGTAATGGCCAATAACCTGTATGACAATGAAAATAAATCACCTAAAAAGTACTTCATATCTGATAATGTATGTGATAAAGACCTTGTATAGAAAGCAATGCAAGAGTTATTTTATACAAAATATATAAATATGAGAATAAAAAATTTATAATAAACAATAGATAATTAATCAGATGTGCTGTCTGAAACACTTTCTGCCTCGCTAATACTCTCACCACTTGATGTTGGTAAATGCAAGAAGTTATAATGAGACTCTATATAACTTCTTGGTAAATGTGAGGCATCCTACCTCCCTACTTCCCCCCCCCCCCCCCCCCCCCCCCCCCCGCACACACACAAACACACACGCGAAAGTTTTTTTAAACCATGCCAGTTCTGAACTGTGAATAGGGGAACTATGGGTCGCTGCATGCCATCTTCTTTCAAGCAAATCAAAGAAATGTTAAAATATTTAAGCAATTATAAATAGTAACTAAAACATTTTAATTTAAAAATCACACCAAGCATATTATCTTTTCGTTATCCTTTCTCCTTGCAAAATCAAAGCAACCAAAAAAAACTGGAGAACTCCACATAAATATTAATAGCAAAAATGTATTATCACTTTATCTTTATTGTCATCATCTGTGAAACAAGATATGAAATGAAAGTTTCTTCAAAGTGCATTGTGGATCAGTGTATATTGTGGATAAGTGTTCCAGTGTACGCGGACAAGGTCGTTCAATGGCGGCCTGGGGCAGGTTAGTAAACTTCAAGTTGATATCATGTCAACAAGATGCAAGGACACTGTCAATCACAATTAGGGGAGAGGCATGCGTGGTTTCCCTTCAAAAACTATTATAGCCTAACATTGATTCTTCCCTCCGAAGTAATTGTGTGATTTTTTTCTTTTTAAACAAAAAAGTTAAATTATGAAAACGCTGAATGTATTTCAAACGTAGGTGTATATACAATACAAATAATGAAATATGTGTCTCACTCTCACACGACACCCCCGCGTCCAAACTGACAGGATGGTGGCGACAGCAACGCCCCCAGTCGACAATCTAAGATTGGAGCGATAGACTAATTAATGCGATAGACTAATTAATGCCAAATTTCCGCATGACAACGATTTATAGACTCCCGGGAATTATTTTCCCTCAACGCTCTTTGTCGCGCTGGCGGTCAATGCAGCATTTATTTCAAAACAAGTTGACCGCAAATTAAGCACGATTTTGCACCTTCAAGTTCCGTGTCACGTTTTCATATCATGCATCTTTTATTTCTACAAGTATTCTCTGCCCAAAATGCGTAAAAAAAGAGAGTTATCTTACCAGGTTGTTTAGAAAACTTCTTTTTCCTCCGACTACACGTCTTCTCTCCCGTTCACCTCCAGGTTAAAATGACCACTCAGCTTCGCTTCTAACACCACTACACGTCACTTCCGGGCACAATCAGTCTTCTCCGATTCCCTTTATTAACACACGTAGGAACTGCTAGTCTTCAAAATGGTTGAATAAGTTTAAATCAGTGAAAAGGGATCCAAAAAATATTTTTTCATTTTAATACTTATCATTCATCAGCTTTTGCATTTTCCATCTATTTTATCTCAGCTGCTTATGATAAGTGTTTAAATCATCAATTAATTCTCGTAAAATATAAATAGTTTAAGTCATGAATAATCCTTAGATATACACCCAATGCATATTTTCAAAGATGCCAGTGTGTTATTGTGATGTTATACAAGTTGTTATTATTTTAACAAAAGTTAAAAGAAAATGATTAAAAAAAAAAACACCAGACTAAGATATGGGTCCCGTGACAATCTTCCTTCTACAATTTAAGTGTGAATTACCAGTAACTATGAAAACAGGAACTCACAAACAATATTACAATCACCATTTACCGAATCTGTATTAATTATTACTTTCAACCTTAAAACATTTAAGTCAACCATGAAACAATCTATAAGAGAATTGAATTGTGTTAATGGTATGGCAACTCCTGAGAACATCTTCAGTTATAATATAATGGCAGTGTTCCAAAACCACGATACATATTAAATACAGGCTTGCTTAAATCTTAAACGGAAAGGAAGTATTATCAAGTGTTGCACCTGCTCAGCAAAGCTGCAAATTTTATTTTGCAGCATCACAATTTCACTAGCACAAATCAGTAATAATTGTTAGTATATTTGTAACATATTTAATATTCGTCATTTGCCTCTAATCTTCGCTTAACATTATTAAAATATTACCACACATATTTATGATAAATGAATGCATATTTGTAATAACTAAATTTTGTCATTTGCTACGGGAATGGGGGGGGGGGTCTTAAAAATAAAAATTTTGGGCCGCAATTCCCACAGCAAATATGAAGGAGTACCAGTAGATAAGGCCGGTGCCATGAAACTGAGGGTCCGTGTGACAGAAAGTCCGTCCTCCATATAGTTAGGGTTAGTTTGACCTAAGTAGGTCAAAATCTAGGGCGAGGCTCACTTGTACAAATGAATGGGAAGCGGACTCTCTGTCATGGGGGACTTTCTGGTACATGTCACCGGTGATGGCACAGAAATGGGAAAATTCTTGGTTTTGTCTAGTTTTGCTTGCATTATACATTTATATAAAATCTGATTCTCAAAATAAATGCAATCGGCAAGTATTATGCTACAGGGATGGGAGTGAGGTGTTCTTAAGAATAAAAAAATTGGGCCTTAATTCCCTCAGAAAATATAAAATAGTGCCAGTAGATAAGGACAATAATGGCACAAGGATGGAAAAAATCTTGGTTTTGTCTAGTTTTGCTTGCTATATGCATTTATATAAAAAATTGGGCCTCAATTCCCACAGAAAAAAAAAAAAAAAAAAAAAAATAGTGCCAGTAGATAAGGATAACAATGGCACAGGAATGGGAAAAACTAGTTTTTTTCTCGTTTTACTTGTGTTATAGTCAAGAACATATACATTTATACACAATGTACCCCTTCGTTAACATTAAGAGGTGTTGGGTTCTTAAATCTACAGTGGGATTTATTTAAGTAAGATAGTTACTTCTCTAATTTGACTCAGGAAAGTCTAGGTAACGGCTCGAGTTATTCCTGGGGCTCCGTAACTTAAAAGCATCGCGTATTGCGAACGGCGATATCACATAGAGGCTACAGTGTATTACATGGGGCGAGCATGGGCAAGTAATGGAATCGAGACGCTTGCGCTCGGTCGCAATGCGCGCTGCTTTCGAGTTACGGGGCCCGGGAGAGCAAAGTAACGCAGCACCACAACTTTGTATCCAAAAACCAAAATTCAACTCATTACCTGGACATCGGCTAGTTTTATGGAAGAAATTAGAGTGACAGAAATAGTGACGAGATTGTAAAAGTTTAAGTGAGAGGCGAAAGAGGAGAATTTCTACTAATGATTAAACGAGCATACATGCGAGTCCATTTAAATTTATTTGCAAGTCTCGCTTTTTTTAGCGATCTGTACACGACCACTTTTTTTACAAAAAAAAAAAAAAAAAAAAAAAAAGAAAGAAAGAAAATTATAGAATATTTTTTATTCAACTATTATGTACAATTTTGAATATTTACAGTTGATTTAAAAAGGACTAATAATCAGTAATGAACTACGTAAACGCAATGAATTCATACATAGCAGTATTATCAAAAGTTCCAAGATTTTCCATCGTCTTTATCTAGCGTCGGAACGCACACAGTCCGATAATGCAGGTCTTGTGGTCGGAAACTGGTACCAGATGCTCTCGGGCCGTGGGGAAAACCCGTCTAAACCCTTCGTGGGGAATGCCGGGAAAGTGCCCACGCCCGGATAATTCGGTCCTTATAACATGACGAAATCGGTTTCTATTGGCACGGCGCTGCGTACAGTTCAAGAATCGTCCCGTTTTAGACAGCATTGTGTGACGGAATAACCTTTGTGTTGACTAACTATTCTCTATATATACTATACACGAGGTGAAGCATAAAAACTTATTAAAGTAATTCTTACAGAAAAAGGCACTGAAGCCAATAAAAAACTAACAAGAGACATAACAATTAAACAGAATCATTTTGACTTTATCTTGGAGAATTAAAACCATAAATAAAGTTAATCATTTTACAACTGCAAGCATCTTTCAAAACTTGATTATAGTTCTCTTTATGATAAAATGCAAACAGATTCAAGTAATATGATTATAACTCGGGAATATCAATGATTTCAACTAAACTTTGATATATAATTCGACTTAAAATACCAGGTTTCTAAAATGTAACTTTGCACTGAAATCGCAACTACCTGCATGATACAAGTACAGAATAAAGCAAGCTTGCTTCAAAATATTTCGGATCTCACATTACACTGTATGACCGCCCATGTAAATTTCAATCTGAATTTTTTTGATCCGGAGAAAAGGTGCATATGTGATGAAGTGGATGTATTTGTCAAGTATAACACTTGAGAAAATCTGAATATTAGTAATGTGAACTCTATCTTGAGAGATGACAGCATCTCTCAAGAAGAGCAGACTGTACAAAAAATATAATGAAATATTTTCTCACACGTAAAATATTTCATTACAGATTTTGCACAATCTATCAATGTAAAATCTCTTCATGTAAAAGCGTTTACATGAAGTCGGATTTTACAAAGATGTGAGGGTTTGTTAGTAAGGTTAGTGTGCAGGTTAAGACCTTTTCAAATGCCATACTGACAACTCCACATCATCAAAAGCACAAATTTGAAAAATGACCATCTCAGATTGAAACAAAACACAGACGACCACAAGTGGTGGGAATGTTTTTGTGAGCAAAAAATTATCTGCATTCAGAATGTGGATAAAGCAACTATATTCAAATTTATTAATATAATAATTATAGCAACAGTAGAGGTAGACTTTTCCTACAGAAGCACACATCTTATTCAATTGATCTTGTATGGAATGAAGAATTATCTTGAACCTCAGTTTTCTCTTCTGTTATTGAAATAAAATGGTTCACTGCATAAGGCATAAAATACAAATGAAATTTGATGCAATTTCACCTTGACATGTTTGTGACCCATGAACCCCAAATATTCTCAGCATCCAAAAGACTGATACATTATTAGACTGTATTCCCACTACATTCAGTACTGTATATTGCCTTCATTACCATTCCACATTCTTTATATTTGTTTGCAGAACAAGCCGTGTCCTTCAACACCAAAACTCGTGGGATGTCCGAGCATCCATGAAAGTGTCCTCAGGGCTCCTTGCTAACGCTGTACAGTGTTCAACATCTTGGACATTTGGTCTTGGGTCGACGTTACCTGACATCATGCAGGCGTAATTATTGGAAAACTCCCAATTCGTAGCCTACAAATGAAATCCAACTTTTACTCAAAAGTATGAAAAGCTATATCGAAAGCTTGCAGTAACTGCAACAAAGAAAGTATATCACTGGTATTTACACACCGTTAACATTAATGAAAAGCTTGGTTCTTAAAATGATCAGAGCGTTATTTCCAAATGTACAGTGAAATATGCTTCCTTTATTGAAATATATATATTAACTTTTTAGAGTAAGTAGACAGCAGTCTTCAAAAAATAAATTATTTCAAACATTTGACAAAAAAGTAAGAAAAGATGTTGCTATATTGAATATTGTAATGTTAGCCTACATATTAAATTGTTGACTGTCTGTGCTACTTCTAATTCTACTGTTTGTTTACATAGGATGTAGTTTTTGATCACTGTCAATAATAAGAAATGCCATAATACACCAATAATAATACTTAAAAAATTCAGAACCACTTTTCTTAAGTTGTTGATCCCCAATAACTTACAAAGTTATCTGTATAAAGATCCCTCAATCCTGAAGAAGTGTTTCATCTGGAGGTTTGGTAGTTGCAATCTTCATTTTTAGAATCCACCACTTTTGGTAGCCTGCAAATTTAAATTATTACTTCAAAATGTAATAAAAGTCAACCATTTGTATATGAAATGTGTTTTTAAAGTTTCAGCAGTTTGATGGGAAATAAATATAAAAAGCACTTTTGTCACAAACTTGGAAAAAACATTCAAGCGAAATATTTTGACATGCCACTGGCGACCTTCAGACTTAATGTCACAATGGGGTATTGCACAAATTAGTTTTAACGAAGGAAAAGGAACACTAACAGCATTTAAACGACTCTACTCAAAGACAAGTTTAAGTAAAGCCTGAACAATCTAGGTCCAGCGGGAGGAGTGTACTAGTATTCCATCAAGTGTTTAATTTGTGAAGGATTTATATGGGAGAGACAAAGAGAAAGTTGAACGTTAGAGTTAAAGAACACGGGAAGGAATAAGAAAGGGTACCCGAAGAGGGAAAAATACACTACAGCCCAAGGTAGCCTTCTGCTACAATGAACCATCACAAAAAAACATTGATTGGGAGAGTGCCAAGATTCTACAAAAAGAAAGTGACTGGAGAACAAGAGGCTTAAAGGGAGGCATATAAACCAGGAAAATGCCTAACAATCTGAACAATATAGAGAGATGGAAATAAATACTCACTTCTACGGTGGCCTTTTATTACCACAACCACAGCACTGGAGGTGGGGGTGGTAGCTGCTAGTATACAATTTCTGGACCAGTGACAACGTCCCGGAGTCACATTGGTGGTGGGTGTTGGGGGCGGTAGCTCCAAGTAATCTGGACCAGTAACCACGCCCTGGAGTCACATTGGTGGTGGTGGGTGGTGGGGGCGGTAGCTCCAAGTAATCTGGACCACTGACCACGCCTCGGAGTCACATTGTTGGTGGTGGGTGGTGGGGGCGGTAGCTCCAAGTAATCTGGACCACTGACCACGCCTCGGAGTCACATTGTTGGTGGTGGGTGGTGGGGGCTGTAGCTCCAAGTAATCTGGACCAGTGACCACGCCCCGGAGTCACATTGGTGGCAGTGGGTGGTGGGGGCCGTAGCTCCAAGTAATCTGGACCAGTGACCACGCCCCAGAGTCACATTGGTGGCGGTGGGTGGTGGGGGCGGTAGCTCCAAGTAATCTGGACCAGTGACCACGCCCCGGAGTCACATTGGTGGTGGTGGGTGGTGGGGGCGGTAGCTCCAAGTAATCTGGACCAGTGACCACGCCCCGGAGTCACATTGGTGGTGGTGGGTGGTGGGGGCGGTAGCTCCAAGTGATCTGGACCATTGACAACGTCCTGCAGAATATTGAGACTGTTGAGGATCTGAAAGTTGAAGAATGGCATGTCAAAATATTTTGTATGAATGATAAGGTTTTTCCACATCTGTGACAAATTAAAAGAGCTTTTTACCTGTGAAAAATGAGCACTGAATTTGCTAGAGTAAATCGAAATAGAAAACAAATGCCTGCACCGAGTGACAGGTCCTAAACATTCTTAAAACAATTGTCTAAGACCTTGCACAAAATGCTCAGTTTGTTGGAGTTGCACTGATAAAAGATTTGTATTATCTATACAATGGATGACAATCTAGTTCATTTAGCCTTATCCTGTCCCATAACTTACCTTGAATGCTCTCAAATCACAACTACTGAAGGGCTCTTGAAACACTATACGATATAGTTGACATGGCTTTCTCCATTTTAGCCTTGTTAACCTTGTTAAAATGGACCGTCATCAGGACAGGCGCTCGCCAATGCTATCTGCCTCAACTACAAAATAAAAAATTATAAGTCAAAAGTTTCCCTCTTTACTTCTCCCACCCAAATCCAATCTACTAACCATAAATATCTTAATCCTAGGAGTGGGTCATGGGTAAAAGACATTGCCTTCTGAATGTGAGCTGTCAAATTAATGTGGCTAACGGTTTTTAGTTTTTCAAGGTATGAAAAATCACTTAAGTGTTTTGTTTTCCCCCAAAAACATGAGTGATATGTACCTTTTAAGGCTTGATAGGTTTCCATCTCTGTGAAACGCCATATGCTTCTGATGCTCCCCCCATGCAGCCCCCTAACATACAGACCATGGCAGGACTCAACCATGCACCAAGGATTGAATGTGACCCTCTTCTTGCACCTCTTTCAAAAAAGCGGGACTTTATCAGGAATTGCCCTAATTGAGTTCTATAAATAGAAAGGAAAATTTGATTAGTTTTCAAAAATTGTATATCAAAAGCAGTCTGCAGCCAGAAAAATTGTTGGAATCGGTAGATTTCCAGAATGTGTCAATTTGGTGACATGGCTGTTAGATTTTTTCTATAAGTATGAAGAAGAGCTTTTGATTTATTTTAAATGTAACTGTTACATCATGATTCGAGAAAAATGTCAAGGTCTTGTTAATACAAATATTAATGCAATCCAGTCTAGTCCTATTGAACTTTGTATTCGAACCAGTGAATCAAGATTCAGACATCTATATCTAGTTTTTAGGAAAGAAGGTGGACTGAATGGCCAGTAGGGTGAAAAGTTTATGGCACAGACTGCTGCTGAAAAATTAATTTTAGTGTATTGTTCTCGCCAGTAACACGGGTTACCTTGCAGGTTTTTCCGCCTCAGTAAAACACCATATGCTTCAGACGCTTCTCCAATGCAGCCTCTTCAACAGACCGTGGCAGGACTCACTGGCACCAAGGTTTGAGGGATGTATCGGAAGTGTGCACGTGGCCCTCTTCTCCTTGCAGTTGCCATGAAACGTTGGACAGGACTCGCTGGACGCTTCCTAGTGCAGCAACCTCGTAGACAGACCATGGCAGGACTCGCTGGACGCTTCCCCAGTGCAGCCACCTCGTAGACGGACCATGGCAGGACTCGCTGGACGCTTCCCCAGTGCAGCCACCTCGTAGACGGACCATGGCAGGACTCGCTGGACGCTTCCCCAGTGCAGCCACCTCGTAGACGGACCATGGCAGGACTCGCTGGACGCTTTCCCAGTGCAGCCACCTCGCAGATAGACCATGGCACGACTCGCCGGACGCTTCCTTAATGCAGCCACCTCGTAGACAGGCCATGACAGGACTCGCTGGACGCTTCCCCAGTGTAGCCACATCAAAGAGACAGACCATGGCAGGACTCGCTGGCACCAAGGAATGGTCAAAGTAGCTTAAGTGTAGATGTGGGACGTCTCCTTGCAGTTGTGTTCTGTCAACAGAAAGAAAAATGAATTAATGACTTTTCATACTATGTCAGCACTCTGCAGTCAGGCTTACCTTTAAGTGGTTTACATCTCATTGAAACACCATATGACAAGACTCGCTGGACGCTTCCCCAGTGCAGCCACCTCGTAGACAGACCATGGCAGGACTCGCTGGACGCTTCCCCAGTGCAGCCACCTCGTAGACAGACCATGGCAGGACTCGCTGGACGCTTCCCCAGTGCCGCCACCTCGTAGACAGACCATGGCAGGACTCGCTGGACGCTTCCCCAGTGAAGCCACCTCGTAGAGAGACCATGGCAGGACTCGCTGGCTCCAAGGGATGGTCGAAGTAGCTTAAGTGTAGATGTGGGGTGTCTCCTTGCAGTTGTGTCCTGTACACAGAAATAAAAACGGGATTAGATTTCTTTCATTTCTCAAACTTCCCTTCCAAAAAGAAAAAAAGATTACATACCTTAAGGAGTGTAGTCGAAGTCCCACAGGTGGAGCCCATCATCTTCTATGTCCTGTAAACAGAAATAAAAACGAGATTAGATTTCTTTCATTTCTCAAACTTCCCTTCCAAAAAGAAAAAAAGATTACATACCTTAAGGAGTGTAGTCGAAGTCCCACAGGTGGCGCCCATCATCTTCTATGTCCTGTAAACAGAAATAAAAACGATATTAGATTTCTTTCATTTCTCAAACTCCCCTTCCAAAAAGAAAAAAAAAGATTACATACCTTAAGGAGTGTAGTCGAAGTCCCACAGGTGGCGCCCATCATCTTCTATGTCCTGTAAACAGAAATAAAAACGATATTAGATTTCTTTCATTTCTCAAACTTCCCTTCCAAAAAGAAAAAAAGATTACATACCTTAAGGAGTGTAGTCGAAGTCCCACAGGTGGCGCCCATCATCTTCTATGTCCTGTAAACAGAAATAAAAACGAGATTAGATTTCTTTCATTTCTCAAACTTCCCTTCCAAATAGAAAAAAAATATTACATACCTTAAGGAGTGTAGTCGAAGTCCCACAGGTGGCGCCCATCATCTTCTATGTCCTGTAAACAGAAATAAAAACGAGATTAGATTTCTTTCATTTCTCAAACTCCCCTTCCAAAAAGAAAAAAAGATTACATACCTTAAGGAGTGTAGTCGAAGTCCCACAGGTGGCGCCCATCATCTTCTATGTCCTGTAAACAGAAATAAAAACGAGATTAGATTTCTTTCATTTCTCAAACTCCCCTTCCAAAAAGAAAAAAAGATTACATACCTTAAGGAGTGTAGTCGAAGTCCCACAGGTGGCGCCCATCATCTTCTATGTCCTGTAAACAGAAATAAAAACGAGATTAGATTTCTTTCATTTCTCAAACCCCCCTTCCAAAAAGAAAAAAGATTACATACCTTAAGGAGTGTAGTCGAAGTCCCACAGGTGGCGCCCATCATCTTCTATGTCCTGTAAACAGAAATAAAAACGAGATTAGATTTCTTTCACTTCTCAAACTCCCCTTCCAAAAAGAAAAAAAGATGACATACCTTAAGGAGTGTAGTCGAAGTCCCACAGGTGGCGCCCATCATCTTCTATGTCCTGTAAACAGAAATAAAAACGAGATTAGATTTCTTTCATTTCTCAAACCCCCCTTCCAAAAAGAAAAAAAGATTACATACCTTAAGGAGTGTAGTCGAAGTCCCACAGGTGGCGCCCACCAGTTTGCAGTCTGCTTCCTGGACCTGTAATAAAAAGAAACCTGGAAAGCATGGGAATATGCAATGACACTACGACTCCAGCCCACGACAGCAAAAAGGTGAAGTATCCTGCGAAGATGACCGAGCGACGATTCCTCGTGGGGAGAAGCGAAGATTTTAGCTGGCCAGCTAAGAGAAACGCCGAATCCACCGTCTAGACGTCTGCGTGTGCAGGGAACAATATGTCGAAGAGCGATGCGTTGACGTAGGATGAGTAGAAGATTCGGAGAAATGGGAGTCGACTCCCGTGTCCTTTGTGCTTGATACAGGGCGCAGCACATGGCATCCGTCCTGTTGCTCTAGATCTGTCCGCTGTTGAGTGAACGCACTTTTAAAATTTTGCGCTTTTATACCTTTGTTGACGTATAGTCACATGATGGCGTTCTTGTTGTCACCAATGGTCAACTTGTTCAAAGGGGATGGCCTTTGATAGTGATGCGCAAAGTTGGTAATGATATCTTATCAACATATACATTTTCTTTTATATTTTATATTTTGATTATTCTGCCTGTCAGTTTGTTTATAATAAGAGTAATAAGTTCTAAGCAATGTCTGTGAAATGTGCAGGCAAATTTGATTAAAATTTCTGAGCAACATACCTTCTCCCTAAAATTTTTATAGGTACGATGTCCGTTAAGCTGGTAGCTGTGAACTTCTCGCAGGCTTTAGTGTGCGTGTATTTGAACACTGATCCAAAATGTGGATAATGTAATTTGGCGTAGGGTGACTGCATTTTTGAGGCAGCCTGAGGGAGTATGGTTGTTCTGATTGTAGTGAATTGTAGAGAGACAATTGGAAGTACACTGGACTTAGCATGTTCAGTCACCCAAGTACTCTGAAACACATTTTGTAATCAGCTGACTTGTTATTCTGAAAAATGAAAAAACAAATTATATTGATTTACAAAACTGGAAGATAGAAGCAGTGGATCATATTACTTATGCCAGGCAGAAGAAACGACTGAATGTATATTTTTATATTCAAAACGTCTACTGATTTAGATAATAATTAATAGCCTGGAAGATAGCAGCAGTGGATCATATTACTAATGCAAGGCAGAAGAAACGAGTGAATGTATATTTTTATATTCAAAACGTCTACTGATTTAGGTAATAATTAATAGCCTGGAAGATAGCAGCAGTGGATCATATTACTAATGCAAGGCAGAAGAAACGAGTGAATGTATATGTCTATATTCAAAACGTCTACTGATTTAGGTAATAATTAACAACTGACATCTCCCTTCATGGCGTCGGGTTATCAGTACTCCCACACCAGTAACATGAGTTATGAGTTGAGCAGAAACAGAAAAAGATTTTTTATAAAGATAATACAAGTATATGTGTAGGCCCATTTACCTTTTTTATATTACTAAACGTAAGAATTGTTTGTCCAAGTGAAACTTTACTTACATCAGCCTAGCAACTAAATCTGACGTTTTAACGTCTCCGAAAATAACTAGAATTTTTTGAATAACGCAATAATGCGGCCACCTTCGAGGTGTCGCCCGGTTTTTAAAAATTGAAAAAAGAAACTTTTCGATGCGTCTTTTGTCGCGGGTCATTATTTTCAGTTGTTTGATGTTTTTTTGTAATATTTTAGCCATTGATAGAATCTATAATTTATAGTTACATATAGTTACATCCACGATTAGCTAGACGAAATGGTGACAGGGAAAAGTCAAATTTTTTAAACGGCAAAAACTGCATTCTCTTAGAAAGCAATTAGCAAACATTCATTACTGTGAAAAATTCAACCGAAGTTGAAGACAAAATGTGTCAAAAATAAACGTGCATGTCGTAATACCTATTTAAAGCAGTCTAATTTTTGTTAGTATTAAAAACGTGTAAATATTATCCACATTGGATATTTTTAAAGCCTTCGATATTTAAAATATTTAAACTTCCCATACTTTGAGGCATGCATGAGTCGGAAAATGTTTGCATAATTACATAAAAAACTAGAATTATCTCTTTATGTGACCACAGTTTACTCATGTGCCTTACATCATTCCCTTAAACCCTTTCCCAATATAGATTTCAGATATTTTTGACACATTTTGTCTTCATCTGAATCACGTGAACGTTATCAAGTGTCATAAGGCGTACATTACGAAAATATTTAGGTCTTGGAACGTGATTTGATGACTTTTTTAAATGCATATATATACAATTATAAATTTATAATTAAGTTATTTAATATCAAATTATAAGTTCTGACCGAGTTTTAAAATTTATTTTAGGAGGGGTAAAAAAACCCAACCCCATCTAATATATATTGGATACATCCGTAGGCTTATGTCCTTAGAACTAGGCGTACAAAATGTGTCTTCTAGCTAAAGTTATTATTATGGTGTATGTGTAATTAAAAAAAAACTACGTAAGAGTGACAATAGGTCATGTGTTTCGAATGCACCCCCACTCTCCGATCAGACATTACTTTTGTATAATTCACAGTCCATCTTCGTTGTAGTTTGTGACTTTACGTCATTTCTTAGTGAAGCGGTGTTGTCCTCAATTTACCTTAAATGTCCAAATTACTAAGAAGAAACCACTTGCAAGAATTATAAGGTTTTTTATACTGCTTGGTCTATAGACGTGATACACACGATATTTTGCAACCCCACAAAATCTGTTTCTTAAAATTTTGGTTCCACCACAAAGCTTAGCACTATCATTCTTTTTTGCTTTATTGATATATTTTCAGTATATAAATAACCATTGTCTGTTGCCCAATTTTGCACAAAATTAAGATAATCCCCAAAACCTCATTAATTGTGTTTCCTCCATCCCAAAAAATATTAAAAATTTCTCCTCATAATTTAGTAGTGCACTGGCATCTACACAGTACATAAATGTATCATTATAATAACATCTTGTTCTTACTGATAACATAATTAGCTTAATTCCATAACAATTCTAAAATGTTAATAACAATGAAAATTCAAAGTAGATGGCAAGATTCTTATTGTGCTGATAAAGATAAAATATGTAAATTCAATACTGATTAGGTACTGTATACTGGCTCATTGAAAAAAAGGGAACCGTTTCACAAAAAAATTAAGCTTAGACTGCTAAATCTGGATAGTCAACTATACAAAGTCAACTTTGCGATATTGTCTTACAACTACAATTTTTTAAGAATGATTGGTCCACAGTTGATGAGTAGAATATACATAAATGGGCTACTGACACCACTGCAAGTAAAAGACTTGCCAAGACAATCAAAATGTAAATCAAAGGAAAGTAAAAAGAATGGAAAAAATGAGGAAAAATTGATAACTTGGTTAATGAGCGAACAATACTCTAGTTTTGATTAAATCAGAACTTTTCTTGCACCTTTTCTTGGGGAATAGGGGATTGGTGTAGTGAAAGCCCAACCTTAACCTTTGGATGCTATTCTCATTAAACATATGCATAAAAGACAAAATTTAGACCACAAATAGATTCATGCAATCTACCAACCTTTTTTACAGTGAGTCATTGCAACTTATCAGTTATTTCTGGCCTAGGCTATCTGTAAGATTCTTACAACTGTGAAGTGCAACTTAGCCAGCTAAGTCTTTATAGGCTCAGATTTTAGACTACAAACCAGCTTCAAACATTTAGTAAAGCAAGTGCAAGGAATAGTTAGTTTGAAGGATCTGCCTCCCCATAGGGTGAGAACAAACACAGTCACACTGTATGATACATTACAGAAAGCATTGGTTAAAAATATACTCTGGAATTTTACATTTTCACTAGTATAGAATCAATTTGATTTCTAAAACTGACTTATTATAAAAATACTCCTGTCAATTTAAAACTTTTTCATAAAGCATATCTGAAATACACTGATAAAATGTTATTAAAAATATTAAAATTTGATATTCACAGATAAAATAGGCTCAAGTCAAAATGATTAAGACAATTATTGAAGCATTATTCAAACCCCAATTTTGATTATTTTCATACAATTAGTGATTCACAAGTTCTTTAACAGAGTTGTACCTAATCTGACTACATGATATCTATCAAAATCTCTCTAAAATCAAGTGACAAAAAATGCCCACAGTTTCAAGCACCATAAAATATGGCTTAAGTAAGTAATATCCTCAATTGTTTCATAATAAACGTCATGTCACTTGAATGTACCATTCTCCAGAAAAAAAGATGAACTTGCAAGGTTTGATAAGTCTGCGTTTACAGGTAGATGTCATAGTTTAATATACATGAGGCAGCTTTATATCGTGGTCAACAATATTATATTATATTATATCAGTTTCTCTAGCCTCCATGTCTTATTCGTCATAATATTTTGATTTTCAAATTCAGGGTCCCCTAGTAAAAGATCTTGCATTTCCTCTTGATCACAGAAGAATCTGAGTTGAGAATACAGTTGAGAATACAGAGTTAAAATTAGGCCTCTCCTCTCCACTCGGGGTCCTCTTGCAACTGAACCTGGCTGACATCCATGGTTACATCTTGAAAAATAATATATTCCCAAAAAAGTTTAAATAGTGCAGTAATAATAATAATAATAATAATAATAATAATAATAATCAATAAATCTTGGACACATTACTTGTCGTACGTCTGAATAACATGACAGACAAGAAGAAAATAGTTACTCTTGAAAATGGACTTTAAGTAATGAAAATGCAAGATGACAGCTAGTAGATAGTACATGTGCATGCAATTTATTTGAAATTCTGACTTTTCAGTCCTAATGATTTAGATTATTTATAGCCAATAATCTGAGAAAATAAAATATTCAACAGAGAAATTGATTGCAATAAATCCTGCTCGTACCTGACTGCTTAATATTCACTGCAGCAAACCTCTCTACGACATCGTCGAGCTGATCAGTAGGGTCATCGTAATCACATCCTGTGTACGCTTTTTTCTCGAGGCAGTACTTAAGGAAACTACACCAAAGAGAAGTTGAAAATAAAGAAAGAATTGCCTACTTTCTTTTGTCTTTCTTTATGGACTTTCATTCACAATAAAAGAAATAATTGCCTAGTAGACACTATTTTGTCTATCAGTTTGGAGTTTAATTTACATGTTTTTTAACTTTCCTTTTTTTCTATTTTTTTTCATTTAACAGTCTGTCTGAACTAAAACATGATAGCTTTCTCTTTTTAATCTTTCTATCCTCTGTTTTTTTTTGTCAGTCTGTCTGAACAAACATTAAAAATTTAATTTATGAACTTTATTAAATCCTTAACATTTCTTTTTTTGTTGGTTTGTCTGTCTGTCTGAACAAGAGTTCTTAGAAACAATGAGATTAAATAAAGATTAAATAAAGGAAAAAAATTTTGAACCTAACATGGCTGATTTGTGTTTGGTTTGAAAAAGTCTTATAATTTGATTGAACTTTTTTTGCTTACTGATCAAATAAATTAAAATAATTCACTTCACCTGTTCCAATGTTCATATTGCGAAAGAAGAAACGGATTCCCTACAACAATCAATAGGGCCTTTGCTCTTGTGATCGACACATTAAACCTCTGAAAAAAAAATTAATCCCACATGTAACTGTATGTGCGGGTGAACACTGAAGACAGTATAGTCTGAGACTAACTGTTCATATCTCTTCTGTGAATTCCGCATCACATGGCATAGTCTCTGCAGTGCCATAGTGGAAAGAAATGGTGATGAAAATAGTATGGACTATAGCTGTTTAAATAACCTTACATTTCAAAATATGTGTGTGCACATCCACATGTACAAAGTCTTATGAATTATGTGTTCACGCATGTACACATGCCACAGCACAATCATGGTAATGACACTATCTTTTCAATGGGCAAAAATTATCAAACTTTCAAATGTATACCTTTATAAACACATAAAGTATATAGTATTAGTGGTACTCTTACTGCACAGATTAGAACTATAGAGAAGCTTACTTTTTTATTCTGTTGTGACCATCCAATAGGAATTGGGTAGGAGTATCAAAATTTTAAAAATTAATGGCCTAAAAAATACCGCATCTGTAAAATTCACGATTTCCCCCCCACTGAAAAAAATCAAGTTATTACCATATGCTGAGGTGGCACTAGCAATTTTTTCTAAAGCCAAATTACTACTTTTTCATCACTCTTTTCTCCAAAATGGTTTAAATTTGACTAAAATAAGTCAAATCAACCCTATTTTGTTTAGCCAATTGAAGTCAGTTTTAGCATTTGGCTTAATTGGGCAGTGTTAACTCTACCCCAGTTTGTGTGTCCACATGCATAAGTGTACAAATGACTGACCTTTGGGTTCTTTAAAAAGCCCAGCTTGAACTCTGCGTCCAGAGCCAGGTAATCGGGGTTACTCCTCACGGTGGACACCATGATGACCCGTCTCTCCTGACCCTGAAATTCCTCCACACTGCCCACCTTTATGTCCCGAAAGTTTTTCTTGAACAGCAGTTGCCTCAGTTTTTGAACCTGTGGAGAGAATAAAAAGGGATGTCTGTGCATTTACAGGCCCGTAACCAGCAATTTCAAAAGGGGTTTTTTTTTCTGAAAAAGTGGACCTTTTTCCATAAAAACTTCATGTTCCTAGATCAAATTTTACCCACAGTGGACCTTTTCCCAGCAAAAGTGGCAGTTCTTTAAAACCCCCGAACCCCCCTGGCTACGCGTCTGATTTAATACTCATCCGTTACATTCAGCATTTACTTTATCTTTATCTTATTTTACTAGTAGTTAGCCATAACTCTGAACAGGCAGCATATTGTTAGTACATTACATTATAACCAAGCTCAGGTGGATTAGTAATTGAATTTGCCATGTGAGATGGGAGTGAGCAAATTCACCACAATTTTAATTTTAATTTTTTAAATTTTTCTTTATACTTTATCACATGTACACTTCTGTAGTTAAAGTAGGACTTTTCATAAGCCTAACAGTACCATATCTATAACATACTATTAACTCAGATGTATTGTGGCTGTACTTTAAGGTAAATGGAATGTTGGACCTTTAAAGAATGTTGACTACTGGCTCTTTAGAGCTACGCCACATTCTTAGAATCTATTGCCCTAACTCAACAAAAAGGCCCAGTTAATAATTGTAAACAAATTTGCAAAGTTTTACTAGGCAGCTTCAATTAATTGGCATTTGGCGTGAAGCCTGATTTGATATTGCAAACTGTTGTTAGTAACTTGAAAAGGGAGAGGGACTGGGGAGGGGTTGCCTGTATTCATCATGGAATAAGCTCTGTCATATTTCCCTCACTTGTTTTCTGTAGGGGGAAATAATTCCAATTTCATTCTGCAAGACTCGGATGCCTCTGGCCTCCAGTAGCTTCTCCACATATCCCAACACAATAGTTGCTTCTTCTGGATTGAAGAATGATGGACTCCTTTCCTCCCTCATGTCCTCCCCAACCACTCCATGGAATACAAAGGGACACCCCATTTTTGGTAAACCTTCCCAGTTGCAGAGGGACTCCCTGGCAAGTCAGTCAGCACAGGCTTCTAGCTCGTTGTCGTAGAACTGTTCGTTTGGAAGTTTGAGGATAGCAGGATGTGATCTGTAGTTTTTGAGGAGTTTTGTAAGGAGGAATGGGTTGTAATGGCCTTGACGTTGGTACAGTACATCTTGATCGTCGTCATCTGAGCCAGGACTCGAACCACCCCTCTTCTTGTACACATCACAGTAGGTCATGTATCTTTCTAAAAGTGAGAGTCCTGTAAGACATTAAAATGATGAGACATTTCATATACATGTATAAATATATAAATGAAGTTATTCTTTATCAAAGAAACTAAATAACTATGAGGTTCAAAAGGTTTTAATTTCACCATTATATGTACAAAAGAGATGAAAGAGACATTTTGTCAATGCTTAAGTACAAAATCTCTACTACCACATGTAAAGTGTTTGCAATTTTACCAGAGCTTATAGAACTACCAAAAAAAACTGTTCCTTGTCAAAACCTAGTCCTAGTCAAAAGAAAGACTTTCTTTTGTCAAATTTAAAATTATTGAAGGAATAATTCTAGGCACATCCATAGCAGTAAAAATGTTTCATTAATTGCATTACCTTTTATTTTACTTAAATCTTAGAAGCAGAAATCACTGGTCAATAAAAAGCTTTTAGAATAAGTCCTACATGTATATGATTTTACCAGACTCTCAAACACCTTTGTAAATATTATAGTTAATCATAGTACTTTTGTCCACAATTTTCAACTTCACTTTTCTTTTAGTCATAGTCTTATTTCATTTTTATTTAAGCCCGAGGTAGTAATGTAACTTCCCCTTTTAATGCATTTCATAACACATACACTCACACCCACTGGCAGATTAAAACTTTACTATTACTCATATTATCATTTTTATTATAATGGCTGTTGGGGGCATATTATTATAATTAAATATATTAAAAACTATTATAATTATAATTATATATTTTAAAAACTTATTTGCAATATAAAACAAAATTTACCTGCATAATTATCACTGCTTCCTTATTATTAATCCAGCAGAGAGCTTAACCTTTGGGAGTTTACAGGGAAATATCAACAAGTGTGCTTTATGTAATCTCATTTAATGGCCTATTAATTAGGCAAATGACTTTATAACTTTATAACTTAGTCTAGTGAGACCCAAGGGAAATTTACAGACTGACCCTCTCAAAGGTCTTCAGGCCCATAAGTCACACCCTTAAGAAATGCACAAAACAATAATGCACAAAATAGGAGACTATCAATTCTGATACAATAATACATTATGTTTAACTGCACAGTCAACATCAAATGTTTTAAAATTATGCACAACAGGTAACACCGACGAAAGTAAAAGCATAAGGCTTCAGGCCCATCAGAGTTCAAGTTTATACATAGAAAGTGCCAAAATGAGAAAAATGAAAATTTCACAAAAAATGCATAAATTTAATAAAAGTGATAATCTAAAAGAGCTGGTTTTCTAATATGAGCTGTATGTCAATCCTAAGAATCATTCTTGTAAGACTAGTTGAAAAATTAGAAAGTAACAGTTTTCTTTCTATAACGTTAATGGTGGCAGTGTACAAAAGAGGTTTTTTTGTCAATTTTGATGCAACATTACATAATGATTAACTGTATAAATACCACCAATTTTTAAATATCTACTATTAAAAACATGGACATTAAAAAAAGGTGATTACCACTGGGCTTCATGCCCAAGGGAGCTCTAAGTCCCACATTGAAAATTCCAGTATGTGAAAGATAAAAATTTTCACAAAAAACCTCTATAACTTCCAGAAAATTAACTAATGAGACAGATTTTCCAACTGAAGCTGTATTTCAGTCCTATGTTTCTTTCCTTTAAGTGTAAAAAGAGCAAGTGACATGGTTTTCCTTTCACGGTCACTAAGGAGGCAGTGCCTAAAATAGGGTTTTGTTCAATTTTGATGCAATATTACATAATGCTTAACAGCATAATAACCATCAGTTTTTTAATGATAAAATAAAACTATCATGGATATTCACAAAATGTGTCTAGCCCATAGAGTTCAGAAACACTTTGAAAATCCCAAAATCTAAACAAGAGAAACTGTATTAAAAAGAGTTTATTTCCATTTTCAATACCTTTTTTACATGAAAAAAAAATAATCGATTTACTGTCATTTTTATATGATCAATTAAAATATGTTGTCAAAGGAAAAATATCGATAGAACAAATTTAAATGTCCAACTTGCTACATTCTGAGATTCTTAACATAGTGAATGATTGAATCTGACGAACTTCAATGATATGAGTTCCCTTCCATTTTTGATATTTTATTACACAATGCACAATAAAAGGTGTAGTCATTTTTATATAATCAACTAACAATATTTTTAAGAAGCAGAAAATGTCAAAACAACACTTTTACATATCTTATTTGTTCCATATTGAGACTGTTAACATGCCTAAGAATTAAATCTGAAGAAAAGCCACTTATATGCAAAAAGGCTAATAACTTCATCAAAACTTAACTGATCAAGCTTATTTTCAAACTTGATCTGTATATTAGCCAGACTGATCACTCCTGTAAGTTTCAAGACAAAAGGCTGATTGGTTTTCCTTAAAATGTGTTATCAGTGTTGCATATATGCTGAATAATGAAAAAAAAAACAGCATAACTTTAAATTTGTAAAAATAGTCCAATCAAGCCAATTTTCGAACTTGACCTGTGTATTATGAATGTTCATCAGTTCTGTAAGTTTCACGCCAAAAGGTAAAATGGTTTCCACTTATCGTGTTATCAGTGCTGCATATATGCTGAGAAAATGCAGAAAATGGTTCATTTTGTTAATTTTGATGCAATAATAAATCATGCCTACAATAGCACTGTCAATCAACACCGAATTTTAATCATGCACAACAGGTGACATCGTCAATAACAGGAGCGGATCCAGAGATATTTTCTGACAGTATTCCAAATTATCTTTGTTGATCCATCCTACATTTTTGATGGTCTTCCAACAGAAAAAAAACAGATACCCATCAATATGAACTTTAAAATCTGAAAGACCCAGAAGAGGGCCTCAATCCACCCCTGCAATAAGATTAGAGTTTCAGGACCAAATTCACATAATGAAAATCCCAATATTTGAATAATGATGACAATGCATAAAATAATATTACATAATGTTTAAAGACATAAAAACCAATGCAACTGTTTATGTGGAAATCCAGAGAATGTGAAGAGCTTCAGGTGGATGGGAGCTGCAAATGCCAGTGTTTGAAAAATAAATTAAAAAGAAAACACAACAAAAATATCCCATTAAAGCTGCTATTCAAACTTTTAATCTTGCTGTAATAACATGAAATGAATAACCCCAATGTGTTTGAGGATAATAAGGCACTGTTATTCAATTTTTTTTTTCTTTTGTTAACTTATTTGCAATATTAAACAACATTTACCTGCATAATTATCACAGATTCCTAATTATGTGACACAGTTAAGAGAGCTTTACCTATGGGACTTTACTGGGAAATCTCAACGTGTGTTTTATGTAATCTTATTTAATGGGCACTTGGAAATTAATTAGGCAAATGATTTTATAGCTCTGAATTTAGCTTGTGACTACCCCAAGGGACAATTACCACCATCCATAAACAGTAGCCCCATATAGCACTCTATAGAGCTGCATTGCTTCCAGAACAGAAAACAATCATTCTGATTTTCCAACACAAACTGCACGTCAGTCTTACAAAACTTTTCAGTAAGTTTGAGTATCATAAGTAACATGTTTTTTCCTTAATGGTCATTCCGGCAGCCATTTCCAAAATAGGGTTTTCTTCAACTTTTATGCAATATAACATAATGACCATCAATTTTTAGTAATAAAATAAAAGTATCATGGATATACAGAAAATGTGACATGGAAAGGTCTTCAAGGCCATGGAAGTTCAGAGTCACACTTTCAAAATGCCAAAATGTACCTGTATACAAGAGATAACTGTATTGAATTGATTTTCTTCCATTTTCAACACCTTTTTTTCATATAACAAAGTAATCAATTTACTGTCATTTTTAAATGAACAACTGAGAAAATTGTTGACATAGGAAAAATATCAATAGAACAATTTTAAATGTCCAGTTTGCTCCATTCTGAGATTCTGAACATGGTGAATAATTGAATCTGACAAACTGTAAAGATATGAGTTTATTATTATTTCCATTTTTTGACACTTTATTACACAATTACAGGTTTACCATCTTTTTTATATAATCAACTAACAATATTGTTAAGATGCAGAAAATGTCAAAAGAACACCTTTACATATCTAATTAGTTCACAGATGAGATTGTTAACATGCCTAAGAATTAAATCAAAGGAAAAAACACTTATATACAAAAAAGGCATAACTTCACCAGAACTGAACCAATGGAGCTTATTTTCGAACTCCATCTGTATTTCAGTAAGACTGATCACCCCTGTAAATTTCAAGACAATTGGCCAATTGATTTTCCTTGAAATGCGTTATCGGTATTGCATACATGCTAAAAAAAGTGAAAAAACAGCATAACTTCCATAAAATTGGTCCAATCACGCTGATTTTCAAACTTGACCTGTGTATTATGAATAGTCATCAGTTCTGTAAGTTTCAAGCCAAAAGGTAAAACGGTTTTTCACCTATCGTGTTATCAGTGTTGCATATATGCTTTAAAAAATGAAAAAAGAGCATAACTTCCATAAAAATGGCCCGATCATGCTGATTTTCGAACTTGACCTGCGTATTATGTATATTCATTAGTTCCATAAGTTTCAAGCCAAAAGGTACAACGGTTTTTCACTTATCGTGTTATCGGTGTTGCATATATGCTGAAAAAAGTGAAAAAACAGCATAACTTCCATATAGATGGCCATATCATGCTGATTTTCGAACTTGACCTGCATATTATGAAAGCTCATCAGTTCTGTAAGTTTCAAGCCAAAAGGTAAAACGGTTTTTCACTTATCATGTTATCGGTGGTCAAAGTGCACGGCGACGACGACAGATGCAGGTGATGGCTATATGTACAGACACATCTGTGTCTGTACATAAAAATACAGAAAATGCACAGCACTTCTGGTGGATGGGAGTAAAAAATCACACCTTGAAGATGCTAGTGTTTGAAAAATAATTAAAAAAAAATTTTAAATAAAACGTAAAAAATTCCAATAAAGCTGCTATTCAAACTTTTAATCTAGCTGTATTAACTTGATATTAATAACCCCACCAAGTTTGAGAAAAATAAAGCACTGTTATTCATCTATAGCATGTTGGCATAACAGATTCTTTTTGTTGTAAATTTATTTGCAATGTTTAACACCATTTATCTGCACAATTATCACCAAATCCTAATTTTGTGACACAGTTAAGAGAGATAAACCTATGGCACTTTACAGGGAAATCTCAAGGAGTGTTTTATGCAATCTCATTTAATGGCCAATTGAAAATCAATGAGTAGGCAAATGACTTTATAGACCTTAATTTAATTAGTGATCACCCAAGGGACAATTTTATAGACAGCCATCCATACAGTACCATCATATAGCACAAAGGTGTTGCATACATGCTGAAAAAAGTGAAAAAACAGCATTACTTCCCTAAAAATGACCCGATCATGCTGATTTTCAAACTTGACATGCGTATTATGAATATTCATCAGTTCTGTAAATTTGAAACTAATAGGTAAAATGGTTTTCCACTTATCGTGTTATCGGTGCTGCATATATGCTGAAAAAAGTGAAAAAACAGCATAACTACCCTAAAAATGACCCGATCATGCTGATTTTTGAACTTGACCTGCATAATATGAATATTCATCAGTTCTGTAAGTTTCAAGCCAAAAGAAAAAACAGTTTTCCACTTATCGTGTTATCGGTAAAAGTGCACGGCGACAGCGACGACGATGGCGACGACAGACGCAGATGATGGCTATATGTTCAGACACATCTGTGTCTGTACATAAAAAGCCTTTAACTTAAGTGAAAACTGCTGGACTAAATAGTCACGTAACTGGATCAAAATTTCCCGTCCCAAGTGTCAGAAATATGTCATTAACAAGACTGTCAAATGGGTTAAAAAATATTGTAAATAAATGTAATGAAAGGGCATCATGCCAAGTGACAATAAAACAAAATAACAGGTTGGACTTTATGAAGTAAATATTTAATGATAAAATCTCAATAACATATATTCTACAAAGCAGTATATAATGCTTATTAATGCGAAAGATTATATGCTGGACATTTTTCGTGCTCTACTCAGAAGCGATGGTATGCTCTCGTCATGCTGTATCCAGTTGAAACGAATGTACAGCATTGTTCTAACTAGTAATAATTATTACAGAGAACTCCATATACATTTCACTGAAAACGTGACTTCCAACTTTATCAGAATACATGGCCCAGTAGTACTTTTTACTATTTGTAGCCATAACTTTTTTCTGCCTTGCAAGCAAAAATTAACCTAAGGGAAGTGACCTATTATTATTTTTTAATATTATTTTGATTAAGTAAATTACTTGCATAAGATGGCATATATGACATACCACTGTGTAAACTACGGTAAACAAAAAAAAAAAAAAAAAAAAAAAAAAAAAAAAAAAAAAAAACATCAAAACTAAATTCCAGTTATGCTGTAGCAACCCAACCTATAACCATCTTCACAAACCTTGTGAGTACGTTTAGATCACACTATAGTGCCAATCTAGTCTCTGTGCTGCTTGCAGTACCCAGTGAAGTGGATGGATCTTATCCAGAACAATGATTTTGCTTGGGATGGAGCAAGGGGGGGGGGGGGGGGGGGGGGCAAGACAAAAAAGCTTCTTTTTTCAGAGAAAATTAAAAACAGCAGATGAAGACAATTAACTATGACTTGTTGAGAACAAAAGAGAAAAATAACTTGTTTTTTCTAGTTCCACTTCTTTTTAGAGGATAAAGACAGGGGTACCTACAGAAGCTAAAGGGAGTTTAATGTGTCTGATTCCACCCCCTCTTTCCTGCACTGGATGTTGCAAGCATTGAGTCTAAGGACACTGTTAAGTTAATCAGTTTCAAGGGGAATGTAAATGTGCTTTTCACTGATACTATTTTGCAATCACAAACCCCCAGTTACCAACACCAGCTAAACTAAGGGCCTGTTCAGAACCAAGTTGATCCATAGACTTACTGATCTGTGGATCTAATATGGTGCCCACTTGAAAGCATGCTCCATAATCCCTTACCAATAATGAAATGGATTCCCCACCTCCGAAATGCCCTAGCCCTGCAGGAGCTGAGCAATTAAATATCAGCATACTTTCAAGTGGGTTGCGCCATATTTGATCTATGGAAAACTTAATCTGGAGATCAACCTGCTTCTGAACAGAGTCAAATGGATCACAGAGGTACCATCCCCTCCTGGGTAGGTACCACCAGCTGAGTGTTCACTAACTGAATCTCTCTCTCTCTCCAACAAACTTTACTGACATCAGCACCATAATTGAAGAAAAAAAAACTGATTTAAAGAAATGGTTAAAAAAAGAAAATTGGAATTCTATAGTTTTTTTTTTTTTTTTTTTTTTTTGTCACTTTCAACTCACTATACCCCAAGTCACAGTCACAATATCATATTTTAACTACATATCAATCTAGAGCACATGATACGTGGTTAATAGTCTCCTATATACTTATAATATATGTTGTACCATACATACTTCCTAACTCGAATCAGCATACAGTAAGACTGTATTGTTCAAGATGTTTAGAAAAAAAATAATAAGTACACCCTGTTACACTATACAAGTATCTTTTTCAAACTAGATGCTATCTAGAAATGTCATGTACTCTATCATCATAAAAACCAAACAGTGCTTTAAACTGGTATCCAGTATGCACTGAAATGTCAGCATTTAAAAAGTTCCTCTTGAAGCAAAAATTGATGTCAGAAAGGAAAGCCACCACTCTCTTCATATCAATTACAATATTTCTATTAAAACTTTAATTCTTAATACTTTAACTCCTGTCTATATCCACTGCTATAAGAAACTGTAATTAGGGGCACGGCTGGCATTCAGAATACCCCCTTTTATAGCCCAAATCTTACCACTGCTATTTTACTATTTAAAAAAGACATTCCTTACTGTCACTGTATCTAGCTCTATATAAAGGACAGGTGCAACTACCACTGCTATCACTGCCAAAAATATACAATATTTTACCTCCATAAAACTGATAAAAAAAGTTTTTTTTCCTCAAGTTAATTTCCTGGGAGCATCCATCCCCCCCTCAAACCCCTCCTCCTTCTTGCGTGCACTGCCACCACTTTGCACTTTCATGCTCGTTTTGAAACAGCAGTTTTCAGAGTCTGTGATTTTTGTTACTACTACCACTGTTACTTATACAGCTTACATAAAGCCTGTATTGCTGTTACACCTACATTTACTACCACTACGTCACTGCTACTGTTGTACATTTGCTACAAGAACAGTCATTATTGCAACTCCCACTGTCAAATGTAATCATTGTTTTTTTCTGTCACTGTTATATTTGTTCACAAATTTTTTAATCTCCATTTTCATATTTGCTGTACACGTGTCTTAACTACCAATACATCCGAATTCCAATTTTCTTTGTGCTAGAGTCAGAGTCTTTATTTCAATTATAATAAATGTTTCTTTAACACCCTCTGACTTCAGGTCAGCACTTATTATTAATCTCTTCTTATTATTTAGTAACTCATAACTTTTTTTCCACAGAAAAAAGCAGAAAATCATCCAAAAGAGTCCTATCTGTGGTAGTTCTCCTCTGCGGGAGTCAGAGTAACTTTCATGCCTTTCTTTTCTACATAAAAAAGCAGGGCATCCTGTGAAAAGGTTTTTTATAAAAAATCCTGTCTCTCCTAACTGTAGTCAGTTCTTGGTCTTAATCTGTGCTAGGAGGAGCACCTTACTGTCAGGAAAATTAAAAGTTATACATCTGTTTCCACACACAAAAAGCTGAAAGTCTTCTAGAAGAAGAGAGAGAATCTCAGAAAATCGTGTCCCCAAAGTGTGAAGTTGAATATTAGTCTTCATCTAAGCAGGAAGTGGATAAAGACTTCCATAAATTTCACTTCCACATAATAAAAAGCAAAAAAATCCTTTAGAAGAAGAAGATAGAAAATGTGAAATCCTGTCCCTGTTAAATACAGCTGCTTCTAAGTCAACATCTGCGCAAAAGTCAGAGAAAACCTTCACAACTTTCCTTTCCACAGGAAATCTACAAGAAGAAGAGAGAGAAAAATCAGATAATTCCATTTCTGCTAACTGTAGTTGTCCTTTAGTCATCATCAGTGCTGGAGTCGGAGCCACTACTACTGGACTCGTCCGAGGTATTCTCTGAGCTACTGTCACTGCTGCTACTGCTGCTCATTGCTTCTTTGGAAACCTGCAAAATGAAGATAAACCATGTAAATTAGCATTCTTAATCTAAGAGAATTTTTTACCATTCTACTCTCACTATTATCTTTATTACTGTAACATTTTATTTCAATACCATAATTTATTATCTTTTTTATTATTATTAATATTATCATTATAATATTTTACATTTATCTTTATTAAGGTATGTAAAGAATTATACTGAAACATCCCTTTATTAAAGTAATTGGCCAATGACAAAATCCCTTGAAATCATAAAACTATTATAATACTACCTTTTCTTGCTACCAAAATGAGTTAAAAAGTGCATCCCCGAAAGACTAACTTGTTTCCAAACCCACCTGTTTTGTGTTGGCTGTTGGAGCTGATGGCCCATTGGTCTGCACTGCTGCTGCCGTCTCTTCCTCCTCGTCATCATCATCAGAGTCACTTTCACTTTCACTTTCAGAAGAAGATGACTCAGACTCAGACCCAGATTCCTCTGGTGTAGATGGCGCTGCAGCAGCTGGTGCCTGCTAAAAATCACAACAGTTTTGGAGGCTATATATACAATTCATACAGGTATTGAAGAATCGTGAAATTCATATTACACGTGTTAGTCATTACAAATAGGATCAGACGTAATCTGGCTTAGTTAACATCAAAGGTTGTCCTCTCATATTTCAGAACTGTTTATAACTATTATTAGCATCATAGTAATTATTTCATGCACTAACATTTATGTTTATTTAAAGTTAGTTATATTTCCCAATGTTGCCTTCTGACATTCCCACACAGACTTACTGAAATAAAACTGATGGGCGACAGTTGAACAGCTTTATTTTTCTCACAGTGAAGTTTTACAAAAATAGAAAGAAAATCTGTTTTAACTCTCACCTTTTTCTTCACTGGTGTCTTTCCTTTTTTAGCATTTAAGTAATCTTCATATTTTTGTCTATCTTCAGGAGATAATTTCTGAAACATGACCCCAAAATAGAAATCAATTTTTTCCCATTACAGGCAAATATACAATTACTAAATTGCATTCCACCAGTGACCTCGTGGTACATTTCCTATTACGTTGTGATGACTTCATGAATATCTATATATACTTTATTAGCAGACTCATATCTCACCAGAAAAAAAAGCCATACTAAGATAGGTCCATGCCAAGAGACTGATAATCTTCAAACAAAGAAAGATAAAACCAGAGTCAGTTTGAATACAAAAAAATCTGAACTAACATTCTTGAATTTCTCCACTTCTTTCTCATATCTCTTGACAAGCTGATTACGCTTTTTCTTGTACTCTTCTTTCTTCACCTCATCCAGCTGCCGCCATCTTTTACTGATTTCTTGCATGCGGTCTTTGCTCGGAATATGACTTAGTTCGTTGAGTAAGAGGTCTGTCGAGAAGAGCTGGTAGCCACTCCTGTATTAATAAATATATTATTAAAACTGGGTTAAGTAATTACCATGAACTGAAAAATAAAAAAATAATTCATTTAAGTTATAACTTAAAGAATTTAACATTTATAAAAAAAAATATTCAATGCGACACTTTACACAGTAAAAATGTTAAGTAATTATCTTTCCAAGAAAGGAACAAGGAAGACTGCTAAAATTCAGTTTCTTCTTAGATGCCCTTTACTCTCTCTTAACCACTGGCACACTTACCCAGGCGGTCTCTTGGGTTCACCGGGGAAAGTTTTAGGAATGCTGGCGTCATTCTTTTTTCTATTTGAAATATGAAATAGAGAGATAAAAGTGACTGGTGCACATTTATTTATTTTATACCTTGAATTTTTTCTATTTAATTTTTTTTTTCTAATGTTCATTCACAAAGCAGCTGCAAATTTAGTGGAACACTTTGTTTTTATCCCAAATAAACAGATTAAAATTTCCAGTCTTTAAAAATTAACACTAAATTATTTTTCTTGTTTTACATCCATAAGAAGAGCTGTCTTCCAACTTTCCCTACTTACATGAAGTCCGTAACTTTAGTCTGAGCTTCAGCTTTGTGAGCAGCCTCCATTTGTTTGTACTTTTCCTGAAAATAAAGGCAAATTTCTTGAGCATATGGCTGCCATACCAGTTAGACAATACTCAGTATGAAGTCAACACACTCTGACACAGCATGAGCTAATGCATGGTGCTTTCTGGACTTGGCATTGAAAATCCACAGTAGATTATCTCGTGGCTTTCATCAATGGGTGCTGTTAAAATACACCCCCCCCCCCCCCAGGGTCCCACCCATGATATTTTGATGAGAAGGAAATAAACTAAGGCATGAGACAATCCCCCACACCCTTCACACAAAGTTGTTTATATCATTTCTTTTAAAAAATGTAGTAATTGTGTATTGAAGGTAGTGTATGTGCAGTGGTGGATTTAGAGGGAGAGGGGGGGGGGGTCAGGGGGTCAAGTCCCCCCCCCCCCTTCTGTTTCTGAAAAAATATATCACACCAATTTTCTCCTCATCACACCAATTTTCTCCTCTTAATATTATAATTTTGACTAGCTTAATCATAGTTCTAAACCGTTCCAAAGGGCACTGTTTGCTCACCAAAAAATTTTTCAGGGCCCTTGAGCAGGCCCCAAACCCCACACCAAGGGGGCAATGGTTGACTTTGCATTTGCGGCCTGTCATTCTGGACCCCCCCCCTTCAAATAATCCTGGATTGGCCCCTGATGTTTATAGTCCCTTGCCGCACCAAGTGGCATATGTCCCATGGAAACAATTGCTCTGTGCAGGAGACTTGAGGTTATGTACAGCTGCTGATGTAGATGAATAATCAAGAACTCACAACAATACTATCTATTCCTATCAGTAAATGTAACTACTTCTTTACCTTTTTGTGATCAGACAGCTCATTATACATCTTGATCATGTGCTGGTTCAATTCCTTCTCTGACATTTCTGGGTTCTTTTTCTTGTAGTGGTCTTTCTTTTCTTTCATAAATATAAACATGGCAGATATGGGCTTCTGGGGTCTGCTCTGAGGCATTGGGGAGTGAGCCTGAAAAAGAAATAATTAATATGTATAGCAAATAAATTCTTATGATACTTTTTTTCTTTTTTATCTCCTTCAAATCATTAAGGACCCCTCCTCCCCAAATCCATAATTAACGTGTTACATGTCACATGTAAAGTCACCTGGTGTTAATCAGTTACAGAGTGCTTGATATAATCTCAAATGAGATATATGTATGTCAAATTTTTTCTTATACTAAAATATAATCTTTACTATCAGGCAATGTGTACTGTTTAATAACATACTTGACTGGTGGACTTTTTCTTTTTCTTTCCCCCCTGTCTCTCTTCTTCCTCTAGTTTCAGCCTTTCTTCCTCTGGCAGCCCTTCCTTGTATGCTTCATACTTCAACCTGTACTCTTGCATTCCCTGTAACACAGCAGCAGTACAGTTTATAAGCCAAAGGGTTCAGAATATATTTTTATTATTATTATTTGAGCAAACTTTTATTCCCCAAAGCCTATAACAAATGAAAGTCATTTTGTATCTAAAATTCATTTTGCAAATTGATGTAACTTCACATAGTAAGTGTACCTACACCCCACTCCTATCTCCCACAAAGTAAGTTGCACCAATGGCAGTCTTAAAATTTGTTCCTTAAATGAAAACTTTCAATAAACAACAATTCAAAACTTCACCTCCTGTGCCTTCTTGCCATAGCCCTGGCGTTCTGCTTCCGAGAGATTTTTCCACATTCTTGCCACTTCGGCCATCTTGAGAATGTTGGGAATGTCCGAGTCACTCAGCATGTTCAATGTCTCAGCAGTGTACAGGGAGTAGCCATTACTATGATAAAATACAGTTTACAAAATGAATACAAGACCATAGTAAAATACAGTATACAAGAATGACTACCACTACTACTACATTATGAAAAACAGAATACAAGAATGGCTACTATTCCATTATATAATTCAGAATGCAAGAATGACAACTCCATTAAAATACTGAATGCAAGAATGACTGCAACTCCATCATAAAATACAGAATGCAAGAATAATTACAACGCCATCATAAAATGCAAATAACAACAATGACTATAAGTCCATAATAAGATACACTATACAAGAATGACTATAACTAATGCTTACCAAAAATACTCAGAAGAATGGCAAGCAGAGAGTAGCATAACAATACAATCATTTTCTTAAAAACACTTACGGAGGTGGCTTTTCTGGTTTCCCATCCTGTCTGTCCTTCACCCTTTGTTCATCTTTTGTGATGAAGAACTTGATTTCCTTAGGCTGGAACTCTGGGTGTCGATTACAATACTCTGCATTCTCCTCCTAAAACAACAGAGTGCAACAATGAATTTTTCAGTGAATGAAATGAATGCTGCATGAAGTTTGTGTGACACTTAGTTGTAACAATACAAAATATGCAATTTCTAACAATTCACATCCACAGAAGTGGGCCTTAGGTTGAAAAGGCGATGCCTTCAAATCATGTACAGATAGACACTGCAAGTTAAAAAACAGAAATCCTTTTAAATTGTGTTTACAGCCTAAATGCTTCCTCAGACTGGCTGATTATCTAATTTTTTTAGTGGACACACTCTAATTATGTTTTTTTCATGGAGATTACTACTACATGACATTCCTAAGATAAACAAGGCAGCAAAGCTGTCAAATGTACAGACAAAAAAACAGAAAAAAAAGATGCAAAATAGGTCATTTTGTCAATTTTGATGCAATAATATATGCTTATAATAGCACAGTCAGTCAACACTGATTTTTAATCATGCACAACAGGTAACATGGAGCAGATTCAGAGATATTTTCTGACAGTATTCCAAAGTATCTTTGTTGATCCATCCTCCATTTTGATGGTCTTCCAACAGAAACCCGTAAATATAAACTTTAAAATCTGACTGTCTTCCAGGAGACCCAGAAAATGGTCTCAATCCACCCCTTCAATAAGATTACAGTTTCAGGACCATGAGAGTTAAAATTCACATGATGAAAGTCCCAATATATGAAAAATGATGACAGTGCATAAAATAATATTACAGCGTGTTTAAAGACATAAATACCAATACAACTGCTTATGTGGAAATACTGAAAATGTGCAGAGCCTCAGGTGGATAGACGTTAACAATCACATCTTAAAAATGCCAGTGTTGGAGAAAAAATTACAAAGAAAACAACAAAAATATAATTCCAATGAAGCTGCTATTCACTGCTTCCTTATTATGGACACTATGTTATCTAGCAGAGAGCTTAACCTTTGGGAGTTTACAGGGAAATATCAACAAGTGTGCTTTATGAAATTTCATTTAATGGCCGCTTAATTAGGCAAATGAGTTTATAGCACTGAAATTAGCCTAGTGAATACCCAAGGGGAATTTAAAGACTGACCACACAAATTTGTCTATCAAAGGTCTTCAGGCCCATAAGTCACACCTTAAGAAAAGCAGAAAACAATAATGCACAAAAACAGGAGACTGCCAATTCTGATGCAATAATACATTATGTTTAACTGCACAGTCAACATCAAATTTTAATTATGCACAACAGGTAATACTGATGAAAGTAAAAGCATAAGGCTCCAGGCCCATCAGAGTTCAAGTTTTCAATTAGAAAGTGCCAGAATGAGAAAAATGAAAATTTCACAAAAAATGCATAAATTTAATAAAAATGATAATCCAATAGAGCTGGTTTTCTAATATGAGCTGTATGTCAATCCTAAGAATCATTCTTGTAAGAATAGTTAAAAAAATAGAAAGTAAAACTTTACTCTTTCAGAGTCAGAGTCATACTTTGGAAATGGTGGCAGAGCACAAAGTAGGTTTTTTGTCAATTTTGATACAACATTACATAATGATTAACTAATTAAATACCACCAATTTTAAAATATCTACTATTAAAAACATGGACATTAAGAAAAAAATTTGATTACCACTAGGCTTCATGCCCAAGGGAGCTCTAAGTCCCACATTGAAAATTGCAACTATGAAAGATAAACATTTTCACAAAAAACCTGTATTACTTCCAAACAATTAACTAATGAGACAATTTTTCAACTGAAGCTGTATTTCAGTCCTGTTTCTTTCCTGTAAGTGTGAGAAGAGCAAGTGACATGGTTTTCCTTTCACCGCCACTACAGAGGCAGTGCCCAGAATAGGGTTTTGTTCAATTTTGATGCAATATTACACAATGCTTAACAGCATAATAACCATAAATTTTTTAATGATAAAATAAAAGTATCATGGATATTCAGAAAATGTGACTAGCCCATAGAGTTCAGAGTCATACTTTGAAAATCCCAAAATGTAAACAAGAGTAAACTGTGTTGAAAGAGTTTATTTCCATTTTCAACACCTTTTTTACATAAAGCAAAATAATCAATTTACTGTCATTTTTATATGATCAATAAAAAATATGCTGTCAAAGCAAAAATATCAATAGAACAATTATAAATGTCCAACTTGCTCCATTCTGAGATTCTGAACATAGTGAATGATTGAATATGACGAACTGCAATGATATGAGTTCCTTTCCATTTTTGACACTTTATTACACAATGCACAATAAAAGGTGTACCGTCATTTTTATATAATCAACTAACAATATTGTTAACAAGCAGAAAATGTCAAAACAACACTTTTTCATATCTAATTAGTTCCATAATGAGACTGTCAACATGCCTAATAATTAAATCTGAAGAAAACCCACTTATATACAAAAGGGCTAATAACTTCATCAAAACTTAAAAAAATGAAAAAACAGCATAACTTCTATAAAAGTGGCTCTATCATGCTGTTTTTCAAACTTGACCTGCGTATTATGAATATTCATCAGTTCTGTAAGTTTCAAGCCAAAAGGTAAAATGGTATTTCACATATCGTGTTATCGGTGCTGCATATATGCTGAGAAAAGTGAAATAAAGATGCAAATAAGTGAAAAATTAAATTTTCACAAAAAACTGTTAAATTGCCAGAAAATTTTACCAAACAGACTGCGTTGCCTATTGAAGCTATATTTTAGTCCCATGTTTCTTTCCTGTAAGTTTGAGAACAGTGAGTGACATGATTTTCCTTAAATGATCATCATGGAAGCAGTGCCCAAAATGGGGGTTTCTTCAAATTTTGATGCAATATTACATAATGTTTAACAGCTTAATGACCATCAATTTTTAATTATAAAATATTTGTATCACAGATATTCAGAAAATGTGACTAGCAAAGGTCTTCAGGCCCATGGAACTTCAAAGTCACGCCTTGATAATGCCAAAATGTAAACAAGACAGCATTGTTCTGAAATGGGTTTATTTCCATTTTTAACACTTTTTAAACATAAAACAAAATAAACATTTTACTGCCATTTATATATGTCCAACTAAGAAAATTGATGAGATGGGAAAAGTATCAATAGAACAGTGTTAAATGTCCAATTTCCTCCATTCTGAGATTCTGAACATAGTGGATGATTGAATCTGACAAACTGCAATGATATGAGTTTATTTCCATTTTTGACACTTTATTACACAATACATGATAACAAGTTTACCATGTTTTTTACATAATCAACTAACAATGTTGTAAAGATGCAGGAAATATCAAACAAACACTTTTAGGCATCTTATTAGTTAAATAATGAGACTGTTAACATGCCTAATAATTGAATCTGAGGAAATGTGAAAAAACAGTATAACTTCTTAAGTAATGGCCCGATTATGCTTATTTTCGAACTCAACCTGCGTTTTAGTAAGATTGACCACTCCTGTGAGTATAATTACAATTGGCCAATGCGTTTTTCTTATATTGTGTTATCAGTGTTGCATTTATATTGAAAATAGTGAAAAAACAGCATAAATTACCTAAAAGTGACCCGATCATGCTGATTTTCGAACTTGACCTGCGTATTATGAATATTCATCAGTTTTGTAAGTTTCAAGTCAAAAGGTAAAATGGTTTTCCACTTATCGTGTTATCGGTGCTGCATATATGCTGAAAAAAGTGAAAAAACAGCATAAATTCCCTAAAAGTGACCTGATCATGCTGATTTTCGAACTTGACCTGCGTATTATGAATATTCATCAGTTCTGTAAGTTTCAAGTCAAAAGGTAAAATGGTTTTCCACTTATCGTGTTATCGGTGCTGCATACATGCTGAAAAAAGTGAAAAAACAGCATAAATTCCCTAAAAGTGACCCGATCATGCTGATTTTCGAACTTGACCTGCGTATTATGAACATTCATCAGTTCTGTAAGTTTCAAGTCAAAAGGTAAAATGGTTCTCCACTTATCGTGTTATCGGTGCTGCATATATGCTGAAAAAAGTGAAAAAACAGCATAAATTCCCTAAAAGTGACCCGATCATGCTGATTTTCGAACTTGACCTGCGTATTATGAATATTCATCAGTTCTGCAAGTTTCAAGTCAAAAGGTAAAATGGTTTTCCACTTATCGTGTTATCGGTAAAAGTGCACGGCGACGGCGACGACGGCGACAGCGACGACGGCGACGGCGACGACAGACGCAGATGATGGCTATATGTACAGACACATCTGTGTCTGTACATAAAAATGAGAAATAGCTTGAAATGGTCAAAAATAAACTCACATCAAACCTGGCTTTGTCTTCTAAAGCCTTCATAATCCACACCATCTTTTTGCTGTCCTTCATTTCTTTGTACTTCTTCCTGTATAATTCTGCTACTTCCTTCTTGTCATCCTGAAATGATGATGATTGTGTTAGTTGAGATACATGCCACATTTGTGTTGTGCTGCCACAGCAGTAAAAATGTGAACCACTGTGTTAGTTGAGACACAACAGACCACATTGGCACGTCACAACCAAGTTGTACAGCTAAAACACAATGTGTTAGGTGTAACATTGCTGCAGTTGTGATATGATATGATATGTAAATTAGGCTAGGCAAATTTTAGTAAATCTAAGTAAGTAAATTCTTGAGAGAAATTAGTGATTGGTTTTCTTTCATCAAATCGAGTCAATTTCATATAAGCAATAGGGCTTTAGTCACACATGGTACGATAGACTAAGCAATGTAAAGCTCTGTAATTCATCGCTATTTGAAGTAAAGGCCTGTGAATTTAGAAACTGGGAGAGGAAGGGCAGGGACAGCACTGACCGTACTCCAATCAACACTCACATCTGGATGTTTAGCCATATGTTTATCCATCTTGTGATGTACGAACTGAAACATGGCGTTTTGAGGTGGGCGGGGTTTCCTGTCTTTAGGGATCTTTTGAGCTGCTGGGGTTTTCGGTTTTTCCTCTTCCTCTTGAACATACAGCTCTGGGTGGTCCTGTCTGGAAAAATAGAAAGAAAAATTACTTAAAATATCTGCTTTTATAAAATTCATGCTGCATTCTATGCTGCAGCATAATGTGCTGAAGTTTGAAAGAGTATCCTCTAACTGGCATCATCACAATATTTTTTGACAAATTTGTCTTTATGTTCAGGAGAAGAGCAAACAAATGGAGACAGCTGAAAAAAGCCTTTGATTTTTTTAAATATACATAAATCAATTTTCATTTTTGTTTTCTGCTTGATGTTCTTTTTTCCATAATCATTATCTGCCAGTGAATGGAAGATATCCAGTACCTGCACCTGAATCTAACTTACTTGAATTTTTCCAGTGCCTCCTTATATTCCTCTTGCTCTTTCAACCAAATCTTATGATATTGCTCCTGTAAAAAACAAACAAACAAACAAAAAATAAAATATTTTTAACTATTACAATCATTAATGAATAAGAAACATGACGAAAAACATTCAAAAACAGCAGCTAAGAAAACTTAAACTATGAACTTGATAGAGAAATAAAACACATGATGAAATTTTAAAAAGACAGCCATACTTTCAATCAGCAGCAATGAAAAATTTTCCAGATTGAAGGACTTTTTCACCAGGCTGACTCTAAACTGAATATAAAACAACCTCGTAACACACTTTCTTCTTTGGGTTGAGCTCCTTGTACTTTTCCTCAATTGAAAAATTTGTCAGCCATGAAAAACTTCCCAAATGAAATGACTTTTTCAATATAAATTCAAATATAATACAAAATTATCACTCACTTTCTTCTTAGGATTGAGCTCCTTGTACTTTTCCCCAATTAGTTTGGCCACTTCAGTGATGGACATCCCTGGGTTTTGCTTGGTGTATTTATTTCTTTTTGCCATCATAAACCTGAAGAAGGGACCCAGGGGTTTCTTGGGCATGTCTGGGTGTCTCTTCTGTAATGTAAACCTTGACTGTTTTATATCAACTCCAGCAGCTTATTTAATTAAAAACATTTTGGTTACATGTCTGAAAATCTACAAATGATGCAGGGATGAGACTGACATTTAGTGAAAAAGTCTGAAAATAACAACATTAAAGTCTGACATATATGGCATGGGGTCCAGACAAACCCTCTGTATCAATCTTAAAAATGATATCTTTGGCTCCCAAAAAGTCAGAAACCCACCAGTAGTCAGAAAAGTCTGAATACTGCTAATGACTAGAAGTATATGTCGAAGAAAATCATAGGCAAAAGACAAGTGCTGAAATACTACTACCACAGAGAAATCCATAATCTTCGCAAATAAATGCACAGATGAATAAAAAAAAACATAAAATGTTTGGTTGAAAAACTGCACAAGATAACAAATAAATGATTTTAAAATTTTAAGCGAAGAAAAAGAAGAGCAATGTCTGTATCAGCATTACCTTTATGGTGTTGTTATTAGTCCAAGGGTGTTTTATCCATTCCTTGGCATCTCCAACTAAATCTGTGAGAGTGCGGAATTTTCTTATCTGAAAAATATTTTTAAAAACACAGAGTGACAAGGGCTACAGGATCAACTGGAAATTTTTGGTGCAGGTGATGACTACTTTTTCATTTTTTTTATTATTGTTTTTGGTGACTCAATTATCAAAAATTGATTGATATATTATTCTTTTTGACTATGTACTTTTTGACTTTTAAATTATCTTAATTGCATCCGCATAATATAGACACTCACAAAGAAAAAAAAACACTTTAGAGAGAAAAAATATTTTAACCATTTTACATTTAAAAAATATCTCATGAAACCAATATAAGCCAATCTTATAGAGGCCTATGACTTTGAATCCTTTTCCTTATAATCACTTATTTCTTTTTACCTTGGTCATAATCTCCGTCCATTTGGCCTTGCACTGGTCAGCAGTTTTTCCCTCAATGACCATGTCCTCCCAGCTGACCTTGGCCAGCTGGGTGCTATACTTAGAGTTATCTTTCTTGGGCAATGTCCTTTCAATATTAGATATCAGCATGTTCATTTGCTCTTCTGTCCACTGTGGCTCTGTAAGTTAGTGAAATGTAGTTAATTTAATGATAATTACTTTATTCATTAATCACTTTATTCATTTATAATTCTAGGAACTTAAACAGATAACTAATCAATAGACAAATCAATTAATAAATCAATTTTGGATATCCCAACTAAAACCTTAAACATTCTAAGTTAGCCCTGTATCAGATATGACCGACCTACTTGAAGGCTTGCCACATAGTCCCCTAACAGCTTCCCTGCAGGGATTATGAGAAAAACTTTCAAGTGGGTCGTCCATATTTTATCCACAGATCTGTAAGTTGGCAGATCAACTCTGGTTGTGAATGCAGCATCCATAACTCCCATCCATATCTTTTTAAATTTGGCTTTGTAAAAACAAGCAAACCAACAAAATATACAATTTTTTTTTTTTTTGGGGGGGGGGGGAGTAACAAAATAACACACACACACCTGTTGAATCTCCTTGCCCTCCGACGACTGGCTTTGTCTCTAAATCCGGCTCAGTGCTGTCTGTGCTAAGCTCTCCCTGAGTTGGAGAAGCCAACTTTGTCTTTTTAGACTTCCTGGACACCTCAGGAGAACTGAGAGGGGACTCCAGACCAGAGGAGTCCAGGTCTTTCTGCTTTTTGTGCTTTTTTGTTGCATCTGAAGACCCGAGAGATGAATCGCTTTGAGCTGAAACTAAAGTGAAGCAGAGTTGTTATCCAGTTCTTAATCCTTTTCAAAGCTACAACATGGCCTTGCTACGGGCCAACGAAACTATTCCCAACGAAACTATTCATTCAACACAGATCAATCCAACTCCCTGGGGGTGCTAGCTGAATGCAATCAGTTTAACAGATAAACACACCTCCTCTTCTTTCCAACTTACTTCTATTAATCACTAGCTTTTCTGTATTCTACTCAACACTAGGAGGAGGCACGAGTCTCCACAGAGTTGGATCGATATAAGGAAACAACAGTTTTATTGGGAATGCAACCCAAGAGCTATAAAAAATAATATAGTTGACTATCTTTTTTTTTTCATATGTGATATTCTGAACCTACATGAACTTAAGTAACCATCTGTTTCATAACACAATTCAAAGCAATTACATGCAGGTACAGCTGAGCCTGTCATTAGAAAACTTTGATATTCATCTCCATTTAAACATCTTGCCTATCTTTCCTGTTATCAATACCAGATTGTAATAACATGACACTGATATCACTTTGAGACAACTCCATTTAAAATCATTCAAGCTTAAAAATAATTTTTCTCTCAACCATTTTAAACCAAGTTAACACAAGGAATGACAGGTTGATTCTTTTCACTTTTCTAAGTCGGTTTAGAATTTCTCTTGATTCATCTATGCTGAAGGCAGTACTTGTTAGTGTATGTAGTTTTATGAAAATGAAGACTAATATTTAAAAATAGCATGTTTTCTAGTTTTTTTTTCTTATAATTTCAAGCTTATTACCCCACCTACATCTAAAAATACAAATATTGATTTCATAATAAATTGTCTTTTACTATATCCATTCTCAATATTATCTATTTTATCATTTCATCAGTTTTGTGCGTGTTATTCAATGGCTCATACATTTTTGGGCAATAGTTACTTGGTAATAATTAAAACCTGTTAATAAACCTTTTAATTAAATATAGGTAGATCTATCTTATAAACTAATCAGCTGCAGGAATGTATTATTAATTGCCAACCAACAATGACTTGTTAGGCATTACACAGTAAACAATTTAATTTTATCAACTCATGCCCATTCACGTCGTTCACCATTAACAATATAGTATCTCAACAATACTCAACAGTGTAGTAAATTACCCACTACAACTCGTCAGCAATATTTTCATTCAAAGCGAAATTAAAAATCACTAATAGAACATAGTAACAACATGCTGAAAGCAGTTTTATAAACACCACGGCGGTAAACACAGTCGGGCACCGTCCTAACGACGGTAACCCGACCGTAAAGACACTGGAAGCCCCCCGACTCAGGTGGCCTCGATCGAACCCCTAAATGCGATCAGTCTCCCAGAAAATTCTCGAAAATAACTAAATAAACCACCAACCATCTCGTATTTAGCATTAAAAGTACTCGATCTACAGTAAATACGCACCAAGAGTAACCCCGCTGTCCACCGATGGGCTGAACAAGGGCCCCGTTTGCGTGACCTGCTTTTTCGCCGGCTTGCTCCTCTTACGCTTCGCACTGCCTGGCGTCAAGGCATCGTGGCTCGCTGCGAGAAAAGACGTGGCCATGACGGGGTCTCTCCTTCGCACGCTTAAAAACCCCTCCTTCGATCAATAAGCGCACCGTTTCGTACGCCAAGTGTGCCCCTGAGTCCTAAGCTTCGATTTGATCGACTGATAATCAGCTGATTGATAATTATTAAGTTGAAATTTGCCGTGTTTCGCGCCGATGAATGAAAACATTGATCATCCGGGCCTTCGCCTCGATTTGGGAGCAAACCTATTTATACCTCCAAACATTAGAGATGTAATAACACGGGGAAAGTCGCATTTCCTATTTAAAGTTTTTTCTCCAGATAAACTTGGTACAATCATAATAACTTCCAGACAACCGTAGAGTATTCACCTGGTGATCCTGAGATAACTGGAAACTTACTTCTTTAATCAGTTCGTTATCTCTGCAGTTTCCAGTTATGTCGTGAATGTGTGAGGACCCCTCAAGTCGTTTTCAATATAGCAATTTGCTTTTCGTCTTCCTTTTGCAGTTTCCAGGATAGTTTTATCAAGGATAGATGTACAAACAGACAACTGAAACTCGGATTTTGATATTAACTGTGAAATTTGAATTGAACATAACATGGGATATACAGTTGTAGTTAAACACGTCGTGTACTGTATGTATTCATTGTATTCTAACAAAATGATTTTATAACTTTACCCAAACATTCTGGCAAAAAATGTTTCTTTGGTAATTCTGAAAGAAGTTGATTCAAATTATTGACAGGCTGTTTGGTTTCGTGTTTAAAGTGATTCTGTGACTGAATAAAACTGATGAATCTAATGGTAAAGTAAGATATAAGAAAAAAGAAAAACGTTTTTTAAAATTTAAGTAATTTTCATAAGTTTTATTTGAGGATAGGTATAGACACATAAATTGATACAACTGAAATCCACATTTTGATAACATTTTAATACCTTTAGTACATTTAACAGTACTTCATTGTGCGCTTTGATGAATATCATAAATTTAATTGATATGGCCATATTAATTACACTTCAATTATCACAAAAATTGACAGTATTATACCATTTTGAACCATAAAAACATCAAGGTTAAAAAAAAACACAAAAAAAAGCCTAAAAACATATTAAGCACAAGGTTAACTGCAGGTTGTGTATTCAAAATGTCCTTAAGAAAATGTATGGCCTTCCAATTTGTATAAGATTTCAAAGTCGAGTAAACAAGATACAATAAATGCCTTTTTGTTAAAAGAAGGAAAAAGACGAGCAAGTAATTGGATATAACATTGACAAATTATACATGTGCAAAATAAAACGAAGCAATCATGATGTTCCAAATGACATCATGCTTTTCCGGGGGCATCTCAATAGTCTGAAGGTTCACTGGTCCAAAAAATTGTACATCCGTGCCTCTGATGAACTTCACTTTTATTGCCAATACACTATACATTTATTTATGCATTAATTTAAAACTATAGAACCTTCAGGCCATTGCTACATCTCCCATTTCTGACTGAATATGGATATCAAAGAAGCGCTAATAATCCAACCTTATAAACAAATGACATTATAAATCTCATCTCCTCAAGGTCTTGATTACAGTAACAATATAGCACATCAATAATCTTGTGTTGGGAACAGAAAAAGAAAAAAAAACTAATTCTGCAGAATTTTCTGTTTTTCAACATCTACCTCATCCAGCATTTAAACATTCATACATTATCCACCAAATCTAAAAAAACTCCTCCTCCCCACCCCCCACCCCCAACTTTAAATCCACAAATTTTCCTGACTTTTAAGAATTGATACATTTATGATCAATTTAGCAACTACTCAAACTTTCACAACTCATGAGGAAAAAAAATATAAAGATTCCATCCTGAACTCTCCCAAAGTACAATCATGTGACACAGGACATCTAAGCAGCTGTTTTACATAGCAAACTAACTAGAAAAGCAATCAGTGGGCACAGCCCTCCCCCCCCCCCCCCAAGGTAGGTCAATTCATATGTTTAATTATTATATTAATTAGTAAATCAATGGATTAACACTAAAATCTTATAAATTCTAAGGTAATCCATTCTCTGACCTATTCTGAAGATTTTTTTAATCAAAATCTGTCCATAGCATGGTTTGGTTGTTATCTAATAAACCAACACAGACAGAAACAAACTTGGTGGAATTAATAGCACGTTTCAAGTTGAAAGTAAAATATACAAGGACAAATGAAAGAACAAACTAATATTTTTACTTTAAATACCAGAAAAATAGTTATATGATGATCAGGAATTTTGCAAGATCATGTAAGTATTCCAATCTGTTTGTGACCTGTGACCTGGCAAAGGGAAATAAGAAAAACAAACTTTAGAGGAATATGGACAATATGAAGTGCCAATATGTTAAACCCAGCCACCCCCACCCCCCGCCCCCCTCACCCTGAGTTCCTAAGGTTATGGGAATTTTGCCAGGGCAATAATTTTTCTCCATAAAAAGTTTTAAAAATTTATGGTAAACTGCTGTTTTTAGTAATAAGAGGGGAAAAACTCTAAATTTGTTTGTTTTTTTTTTTATTTGCTGTATCTAGTAAATGATGAAAAGCTTTCAATTGTCAAAACTTCAAATTTTCAATTTTTGAAAAAAAAACTTGAAAGTTCCCAGTTACTGGAAACAGTACAGGCATACTAATACTGGTGGTTAGTTTCCAGGAATCTCTGATATAAAGGGGACCCCCCCCCCCCCCCCCCCCCCCCCCACACACACACACACACACACACACCTATTGACACTTCTACAACTACTGGCCATAGTTCATTAGGCAACAAAACAACATTCAAAAAATAGCCCAGAATGCCCTTAAGATGTATTCTGCTATCTAGTAGCAGCATATGCCCTTAGCTATTACTAAGTAATCATATATTTCACCGGTATCTGTCCTTGGAGATACATACATTTTGATTACAGCATTTTCATAGCCTTAATACATACAAAGTTATCTGTCTAGGGCACCAGTGCCAGTTTTGAAATTTGGACTCTAGTTCCAACACTTATTTTCTGAACAGCTCTGAATCTATATAATTGTTTTTCAGTCCTAAATGTTTATGCATATTCTTTGGAATTAGGACTGCACTTTCCTTTTGTTTTTTAAGTCGTGAATGCTTTTGATTATAACATTACTTACAGCATAGCCGTGGCAAATAGAATAAAATATTTACCCTAATATGCGTTCAGGATTCTCATCACCGTATCACAATTCAAACTGATGGATGTCATTTGCTCATATGTATGTATTTGTGATTATTATTTATTTTTTTATTGGTGACATATTGTAAATGCATGTGTGCGTATTTCAGAGCCTTCCATATTGTGCATTTGTGATTATTCTTTTGATTGGCTGCATAATGTAAATGTATGTGTGTGTGTGTTTAAGGGTCTTCCATATTGTGCACTTGTGATTACTTTTAGGTTGGCAATGTGGTGTAAATGTATGTGTGCGTGTTCAGTGCCTTTCACACCATCCACACACTCGTATCACTTAACACAGCAATATGAGGGGCACAAGGCAGTGTGTTAGGTGTGCCATTTAGTTTGATATGATGATCAGCTTGCCAATACATCGTATCTTACTCAGTAAAAATAATACAACTTGTCAGTGATTAACTAAATATCCCAGTGCACATCTAGACGCAAAGCTAAAAAAAAAAAAAAATCACCTTTCTGTTTCTTATCTTTGGAAAAAAAATCATCCTATGTTTTTTAAATCCTGTATTCATCCAGATGTGAGCAACCATAAAATATTGTGCGATTCTTTTCATCCTCCTGTCTTCTTAAAAAAAAAAAACTATGACCACCAATTATCACCTGAATTTTCCTCCTTTACAGAAATTGCTTCAGTTAAGGCATACTGTGCGTTTAAACATCTGCAATTAATTGGTAGCATATGTTCTCTTGTCAAAAGCTAATATTTCATAATACTCACATATACATTCTGATATCAAGCTGACATCTTAAGTTTGCAATGACATCACATCTGTCATCCTCTCTTTCATTTTCTTTTTCATACAATTGTAAATATTGCTTTCATCCCTTTTTCAAACTCTATACTCCTTCTGTGTGTTCTTTGTTAGCTTCTGGAGTGCTGTTGAATGAGATGTCCATCACAAGAGGAAAACAGTTGTGTTGGGATCTCTGTCTCCCTCTCATCAAATGTTTTCTTCTGAATCAGCTAAAAGGGTATTCTGCTTCCATGAATGAATCTGACAATTATGTACATATATTTAAGTCATGTGCAAAATAAAACATGACAGCAGAAATGAAAAAAAGAAGCTGCAAATATATTTACAGTGGATTGTTTTGAACTTCAACAGGAATAGTTGCCCACTGCTGAACAAGACTACATATCATGTTACTGTGCAAGTAGCAAATTGTCTCATCAAACACGTTTGATTCAAAATCTTGCACTTCTTATGATGAGTAAATGCTCCTGCGTCCTTACTTCTAATGTGGTAATTGAGACATGGAAAATCTCTTGGTTGAGACAAACAGAATGTGTTGGGTGAGACTGGGAGACATTCCCATCACAGGAGAGGTCAAAAACGCGATCAATGAAAATTATTTCTCCTGTCTTTTTGTGGTGCTTCCTTGCAAAAACATTTTTCAAATCCCTTTTTCTTCTCAAAAACCAAGTCTTGAATCCATGCTTCATACCAAATTTTCCTTTCTTTGTGCATGCATTTAACTTGTGCTTGGGTCATTTCCTGTCCATTTTGCTCCTTATTTCACTTGGCAACTTTATTCTTTAAAAAATCTCTCAAAGCTACATCATTCACAACGAAGGTTTTTTTAACCATGGGGAGCTTCCATTATCTTGTGCATGGTCAACTTTGGGGAGCATTCATTAAAAGGGCCTGCTTTTCTGCATGCTCAGGGGATGAGATGTGCTGAAAAAACAAAAATTGTTTAATTGATTTTTTTTATAAAGACGAACAGTTGGTGAAGTATTTCCATACCTGATTCACAACTTTTCGTAACCACTCCACCCTCTGTTCAAAATTCATATTTAAATCACTGAACAAATGAAATAAAAAATAATTAAAACGAATAATTTCAATAAAGAAATGAATAATTACTGACTCATAGCCAAAGAAAATAAAAATCAACCCAAAAAACAACAAAAGACCCTCACTTGGTACAGCTGGTTTGGGCCAGGGAAGAATATGCTGCAGACACGGCACTGAAACTGGTTCCCAGAGGGTAGCCAGGCAGGGTGGGTGGGAGGACCCTGCTTGTAGTACTGGTCTTCTGGATGGCTGTATTCACCTGTAATGGAGTATGACTGATATAATTTATGTTTATATGCTTATATCTAGGTCAACCTTGGTTGCAGTACTACTACTAGTACTGATCTTGTGGATGGCTGTATTCACCTACAATATAAAATGACTGATATGAATTATGTTTATTTGCTTATATTAAGGTCAACCTTGTTTGCAGTACTAGTACTGGTCTTCTGGATGGTCTTCATCTGAAATTTGGAATGACTGATATGATATATATTTATATAATATTTGTAAGAATCGGATAACCGATTTCTTGTTTATTTTGATTAATGTAGACTTAAGCAGCCCATTTGCGTGATCTTTTATGTGAGGAGATAGGATTGCGAGGGGAATTGATTGACACTTCAGAAGCGTGGCTGTTTTGCAGTTTTCATTCTGTAGGAATAGACATTTTTGCGACACTCCTTTGTGCTTTTATGACACTTCAGACACCACATAGTATAATATCGTCAAGTTACATGTAGATGTTCAGTGATTTTGTTAGAGGAAATTCAGCTTTTCAGGATAAAAAGGAATAATTGACATCCACGAAAGCCAGCAATGTGAGTTTTATGATTGCTCTGTTGTATAAGTTAGTTTAACATTCTTAATGCAGTTTAAAATTGTTTGTAACACTCTGTTTTATTTAAGAAGACATATTTATGTTCTTTTTTGGTTTGTTTTCGTTTTAGTCAGAACCATTGGACTACAAGTACTGATGCGTATCTGATGCTGGTTACTGAAATAAACATACAGAATATTTAACCAAGACTTTATTGTTCTCACTTAAGATCCGTGGGATCTTACAATATTTATATGCTTATATATAACCTGTGGATATTATTAGACATCAAGTTGGGGCAATATATACATACATTTTGTTATATATATTTCTACTCTGAGAAAAAATGTCTGTCAGTAGACATAGCTGAAGTGAGTGGACAAGGTTTTGTTCACTGACAAAGAACCAAACTGTCTCACTGTCTGTCTGACCATCTCCAAATTCTAATTAAATCTCTCTCCATAAAGTTTTAAGCCAGTTCTTCTCTCTCTCTCTCTCAAGTTAAAATTAATGAGTAAAGTACACTCATGAAAAGGATACTGAAAACTTGGTAGCACCCATATATAACGACACATAAATCACCTTCAAACTTCACAACAACAAAACTGGAGATAATCACCTTGGTTTTCTCCTTGATTTCCATTACCATTGTATGGACCACTGTTAAAGGATGGATTTGAATTCATTGGCCTGTTAAAATTATTGCTGCCAAATTTTGAAGGGGGTTTCCTTTTGGCAGGGGGACCTCCGTTTTGCTGCTGTTGAGCAAGCTTCAGTTTGTTTTTGTGTTTCTGACCTGAAAAAAGAAAAGAGTTATCAGATGAAATAACCTCCCTTTCACCCTGGATTGTCAATCCTTATTTTCAGACATGAGCCTAGGTTTAAAAAATATCTCTGAATATTTATCATGAGACCCAACACCTAACCTTGACGAATCTCAGGAACCATCAGAAGCGAATTAAAAAATGCGGAATTTCGCCTTTTGCAGAAAAAGCTTGTCTCTATTTTACCTGCCTATGCTTTTCCAGCTGATGCACAGAGTTGAGACTGACAATGCAGAAATAGAATATTGTATGTGTGTTGTTGGTGTAACAAGCAGTGTAGTTTGCTGTAACAACCAGTTAATTATAACACTATACAGTTACAAGTTCTATTACCTGCCCTATGCATCTCCAGTTGATGCACAGAATTGAGACTGACATTGCAGAAGGAGCACCGGAACTGATTACCAGGCATCTTCACCATCCCATCCTCTGTCTTTCCACCATTGGTTGTAGCCTCACCATTACTACTGGTATCTGGAAGGGAAAAGCAGAAGATTATTCAAAACGAGTGTCCTATAGTGCATGCAGTTTATCTATTAAACAAATTAATATAAAGCACTACCAATGTTTGCTCCCTCTTTATCCAAACTAGAAGCATGGAAACAGATATAAACCACTCAATATTTGAGGAGACATCAATTTAGCTCTGCCATATAGTTACTCTAATGGTGGGTTTGGTAGTTTGTTTTTTTTTTGTTTTTTTTTTGTTGTAAAAACAGTACCAGTACAAGATTGATGGCAGGATTGTAATAATATAACAATAATACTAAAAATAGTATACCTCATATAACAATTGCTTTCAAGTGTTAAAACATTTTTTAAGTTTTTTTTCCAATTTTCCATCTCATTCAAACACTGTTCCTCTTACATAAAAAGATGAAAGTGAACCTTTTACTAAATTATAAAAAAAAAACATCATATGGGCACAGCTGTAAATGGGAGATCAAGGTGGGAGAGGTGGGAGAGGCAAAAGATCATAAATAACAACATCCATTTATCTTGCTTTAAAGACAAATCCAGAAAACTTTCATCTTTACATGTATCTGATATGCAAATATAACACCCCTATATGACAATTTCTTCCATGTGCTAAAACACTTTGGTCAGCTTTTAAAACTTTTCTCTACAGGAGCTCCAAGCCCCTTCACCAACCTGACACCATCTTCTGCTTATTAAGAAGTTCAATAGTCTGTAATTTTTTGGCATGTTTTTGGCTCTTGAAATGAACATCTGCCTGGTCCTCCGAATTAAACACAATGGCACACACAGCACACGGAATCTCGATCACTTTTCTCTTGGTTGGCAGCTTTCCTCGCATGTTGTCGAAGACAGCCTGCGCCACAGGGTCTAGTTTCTTTGTCGGGTCCTCTGGAGCGTCTTTCGGCAAAACGGCAAAAGGATTTGGTGGTTGGTCGACTTTGATGATTTCAGGAACAAAATCGGGAGTGCTGACCTTGGCTGCAACCAGTGGATTGGTCAGAGGAGACGCCATGGTTTCACCACCTACCGTAGATATACACAAGACAGCAAAGCTGTTAAACGGACAGACATATTAATGACAATACTGAGAGAAGCAGTTGCATTAAAGCAGCAAAATGTCAGTATCTATCAGGTGAAATCTACTTATGTTTTTTTAAGGAACTGACATTTAAATTTTATCTTTCATTCAAGAGAATGACATTGTAGTAGGAATGGGCTTACTGTTAGTGAATTGCCAGCTGACGTACTAATGGTGGGGAAAATATTGCATAGAACACTGTGTGTGTGTGTGTGTGTGTGTGTGTGTGTGTATGTGTGTGCATGCATGCATGCATGCATGCATGCCTGAGAGAGTGTGTGTGTGTGTGTGTGTGTGTGTGTGTGTGTGTGTGTGTTTGTGTGTGTCTATACCTTCCTTCCTGGCCTTCTCTTTTTTCATGTGTGTCTTGCCACTGAAGTGCTGCTGTGCTTGCTGGTCGGAGTTCAGCACAATGCAGCAGATATCACACTTAATGGCCTCCACCACACCTCCCTTGTTCTTCTTCCCCATCACTGAAATATATGAATACAATTTGTAACATCTTTTCTTCTTTAAAATCGTCATTTGGGCCTTCTATCTCTCCCTCTCTCTCTCTCTCACACACACACACACACACAAACATGGCACGGAGTTTCACTGTCTTAACGCAAAATGATCATTCATATCAGAGACCGTGGGATGCTAAGGCATGTAACTTCATGCTAATTTGTACGAAGTTAGGTACTTGTCTATATATTGATTATTCGAAATCTGTGTGCGATTTCACGCAGAATGCATGTGCATATATATTAAAACGTCCAAAGACCTATCCATTAAAATGTGCGAATCTATTAAACCCTGATATGACACTCTTTACTGTTCACTGAGTCGTGTTGCCTTGATTGTGCGGGTAACTTCATTAGCTCAGTAAATACGCTTTTGCCATGTAAATACATAAAATAGGCCGACCGACAAATTTTGTAAACATTGAAATAAAACTGCAAAATTTCACGACTACTCGGTAATAACTGGACAATCTAGCATGTCCAATTTTTAATGCATACTAAATGTTCGTAGTTGCAATAAATTGATTGAAATTTACCTTGCCGATTGTGCGTAAATGCAGCAAAACTGTGAAGTAAATTCACTTTCGAGCATTCACCATGCTAAAACTCTCTTGTGCGCATGCGTATCAGGAAGTCTTTCCTCGAGGCAGCATTGCTGAAACTGATTAAACAGCGCCATTTCGCGGCACAGTTTTAACCTCTAGTATTAATGAGCCTTCCAAAACTTGCACAATTAACCTTTGTTGTTTAATTTATGACCAAATAGCGGTAAATTTGAGACGGGCTATGTAAACTCTTGTCACGTGACCGTACACGTACAAGTGGTTTTGTTGAAGAAGGCTGAATAATATTTGTGGTCGGGGTTACTTCACAAGTGACAGTTCACGCCGAGGTTCCTTTGGGTCTCAGAAGATCCCTACTCTTGCTCCCAGGTAATTTTTGCTTATTTCTTGTGTTCAGAAATCATTGTTTCGTGTCAGTATAAGTGAGAAGTGACTTTGTGCCCAGTTAATTTTTACTTATGGGAGAGTGAGTACGGGAGTTTGTTGTTGTTCAAGATGATATTTCTCAGATGAGTTTGACATTTCATTGAAACGGCAGCATTCTTGAGAGAATTTAGGTATGGTTGACAATGGGATCGTTTATATTATTGTAATATCGCAAGTACCCATCAAGTATACAGTATAAACTGCGATGGCAATGCAGAGAGGAATTACTCGAGTATTGGCACTTGTAAGGAATATACATGTACAGGTACACTACAGTAAGTAACATATTATCCTCTTAACAAGAATAAAGTTATTACAATTTTTGCAGAAAATGATTACTAGTATTGGAATTACAGAGTAAGATTTTCAAGTTAAGTGGAAAGTAATATGTATAATTACAGCCCTGGGAAATAAATGAACACAAGATAGGGGCCAATATGTACATGAGAGTACCTGTACAGTGTACTGTATAAGAAAAAGCAATGTATCAGTTTTGATGTCTCTGCAATGTTTACACATGGATAATTTCATTATCTGTCTGCCAAAAATTAAGGTCATATACTCAATTCGCAAACATGTGCAGCAGTTTCACTCCTGATACCGGTAGGTTATCTGAGGTTAATGCTAAACAATTTGTTTCTTGTGTACACTATGACTATCCTGTTGCTGTTATTATTAAATTGGAGGCTGGTAAATTTCAATCATTATATTTACTAAAACATAACCTCCTAAAAAAAGAAATGTTAAGAACTTGAGAAATTCATGTACTAGTATATTAGAGCTTGTAATTTTCTCAACAGTTTTTGAGAAAGATGCATACCTAAAGACCTTAATCGTGAATGAAAGGAAAATTGCTGAAATTTCCACAAAAAAAAAACATTATTTTCTATGTGAAGATTCAATGCTCATAAAAACCTTAAGTGTTTCTTTTAAGATTATACATGTATATGTATAGTCTATGTGGTTTTAAAACTGGACAGCTTTTTTTCATAGAATGATGAATATATGAGTACTAGTACGGTCCTGTCTCACTGTTTGTCTGTGCAATGATTTATCACATTTTCCACCCTCAATGTGACTAACGCGATCTAGAGAAATGACCAGTTTTATCACATTTATCACATCTATCCTTCAGGAAAAATGGGACAGTTTCATGAGGTACATTGTTTTCTTTGTACGTAGCTCTTTCCATGTGTACTAGGGATTTTACTTTTTGTTATTTTTTTTTACTCTCTCTAGGGAGGGAATTATATCGATATAATTCCCTGCTCTACATGACCATATCTTTGTCAGTTTGCAGCTTCTATATTCATGTTTATATGTAATTTGTGGTTTATATCAGTAAATTTTTTTTCTTTCTAGCATTATTTGCCCCTCCCCCTCCCACTCAAGCCTCCACAATTGACCTCATCTTTTGATATAGACGCCAGTCACCATTAGTTTGCTAAAGCTTGGTTTCTCTTTACCATGACTCATCAGCCAAGATTGATGGGCAAGTTTCATTGATTTATTAATTAACAAACTGTCTACTAACTTTGTTCTCAGAGAAATAATATTGAGGTGTGCACGACATGTAGTAACAGGATTTTTACTCTATTTTTAGAGTTACAGTAATAATGTATAGTGTAGAAGGTCATTACTACTTTTAGTATGCATTTTATCACATTTACTAGCAGTATTTATTTATTTATTCATTTATTTATTTATTTATTTTGCATCACAAAGCTACATGACCTCATGTTTACACCCTTGGTATCAGGGCAGGGAACATTAAGTTATAGGCCATACAGTCATTAATTACCCTGAGTTTCAAAGATAGCTGAGAGCCGCAGAGCCATGCTAATGATACAGTTGGATTTGCTGTGACCTCTGAAATTCAGGGTGGGGAATATATGACATCTATGCACTTGACTCGGTGTGTATAAGAGCATGAAGATGGATGGTGATGTAATTTGTAAAGAGGGGACGAGTACATGAACACACCCTTTGTGTATATACATATATAGGTAATTGTACTGACCATATATTCAGTGCTTGGTCACCAGTGTGGAGATATATGACTGTAATGTTGTGTGGATGAATTTTATATGGAATGTATTTGCTCTAGATTGCTTGCCGTGGTGTGTTCTCGCTTATTTTTGAGTCAGTTTCTCTCTCTTTCTCTCTCTCTGACTGTCTCTCTCTCTCTGACTGTCTCTCTCTCTCTCTCTCTCTCTCTCTCTTCTTCTTCTTCTTCTTCTTCTTAGTTAAAATTATTTATAATTATAATAAAATTTTAACAGGAATGGCATGCCTTCAAAGATTTTCTGTTCATATTTTTTAACAAAATGTCTTGAGGTGAAGGATGTGAAGTTATTTGAGACCCTCCCATCTTTAACACTGACATAGAAAGAATGATGATGCAATTAAATGCCAAGGGCACAACCCATGTTTCTTGAATACTTATGAAAACTGTACCTACAAGCTCACAACTTTTAATTGTATATTCATATATGTATGTAATTTTTTTGCTAGTTGCTCCAAGATTTAAACATAACTTCATCATCACAAAAAGAAAAAAAAAAAAAAAAAAAAAAAAAAAAGATGATTCTGGTTGCAATCTCAATCATATATTTATGAATAATACCAATAGAAAGAGAATTATTCAAACACTTACCACTTTTCCTACTTTCTCTCTCTCTCTCTCTCTCTCTCTCTCCCCCCCCCCAGTCCCCAGGGTGTGATTAAGTTGGCGTGCATGGAGTGCCCCATCACAAGATGATGTGCAGTTAATGTGAGGGATCTACTTAATGTGAGGATATAATAAGTTGTGATGGGGCTGGAACATTGATGTGCTGCCTAATGTTATTTCATTAGGCCAAGGAATTGTAGTGTGAGGTTTTCTGGTACTAACAACCTTTTTGGCATCTCTATTCTATTAGTTTACTAGTATATAACTTTTTTGTCAGCTATTAATTTGTGATTTAGTATTGTATGTATCATTATAAGACAAGCCATACCATACTTATTAGGCAATTCTTGGGTAGTTACATAAATTACATTTTCGATAAACTATGAAAAAATGTACTGCCAGGTCGTTTCTGTTTTATGTATAATAATACAGCAGTCATCACAATTATTATATTTCATTTACAAAGAAAATGTCATGCCAGAAATCACTTTAGAAAAGTGAGTTTTTTCTTTGAAGACTTGAAACGTAAAAAAAGCAAAAACATAGCATGTATTATTAAAAATATAATCAGGTAAAAAATTAACTTTTTGTCAGATTAAAGTATGTTCATCCAAAAATTACTCACCATTGTCCCCTGTTTTTATTCGGAGCATTTGGAGCACTTAATGTGTTCTCCGAGGCATCAAAAACTGTTTTTAGATCAATATTTTCCACTTACATTCAGTTCTCCTGATATGCCAAACTTCTAAGCCGAAATAGGGAAAAAAGGGGTTGATTTAATAATGTGAGATCCATTAAATTTACTAACAGGAGAATTTTTCCAAAGAACAGCTGGTAGTTTTTTGAATTTTTGATAGAAAGTGTTAGGTAAGGATTCTGTTTGTGTGTTTTGTGTATATACAGTGTACTTGTATTGCTACTTTTAAATGCATTCTTAGAAAATTTACTTAAAAATGATATCAGGAATTATACTGTGTCAGCATTGACATACTAGTAGGTGTATTGACAGGGCTTTTGTCTGAAGACTACTGTGGCACCGTATTGGCTTCACCTGTGCAGAAGCCATTCACTAAAGCAGAAGCCATAGCCAAGAAGTATTTTCACCCTGGCAATGACTTGGCATCAATGTACTAGTAACCATTTTGCTTCTAACTCACAGGGATTGCTCACTGTTCTAAATGCTATTTAAATTTTTAAAAAATGTCATGATTTGGTTAAATGTTTCAGTTTTAATGATATATATTTTCAATAATTTTAGCGATGTTTCTCATTTCAGGTGTGTTTGGATGACTGAAAGCTTCATACAGAAACTGAAATTCCTTGCCATAGTATTGAACCCTCTAGGCACTAGGAGTGCGTACATCTCAGCATGCACTCTTCTTTACTGGAGATCTGTTTCCAACAGTCACCATGACAGCCGTGCGCTCATCCCGTGAGTTCGATGACTACTGGAATGAGTTTCGTGATATAGAACAGAGTAAAGCACAGGATGAGTTGACAGATGAAGACGCTTCTAAAACCCCAGATGGTGAGAGTTTTTGTTGTCTGGTCTTAGAAAAGAATAAAAATTCCTGTACCTGAATTGATAAATTATTTCATCCAAATCAAAATTTTTATAAAACTCAGTAGTAAATTAAGGAAAAAAGGGAAAAATATGCATACTGTATTGAACTTTCTTTAGATAAATTGAAATTTGTTGGGATTTACCATATTATACTTTAAAATTCTGTCTTGTGTTTCAGAGGGGGAGCAGGAGCTGGCCTGGCTGCGGGAGGCAGGTTTCAAGGGTCTCGCCACAAAGTACGAAGAAGGAAACGAACTCGAGGATCACGTGTTACTGCAGGCCACCCAGTCCCTGACACGGTCGCAAGCAGCAGCCGTCAAAAAACGCGTTGACACGTTGAATGCAACGCTGAAGAAACGACAATTCAATTATGCTGACATGAGAGAACTGTTTGTAGAAAAGGTACTGTGGTTGTTGCTAGTGGTTTAAATAAGGTGCTGATATTTTTTTGTTTTAAATGACAGCGCCTTAGATAATCAATGATGTAAGGCCTTAGTGGAAATATTGCAAAGATTGGATTGTGTAATATCTTGTTTTCTTGTTCCCCCTTTCAAAACTAGAGATACTAGTAAACAAGTTTAACACAATTCAATCTGGTAGTAATGTAATATTTTAATTTTATTTTCTTTAAACTCTGCTAGAATATTCAATTTGATTTAAAAAGTTAATAGTGACGAAAATTTCCATCAAAGGGTCAACAACCTTCTGATCAAGATGGCACTCAAAGGCACTCCAAACGGACGCATGTCAAAAAGCGTTCCTTAAAACGAGGACATCAGTACTCCATGACGGGAGAGGTAGAGGAGGCAGAGGGCGGAGCCTTGACACAAGGTTAATATAATTATCAATAATCATAATCATAATCATAATCATTATGATAATAATTATGATGATGATGGTGATAATAGAAATGATGAAGATGATAATTATTGTAAACATGTTAATGGTAGAAATGATGATGATGATAATAGTAATGATGAAAATAGTAGTATTGTTAAAAATAAGAATGATTACAACAGCAACAAGAATAATTATAATAACAATAATAATAATAATAATAATAATAATAATAATAATGACGATGGGAAATTATTTTATAGAGCACCAAACTGATCATTATTTAATAACTCATTAATTCCACTCTAACTTTGGCTATCAACTGTGGATCATAATTGTCTAACTCTAGACCATCCAGGTATTGAGACGCTCAGTATACAATCTCGCGCCAGTCCAATGCATATTATAACACAGCAGGAAGAAGAGCCAGAGGAGGAAACGGGAGAGAGATTGTCAAGAACCGTCTCCGACTCAGAGGTGAAATTGAATTTTAAGACTGACGACTCATCAGATGTGACGTCAGATTCTTCTCTGGTGAGTTCATTGATATTTCTATAGCTTTTGTACTGTCACAATTTTAGTATTTTCGCATCCAACAATTTGACAATTGACACAATGCATTGCCCAGTACAACCCCATCCATGTCACATGTCACATCCAACACACTGTCACATCCAACACACTGTCACATCCAACACTCTGTCACACCTAACACATTCATACCTAACACACTTTCACACCTACCACATTTATACTTGACACATTGCTACTGTCAAACACAATTTATGCTCTCAAGCCCAATTTCTGCCAACACTATTTTATAGTCAGAAAGATTATCTTTATTTTATATATGTATTATGTTATTCCTCATTTAAGTACTCCATTTTATTTGCAGAACTTCAGTAACGACAGTGTGACAGAAGAAAGTGAAGGAATGCCAGTAAGTTGAATGCCACTGGCATGAATATTTCACAGTGAAGCAATAAATGTTACACATATATTATTAACACTTTACCACCTAAGATTTGAGATCATATTGAGGCTTTTTGTGCATGTGTACTGAAGCGATACTGTAACAGATGTTCCAGGATGTTTTGATAAGTGGGCAACTTGATAGCTTGGCTATTGCATTATTAAATAGAGACACCAAAAGAAAGAGGTAAAAGTTATCAAGTAAAACATTGTTTTGTATAAAAAGAGATATGACAGTGATATTAATAAGGGTATGTTTGCATTTGGTACATTGTTATACCCAATACACAGGTAACAGTTCCACATTGACAGTTTTTTTTAATAATTTTATTTGTAGAACTATGTCTTGGTCCAAGATGAACTCGGGGTCACAAAGATTGACGATGTTGGTCCTGAAGATAAAGAGAAAATACGCGCTCTTGCCTATATAGAGTTGACTGCTTTGTTTGACATCTATAACATTTTATTTACACCAATTAAAAGTAAAGTTAAAATTAAAGGTGGGTTTTATTTGTTTGTTTATAACAATTTTAGGAGATATATGGTTGGGCCAGATTTTGCCTATTTGAAAATAAATACAAGCATTTGAGGCCTGCAGTGTAGCCATTAATTCAAAAGGGTGGTTCTTTTTCTAAAAATAATTATACCTTTTACCCACTTCTTTGAACCAGCTTGAAAAAAAAAAATGCAGCACTTAGATCAAATTTTAATTCAGAGATGGTGTTTTCTGGGCAGAAGGGTGGTTTGAACTCACCCCCCCTTCACCCATCCCTGTATATGTTCTTGTATATTATGAATGTTTGTCAGTAATATTGCATTAAAAAATACTTTCAGGATTGAATAAATATCATACCAAATTGAAGCAAGAAATAATACAGAAATTGACTAGAGTAAGTTGAACAATATTTCAAAGATATTGGCAGGATCTGAATAAATTTTTGAAATTATTCTTTCCAGAACAAGGTTTATTTGGTGTTCCACTTCACACCTTGCAGCATGAAGATAGAGGGCAGCATGTGGGAGTTCCACTTATATTCAAACAGGTACAAGATGAGCTGCAGCCTTTATTTATTATTTATTTATTTTTTTATTTTTTTTTTTTTTGGTCTGTGTGTGATGTGATACATTGTTGAAACAAAAAATTTATTCAGTAATTATCATTAAAAGAATAGCATCAAATTCTGTACTTCATGGCTTACAGTATATCATTCAGTTCCAACTGGTTAACACTTATTTGAATCAAAAACTTCCTGACCCATTTGTATGTGTTCTGCTTTATATAAACTGTCTACAACTTTCTAGCCTGTGATCAGCAGTTTCAAAGGGGGAGGGGGTCTTTTTCTAAGAAAGTTCTGCTTCTAACCATGAAAGCTAATGCAGTGTTACTGGAAAGGAACCAAGTGCAAATATACAGAGCGGAACCTTTTCCTGGCCACAAGGGCACTTAGACCCCATTCCCATAGATTTTAGATCGATCTATCCCTGTGGGGAGTCTCACTAGATTACTGTCAGCTTAGCTGGCTTAAGCGTCTGTCCCACCTACTAAAAGCTGTAAGGGGGTAATTAACTATGGTGCAAGCTCGGCTGAGAGCAATTTAGCGTGAACCCCCAGGGAGTTAGGTCGATCTAAATCTCTGGGAATGCACCCTTAATCTACTTGTCCTCCCCCCCCCCCTTCCTGCCTGCAGGTCTGCCTTTAAGCCGGCACTTACCTGTGTATTTCCAGATTATTTCTTTCCTGGAAAAAAATGCACTAGAAATGGAGGGGATACTCAGGGTCCCGGGATCTGCCGCTAGAATCAGAGTAAGCCATTGCATTTCAAGATTAGTCTTGAATATTCAGCGATATTCTTTAAAGAGATAGATTTCAGTTGCTCCATTGAGTTTAGCTCACTCTTTTACAGAGAATCTTTACTCTTGATAAAGACAGATACCATGCAGTTAAAAAGTAGACATGTTACCATGCAGTAAAAAAAGTGTTCAAAATGTTTGTGGATAAATTCATACTTTATCTCATTCACTGCAATGCACAGATGGATAATTGTAACTTGGTATATTTATATTATTGAGCCCTATTTTATTCAGAACCTCCGACAGCAAATTGAAGACACATTTCCCAGTGGAGAGTTTAGCTGGAATGACGTCCGTCCTAACGATGCTGCTGCACTATTAAAACAATTCCTGCGTGAGCTTCCAGAGCCTCTGTTGACCAATCAGTGTACAGATGCTTTCGCTCAGGTTCAAGGTCTGTCTGAGGCCCCATTCAGAATAGGGGACTAACTAGTCCAAGGGTCAAATATGGCAGACCCACTTGAATATTTCCCCATGGGATATCTATTCAGTGCCTATTAGCAGATAAGATGGCAAGCTTTGTAGTGGGTTGCCATATTTGACCCTGGGACAAGTTAGTCCCCTATTCTGCATGGGGCCTTAGTTATGTTACTGGATATAATTATTACCTTTGATAAGTGAAGTGTGCAATAATGTATTACAGTCCCTTATGGAAATTTCCTATGGGTTCCCATAGAAAGTCCTTTATAAATTGGCCCAAAGTCCAGTATGAATCAGATATATTTTTCATTGCTGCAGCAATGGTAGCTCCAAGCTCTCATCCTGTTGATTAAAATATTTGCCAGTCATAGGTCAAATTTGTGAGTCATATGTCTCTAGGAGAGATATTGACCATGAATTTGCATATCTCCCCAGCATTTTACTTCTATTTTTCAGTAATGACATACGTATATACGTATCTGTGTGTGTGTGTGTGTGTGCGTTTATCTCTTTCCTGCAGCTATTTCAGACAAAAAGCAACAGCTTCAAATTTACAACCTGTTGAGTGAAATATTTGCCAATTGTAGGCCATATCTACTAGTCAGATATTAACCATTAATTTCCAGCTTTTTGATACTTATTTCTCAGTGCTGTGTCTTGATTTTATCGAATTTTTATCTTGAGTGTGACTTAATTTTTAAAGATTTTTTTCTTTCCTGCAGCTATTTCAGACAAGAAACAACAGCTCCAGGCTCTGAACCTGCTGATCCTGCTGCTACCAGATGTCAACAGAAGTACACTCAAGGTACTAGTAGGAGTGTAGTGGAAAATTCGGTGTCTGTGTGTGAAGTTTGTGATTACAACACTTCCTTTTAACAGTATCTTTTATTTCATTAACAGTTGTGTCACCAGGTTTATTACAGTATTTATTTGCCATAACAGTTGTGTAGCCAATTTTCCATATTATTTTCTTAATGTATTATTATTATGAGTATTGTTGTTGTTGTTGTCAGTATTTGAGTGTATTTTGTTCTATTGACAGCTTTTGCTGCAGTTTCTCCACCATGTCATAGACCACAAACAACAAAACAAAATGTCCCTTGCCAATGTGGCCATGATCATGGCACCCAACCTGTTTCTTGTCCAGGTATGTCAAATAACTTCTTGGTCAACACTGTATTTATGAATGATGTGTAACTGTTTCTGCCTGAACAATTAGGGTTAAGTTCTGAGGTCAAGGTACTACAGGTAAATGAACTCTCCTTTTATTCATTTTGAATTTTGCCCTTTCTGGGTGTGTCTCATTCAGAGCTTGGTACTTTGGTACTTTGGCAGTCAGTACTGTTACCAGCATCAACTCTTAATCAAAATAACTGAAGAAGCTCAGGGCACCATGTCCATCAATATGAAAATGTTGTTTTTGTTTTCAATTAAGTGTCATGATAACATTTAGATCCCACAGTGCTGGAGTCACTGTAGAGGAAAAATGTAATTTGTCTTTATTTTCATTTTAGTCGTATGACAAACAAAAAAATTTCAGTGAGCTGGATTCCATGTGTTGGAAAAATGCCCTTATTGTTTTATAGTCCCATTATATTAGTAAAATGTTAATCATCTTTATTTTGTCTTTCATTTCAGTCCCACTACAAACACAAAGATCTCAAGGAGCTGGAGACCCAGAGAGCGGCCAGCATGTCTAATATAGTGAAGATGTTGATCCGATACCATCACATCCTGTGGACGGTACCCTCCGTGATGTTGATGCAGGTTAGGCACCAGTATGAGATGGAGCAACAGAAGAAAACCAAAGACAAATCTGTGAGTTTAGACACTTTGTGATTTAAAAAAAGATATTATAATTATAATGATAATGATAATGAGCAAAGATGTTGGATCATGTGTTACTAGTAAGAAAGGGAGAGCAACAGAAGAAAACCAAAAACAAATCGAAGACACTTGATAACTAAAAAGTGATGATAAAATGATAATAATAATAATAGCCAGTAATGTGGAAGTAAAATTTTTGATAATGTAAATAAAAAAGGAGTTACATTGATTGTAATAATAATAAGAATACTGATAATAGTAAAAAATGATGATGATGCTGATGATGATGATAATGATAAAAATTGTAAAGAGGAATTTCTTTCTGCATGACCCTTCACAGTCACATTTTGCAATTTCTCTAAACAGTCAGGAGCGTAACCAGGCATACGCACGGATGCACTGTGCGTACAATTTTTTGAGCCAACCATGATATTATTCTCCATAAATTCAGTGTATTTTTCACGGAATATAATCGTACCTGGGAATTTTCAAAATCTGTGCGTACAATTTTAAATGGTCTGGTTATGCCCCTGACAGTAATGTTTACATGTGTTAAGGTGCACACTTTTTAGCGACACAAATTATTGTCTTAACAGAACACAGACTTTGTTTGGCCTTCAATACTTTTGTGATAATTCATTAAGTTAAACTTAGTTCTGCCTTTATATTACTCAGATTATGCAGTTATTTGGAGGAAAGAAGGACAAATCTGAGGTATACAAGAAGATTTCCAGTGAGGTAAGAATAGCCGTTCTTTAAAAAATTGAAATAAAAAAATTAATACACCAAAAGTAGAAATCCATGCGGGGCTTGATGTAGTCAGTATTCTATAACCACAAAAAACTTAGAGATTAAATAAAAAAAACGAATTAATATGCTATTAGACCAACACTATCGTGCCCTAAATTGCCAATGGTCCTATATAAAAGCCTCCATTCCTTTTTCCTCTCTGTTCCTTTCATTTTCTCTTTTTTTTTTCTTCCAGGCTGAATTCAAAGAAGGCATCATAAGAGTGCAGGCACCTGGCCTGACCAAGAACAGCACTGCTGTCCAGTTAGATGAAAATATGACAGCGGGGGAAATTGTCGCCAAGTTTAAGAGGAAAACAAGTTATGATGCCACTCCCCAGAGGTGGGTTAAATTAGCTGTATGTAGTACTTTCCTCTGTCTCTCAATCTTTGGTTTGGAAAGAAAAAAATAAATGGCTGTTTCAGACCAAGGGTTTTCTCAGGATTGTGGGTACAGAGAGTCCAAAATGTGAATCATGTGATTTGAATATTGATTCACTGAGATTCCCACCCAAGCAGATACAACCAAACCAATATTGTTTTAAATCGTCTTTGAAAATCAAGGCAGTCTTTTGAGGCTAATGGCCATCCATATGGCAGCTCGATGGCTCTCTGGGGAAAGCTTTGTTACAGACAGTTTTAGCAACATTTCTTTCCATTGTTCAAATTATTGCTGGTTAAAATAAAAGATAAAACTGATGTGGTTGTTTCAAATCTACTAGCCATAGACTTTGTCAAATAATGTGTGCCCTAAGTCTGGTGTATAACATTATTTTCCTCATTACTAGTCTTTATGCATTAACATTGTTGTTATAGTAGTGTTATTAACAAATTGACAATGCCAGTGCCATAGATTTTTGAACAAGTTTCGTACCAGTGTCACAGATAACAAAATCGTATTGATTGTGTTGGTTGAGATTGTCTTGATTCTGGTGGTTGTGATTGTCTTGATTGTGTTACCTGTGTCTCAACAAACACATTTCTCTCCCCCCAGGAGTTCTAAAGGTGCTGTGTATGCCCCACCCAGAGGATGTGCCAACCCCATGAATGTCACATTTGCCATGGACAACTCATATCTTTATGAATGTGGTGGAAATATTGGTAGGATTAAAATTAGACAAGAAAATATACATGGTGTTGAATCTTAATATCTTTGTAAATTTAATCACTATGTTAAACTAATCACTATCGTTATAGAAAGTACGAATAGACAGTGCGAATGCTAATGCACATGCACACACACACACACACACACACACACACAGAGAGAGAGAGAGATTCACACACTTCTAAACTACAGAATAAGAAAGAAATATCGTATGTGATTCGACGGGGATCACCACATGAACCTTTTTCACCTTTTTATTCCATTACCAGGTGAACGTCGTTTGGATAACAATGCCAACATGCTGGCACTGTACAAAGTGAATCCTAACGCCGAGTGGATCATCAAAGACATTCCAGTCTCAAGAATGCAGTAGGTGTGACATACCCCAATTGTGTTGGTTGAGACACTACTGGGATGTACTGGATGGGACATGATTCCAATAACAGTAGAGTGGGTCACCATATTTCAGAAGAATCAAAAGGTGTGAAGCAAGAAAGCAAGGACAAGGTTGCAGTACCTAACTATCCCAGTTTTGGTAGTTGGGGCATTTTTTGAAGTTTGGATGTGACTTACTTCCAGTAATGTTAGAGAAGATGTTTCAAAACTTGCTGTAGGACAAAACAAATCAGCTTTACGGTAGATGTTACTGTCCTGGTTGTGTTAGTTGTGACAGTTGATTGTGACACTGCAAAAGGTAGTCCAGATGGAACCGAGTTACTAGCGTTCATGTTATGAACATTCAGTAAAATAGATAATGTGGTGTGGGAAATGAAAGAGTTGTGCTCATTATAGATCTTTACTGGCATTTTGTGTGAGGCCAGTGTTAAGGAGGCAGACTGTAAAATTACGTGTTCTTAGATTTACTGATTGACTGAATCACACACACCCAGTCTCTGTCTCTTGTTCCCTATCTCTCTCTGTTTCAACTTTCTGGTGGAAAAGTGAAAGTCCCAAAAATGTTGACTCTAGGGTTTTTCCATAAGTTTTGCTTAGATTTTAAATGTTTTTGTAGTCTCTCTCTGAAATCATGGTGCATGTGTTAATGGCCTCAATATGTTGGATGTGCTCGACACTCATGTCATTTGTCTAAAATTAGGAATGGATCACACCACATTCCAAACCAAAGGTGACTATTTGACCACCAAAAAAGTTTTTCTTTACAGATTGTAGGCTGAAATTTTGGTGCTTTTAATTTTTTTACATGAAAGGACTGTGAAAAATGTTTGTTTCAGTTAGTTCATATTCTGTCAAGCTTTAAAAGGGGACCAGTGTGTGTTTTTTTTTTTCATTCTTTGTAATAATCCTTATTGGTTTTCTTGCCCATTTTTGCAAGAAGGCCATGACCTAAAAATATTTTACAATAGAACACCTGTAATTATATCTCAAAGACAGGTAAATTACTTTTTATGCAAAGTGAAAACAACAAGAATATAACCACTATTTGTTTATTTATTTGATGTTTATTTTTCTGTTTATTTATGAGTTGACAGGAGTAATGTTGTCCTCTCTCTAGCAAGCAGTACCATTGTATAAATAATTGAAACTGTGAGCTAAATTTATGATAATTGACCAGAATCTTTTTTTTTCTTGGGTTAAAGTGAAAAACTATTTGGTAGTGGAAAAAGAAAAGGGGTTTGTTTTGGGTAGATAAGCATTGAGTTCTTTAGATCTTATTCCAAATTTTATTATTTCTTTGTTTACATTATTTTTTCTTGCCATTCCAGTATTTGTTTAATTCATTAGACTTCAGGTGTAACTTTAGGGTAACATATTTCAACCAGCTGTATTATTGTTATACATAAAATATTTTGTATAGTTAGTATATTTTACTGGTGCTTCTAATCAAAATGTTTTTCAGTATTTTTTCTCTTCATAGGGTGAATTCAGATTTGTTTTTATTTAAACCAGAAATGGTCTGACAGAGATCTGCAGACAGCCTAGTTGAATTATATGGAATTTGAAGAAGCAAGGTGCATAGTGGATCCTTAGGAGGTCCCTCGGGAGAGGGGGGGGGAATCTATTGGGGCTCACTTTGGGATGTATGTGACAGTCCCATTTGGGGTTCTGAAGGGGGTTGGGAGGCCCTTTGAGGGTCCTATAGGGGCTCTGGCAGGGTTGTCTGTGGGGTTATCTTGGTTTTTAAGGGGGCTTTAAATGTCCTTTGTAGTCTTTGCTATAGAGGGGGGCAATAGCGGCCCTATAGGAGTCTCATGGGGATATTTTTAGGTTCCCGAAACACAGTCTTCAGGAAGCATGTTGGTTCTTTGGGGGCACTATACATTGTAGGGGTTCTGTGGCACCTATGGAGATCTTTCAATGGTCCTGTGAGGTCTCATTGGGGGGGGGGGGGGGGGGGGGAGAAGATTCCTTTTGGGGGTCTGTAGGAAAAGGGGCATTAAAGGGTGCTTTAATTATGTCAACAAACCTCATTATGAGAAGTAATTGATAGCTGGTTGTCGTTTTTTTTTTTTTTTTTCCAAGATGAATTGTTCTGGTTTAAGTAAGATCAGTTCTGAATGCACCTTCAGATTTAGAAATATAGTATTAATACTTAATATACTAGTGATGTGAATAGTAACACAAAGGTGCACAAGTTTGGATAATTTTTGATTTTGAAGATTTTTTTCCATGTGCTATGACAGGTGCTGGACACCCTTGTTTATTAGTAAAAGCTCTCTAATTGGTCTTGTCTTGATAAAAGTTCTCTTATTGTTCTCGTCTTGGTGCAAGCTCTCAACCTGGCTTCGTCTTGTCGGAAACTTAGAAGATTATGGACTAGTTTTTTTTTTTTTTTTTTTTTTTTTGTACACTATGCGTAGTTATATGTTTATGAACATATACATAAATGATATTTTTGGGAAAATGAAGCTTGTGGATTTGTTAATTTTGGAGTGTTCTCCAGAATGAAATAAAAGAGATGTCTATAGGGACCCTTTTGTTAAAATTAAAGAAAAACAGACAAGGTTATGTGTTATTTTCTTAATTTGATTTTGATTTTACATGTATAGTCTGTTTGATTTTTAAATAAATAATATTTGCAGTGTATAATTTGTATATATTGTTTAGGTTGTTGTCATCTTTAAAGAAGAACAAATGAAGATCGCCTCTAGATCGTAGGCCTACAGATCGTATCTCGTAGAATTATTTTACTGTTTCTACAATAGGGAGATATCATGTAACTTAAAATGCCAACTTCATATCAAATATTTCAAAAAATGTAATTATGTAAGAAGTACTGGTCTGGAGTATGCCTTCCTAAATATAAAATTAATCACAAAATGAATCCGCCGTTAGTTTCCTCACGCAATATTGTCTATGCCACAGGTTTGTAGCGGATGCCTTTTCTATTCACCCTGAGTGTCAGAAAAGACTACTATCAGCATGTCTGTGACTGAAATGGCATAGGCGTAATGGTAGTAGAGAGGTGAGTTCATTCCAAAGGCCTCTCAAACTCGGGGTACTTTTTTGTCCCTGTTTTGATAAAAGAATGATGATGACAAATAACTAACATATCTTGCATTCCTATCTTTTAAAAGTCCTCTCTTTCGTTCTTATCAATTGTTTGTGTATGACGAGAAACTTTTAACATTCCCAGACGGAAGTAAACTTATCTAAAAGGAAGAATATCACCCTTGACAGGTCTCAATCACTGATAAATGGATATATGTGCTTGGTTGCATGTCCCAGTACTGTTGTCTATGGAGGCCCATGTCATGTCCTTGAAGAGCATATGTCAGATCAAACAATAAGAATATTTCAACATTTGATGCTATGATAATTTTCTTTTGTTGTGTCAAAATGATGGAGGAAAAATGGGGCACGTCTTATTTCTATACCGCAGATTGCATATATTACATTACTATTGTCTATATATGTTATTACAGTACACTCATTGCCCGGGAGCACTAAGACAAGCTTGAATAATCAATGACACATCTCACCTTTGATATTCAGATCATTTTTCTTTATTGAGTTATGATACTTTCGGACAGATCAACACCCATGATATTATAGGGATTAATAGCTTTGAACTTATTCCTGTTCACCCTCATTTTCGTAGATCACTGGAAACTGAAACAGAAACTTCCTCATGAGTCCTATAGGCCACCCAATTGGAAATCGGCCCAGAACACTTTAGGGTCCTACAGCAGGGGCGGATCCAGAGCTATTTTCTGACAGTCTTCCAAATTATCTTTGTTGATCCATCCTCGAATTTTGACCGTCTTCCAACAGAAAAAATAGATACCTGTCAATGTAAACTTGAAAATCTGACCGTCTTCCGGAAGACCCAGAGGACGGCCTAAATCCGCCCCTGCTACAGGGCATTTGTCCTAGATATGAATCCTATTGAGTCCCATACAATCGTGTAGGATTCCTATAGAGTCCTACAGCACGTCTTATATCTTTATATCCCACTAATTTCCATCGAGTCGTGTAGGAATCCTATAGAATCCCTACAGAGTCCCATGGAGTCACGTAGGAGTCCTAAGAGTCCCATAGAATCCTATACGGTTTCCAGTAGAACTCCTACAGAGTATTATAGAGTCGCTAAGGAGTCCTAGAGTCCTACAGGACTAGAATAATAGAATCCTATAGGACGCCCTATAGAGTTGCGTGAGAATCCTATAGGACGTCATAAAGAACATTTTCAGAAGGAAACTTGCATTCCTCTGGCGGAGAGGCCAGTTCCTACATGCAGGGAATTATATCGGATATAATTCCCTGCTACATGAAACTACTGACCTTTGAAGCTCAGGGTATAGTCTGTGTTGTTAGCGATGTTATTCATAATGTAAAACAAATCATTTAATAATACATGCGCTTGGAGATAACAATATGAGTTGGGGTTTTATACCGATTATTTAAAACGTGCTTTACTGTCGCCTTCATCGGTTGATGAACCCTAAAAACTGCAGAAAACTACTTTAGAACACTACACCAGTCTACCATAATGGAAAAGACCCGATCGATATCAGTTAGCCTATATAGTTTGCTTATAGCTGTGTACTACATGTACATGCACATCCTCATAGGTCCTATAGGCCGTCCAATAGGAAACTGGCCCAAAATCCTATAGATTCCTATAGGACATTGTAATAGGTAGGAATCCTAAATGACGCCCGATGGAATTCCTATAGAGTCCCATAGAGTCCTGTGGTGTAGGCTTCCTATGGAGGCCTGTAAGAAAATTCGTATGGAGTACCATAGGCAGCATTTCCAACAGTGGGGCTATCTAGTCCTCTGGTCAAATATGACCGACCCACTCGAATACATCCCCACGGGAAATCTAGTCAGTGTCTATTGGCGGATTAGACGGCAAGCTTTTTAGTAAGTCGCCATATTTGACCCGCGGAATAGTCAGTCCACTGTTCTGAATACGGCCTTAGAGTTCTATAGGACGTTCTAGAGAGAATTTTCGGAAGGAAATTTGCTCCTCACATTACAGCATGCTTCTGCAGGAGAGATGCGTTCCCACTGATCTATGCTTTTAACGGTGTTATTTATAATGTAAAACAAATCATTTGATGCATGCGCTTGGAGATAGTAATATGCACAGGGTTTTATACCGATCGTTTTAAACGCACTATGCTGTCGCCTGCATCGGTTAGTGAACCCTAAAACCGCAGAAAACTACTTTAGAACGCCACACTTATCTACCATAATGGAAAAGACCCGATCGATATCGGTTATATATTTTGCTTACAGTGGTGTACGTTTACATACACACATGGCAATTTTATCAAATTTCTTAAAAAGTACCTAACCTATATATTCTGACCGTTTTCTTTTTCCATTATGGCAGACAAGTGTGGTATCCTTAAGTCGTTTTCTGTGTTATTTAGGCTCATTATGCCCATGGGTTGATTAACCGATTAAGACAACAGCCGAACGTGGGTTTCAGAGAGATTTTGACTTTCTCTACATCCGATTTTATTCAACGTTCATCTGAAGACATATTAAACGCGAATTCATGGCGCGAAATACATTTAAACGGATTCTGACTGCGTTCTCGCTTTTTTTCCAGACCACATGCCCGTGTACCTTCCTCATTGATTCTGAAAATATCACTCTTCGCGATCCCTGGGATAATTTCATTTTCATTTTCACGCAAGCTGAGTGAACTAATCATAGCTATTTCCCGCCATAAAGAGCTTTGCCCTTTTCACGGCCTCATCTTTGATGCCTTCACCACGGCATGTGACAGTCCACCCCGCTCTAGTCTACGTATTCGGGAGTTCCTGATCCCTACCGAAAGTTTATCACAAATGACATCTTGTAACGAAGTTCCGGTGGTAGATAAGATAGACAGCGACATGAGACGGAACTTAGGGGGTGTTCCCAATGAAACAATCGGTCTACGATAAATGTACGTAGATCGATCCAACTCCGCGGGGACTCTCGTTGAATGCAATCAGATTCACTGGATGACACGCCTCCTCTAGCAGCTAGGGGGTGATTAACTTCGTTGTGTGCGTTCGGTGGCACTCGAAACGAAATGCACATGAAAGTAGAACGATAGTTCCATGTGGAATGCACCCTTAATCACACGGTGAAATACAGGTGAAAACCCGGTCGTGCATTTAGGGCAGGTATTGTCAGACAGTCATGAGCAATTGCCCATGTTTATTGGTTCTTTTTAATGCCATATCTGATAGAAAATTCATGAGGAACCCCAGGAATGTGGTCGGCAATTTAAAAGGGGCTTCGTTTCTGAAAAGCTTCTTACCCAAAAGACGGCCTCTATCCGCCCCTGCTTTATATATATATATATATATATATATATATATATATATATATATATATATATATATATATATATATTAAATTAACATTAAAATTCGGTTTTTTGACCATAACTATCACGAAATAACTAATTGATTTAAGTGCAAAGGAGCGCCCCTTCTGTGCGTGATGTTCTTTATCATGATTTCTATTACTGTGAAGCGCTTGTACTTTTATATAATCGCGTACACACGGTTATTTCTGTGATGTTAAATGAGCCTTCACTGCATATAAAATCACTATTAAAATTCCTCCGATGTATTTTCATGGTGTGCAAGAGATCGCAGTTCAAAGTGCATTCTTTAAGAAAATTAGTATTGTAATTTGACTTGCAAATTTTACTCAAGAATTCTGTTGCAAGATTTCTTTACCTTTGGGGACCACGAGTGCTGTAACATTTTACTTATTTCTAATTCTTCTTTGTATATTTTTGACTGGGGATCCGATTGGCCGGCTTCAGTAATTTTTCGATCAGAAAGAATTTTCTATAAATGTGAAAATGAAAATAATATAGAATTTTTAAAGTTCTTAAGTAATGCCTGCTGGACATGCGCGTTGTATCCCCTTTAAGCCACCAGGTAAGTGCTGGGTCTGTCCCTTAAAAATGTGAAGGCTTTTCGGCTTAGCTTCCATTTCGACAACTGGTTAACTGGCTACTTGAAAGTCGTTTTATTTATAAAGTCAACACGTCTTTTTTCAATGGCTATTGTTACAATCGGGGGAAATACAAATAATTTGTGAGACAGACTGCTTAAGGGTTAATTGAAATTGTTTCTATACTTAGAAGTCGGCTCAAACTTCTCAGCTATTTTTTTTTTTTTTTTTTTTTTTTGATAAATAGTGAATAAAGACCGTTTTGTAAAAAATTCCCTTCTATTAGAATTACATCCAAGTCAGATTGCAAGAAGCGTATAAATTGAAAATGCCAAGAGTAGGGAATAGTATCTCTTGCAATATCATACGTTCATTCATATCCCAATTTTTCCCAAAAAGTTGATAAAAGACACACAAAAAGGAAGTACGAGTTTCGAAACTTTTTTTATTTCATCCTGCAATTCGTCGAACTGTGTAATCTCTGCCAGAAAGTGATCGAAGTCAAAAGTAAATCCGTTATAATTTCTACACAAGTAATGACTTTCAGCTATTTTGCCTGATATATTATATATATCACTGTAAATTATGCCAATTAAAAAACTTAAGACCGCCTAAATCAAAAATTGGAATTTACGTGAAAGTTGTTAGAGTGAATTCATGGCTCTTCCTTTAGAGTAAATATCAATATTTATCCAATGATAGTTATAATACTTTTTTAACAAACATTACATTAATCTACGTCAAAATAAACAAGAACTTAATATCAACTTTGTTTAAGGACACTTAGTTGTATGCAAAATTTATCAAAATGTCACAAAATGAATGTCAAATCTCGCATATTGGTGTTTCTCAAACAGTGAAGAATCTGTAAATCAGTTGCAAAGAAATAACAAAAACATTTCTTTCCTGGATAAATTGGCCATCAAAAGCAAACTGAGTTTCAAAATAAAACTGAATTAACATTCAATAGTACCAATTTAGTGACGGCTGACATTTAACTATTATTCAGTCATCATGATCTTCACAAAAATTAACAAAGATGGACATTAATTCAAAACGGGCAGGTTTTCATAAGTATTTCATGGGTTCCAAAATTGGTCATGGATTTAGTACTTAAACGATCACATCACTAAGTATAATCTTGAGCACAGTGGTTAGATTTGCATAATAAGTAAATAACGATACTACAACAAAAAACTACTATAACTATATCAACTGTTCGCGATCTACAAGCATACATTGCACGGTGGTCTCGGTTCGGGGTTTACAAACTGGTTTCCAAAACTGCGGGAAATCCAAAGTCGTCTGATAAATTAGAGAGCCGTTCTAGATATCTTCACAAGAGCAGTCAGTTTTTCAATTAACCAACACGGGTGTTTACTGGTGGAATAAAACCACATCACGTGGATGTTGAATAACGCGACCAGTCAGGGAAATTTCTGAATGAATGACAAAATCTACTATCTGAAATGATTCGAATTTGAATCACTCAGAATTAACCTTGGCCTTTTGAAAGCCTCGTTTTCAACCTTAAAGTGCTTGTTTCCGTGGTGACAGTCGTTGTTTCCATTGTGTAAGATCACGTTCCCATATTGAATGAAAGCATTAGGTTCCTTAGTGACGAATCACGTTTCCATAGTGATCATTTTTCGTTCCCAGAAGTTACAGAATGTCTAGAAGCGAAAGGAATGTTGCTAAGAGACCAACACGTTGTAGCTTGAAGCTTTAAAGGTCACTGAATTTTGGTCCATTGTTTGTGATATTGTTTCATGAGAATGCCAATAAAACAGCGCCTTTGCCATTGTCTTTAGTAACACAAACTTGTTACGCGTTCTTTTCCTGCTCTATGGCTGAAAAGAGAAAGATTTTGATTAAATGTATATTAATCAACTCGAATTTTTACTGTCTTTTTAACGATGTAATACTGTATGATGCTACAATTTAAACAACAAAAAAGTTCTAAATGTGTCAGACGGACATCTATTTCAGTTGACTTACACCAAGCACGTAGCACTCGGCGCTGTAATAAATATCTGTCGAAATTGCAAACTCATTATAAAGAAATACCCAAAACAAATAACAGATCATCTCATGATGAATAGGGCCTAACCTCATTCTCCAATCCACTCCAATATTTCCAAAATATCTCTGCCACATTTATATGGATAAATCTCATAGTGTAGCTACTTACTATCTTTTGTTGGTAGTGTATTTTTCTCCTGTGTCTCAGTCTTCTTCAACTTGCTCTTGTCAAACTTTGTGACTTCCGCAAGATCTGGTTTGTCAGACATGATGAATCTGCAAAAATGAAGAAATGTTTTTAAAAAAATCGAGCACATACATTACGGCATTTGAAGGACAAACAGAGCAGAACTTAAAAGATAAGAGTACTTTTAACCCCCCCCCCCCAACCCACTTCAACTCTTCCCTCAAAAAGATGATTCTCCGTCAGCAGGAATACAAAATCAGCTGTGAGCAATGCCAATTACCCAGTTTCTTTCACTATCTATCTTTTTTTCATTATTTTTATTATTAATATAAGGTCAGAATGCGGTGACAGACGCAATAAGAAGAGTAAAGGTAATAAGTTAGAACAGCCAGAAGTTGCTGTCTGTTTTTATAAACTAACAAAACAAAATGCACGGAAATTATATTTGTTTTAATCGTTTCTGCTGAAAGACCCTATGAGCTTTATTTTGTCGGCGTTCTAAATTTATCCTGAAAAAATATCACGTGGTACACAGGATTTAACATCAAACGTTTTTAAGCTAGCACAAGTGTAAGGTTGAGTCATACCATACATGCACAAACTTCAAACCATAATTTATTTTGTCAAAGAGTAGGCCTATAAGTGGCTTTCTAGTCTTTTACGAGGAGTCTAAACTAGAAATATGTATTTTGGAAAGGCGTGTAAGAGCCTCGACATGGGGTTTGTCATGACACTAACACACTACCAACAACAGGATTTTAACGAGGCTCTGATTTGGAGAACTCAGATTGGAGGCGTGTCCCCGAGCCTCGATGCAGTGGTTGGGATAATGATATAACCGCACGCTTATCTCACATTAACAAAAGTTATTCCGCAAACAGCTGTTTATCTTCGAAAAAGTTCAGCGCACCCAGCTGAGTCCACAGATGATGCCTCTCGAGAGATAGACGTAAAAACATATTGAAAAAACCTCAGCCAGACATAAACATCTGCTCAGGCAATACGGCGCGGAGAATCTTTATACGATAACAAAATAAATCACTCAGGAGAATGAAGTCTCAGGGTCACATGGACGACGGTGCTGCACCCTGGTGCCGACTTCATGTTTCATTCGCTTGTATAAGACATAGCAGGCATTTTTTAAAATAAAATAAAAAAGTTGTGCTTCCTCAATAAATTGTAGGTCACCGTTATTTAAATCTGAAACCTAGTCAAAATCTCAGCAACCATAAATAAAGTTCTATGGATAACATATACGACGGTCTTAAAGTATGAAAAAAAAAGTCATAAATAACAACTTTAGCGGTCATAAATCTTGTACGTCTCAGGGGTTACCAAATACGAAAATCCAACTCGGTAGTTTGGAAGATTAGAGATCGTTGTGTAACGCGCAGTAACGTTAAATACAGCACAAAGCGAAACAGATACAGAAACGAGATACGTAGTTGTATTATACCTTGACACCTTTGCAAAGCAGATATCTAGACAAATAGTCGGATATTCAAAAATAGTTCTTTCGTGTCTTTTTTCTTTTTGCGCAGGTGTGGAAATTGCTAAAAGCGCTCAATATTCCTTGGGCGATATGTACCGGTCACCGGTCAGTTGCATAATCCACAGGTTTTGAGCGAGGCTAGGTTTCCTTGTAACAATACAAAGAGAAAACGGAAGAAAAACACAGGTACATTCACACCACCTGATAGCCATTGCAAATTAGACATTAGTAATAAATATATTGATATAAGTGATATATAAATGCCTGTTTGGACAAAGTCCCCAGATAAAAATGGTGATTACGAAACTGACAAGAGATTTAAAGTGGCGATAAAGAAACTGTCACGACGTCCTTGACATTTTTTTTGATTCATTTCTTTTTGGTGCGTCGTTTTTCTGGGGGAGCAGACGAGGATATACATGTATGCCTGTCGCCTTCGTCGTATTATCAGCATCTTTTAATGTGTAAGTACTACGATTAGGAGGTTGTCAGTCAGATTAACGGACTATAAATAAATAAATAAATACAGTTCAACTGGAATCGAATCGTTAACTGGTTTGAGAAGTGCTTACCAAGGTGTACATTCACATTAATAACCTGACTTATGACAGCGCAATAAAAAGAGATGCAAAAAGTGGGGGTTGACATGAAATAATTGACAACAGAATGCGGACATAAATAGCAGGCATTACGACTCGTTCATACCGGCTAAATCTTAGGAATAACATCGACCTTGATAACATCATTAGTCAATCAGTTATTATAGACGGTAGCCTCTCGCTGGTCTTAAACTTATTTGAACAATGGACCCACATATAATTTATATTATACATGTGGACCCAGCATTATTATTTTTTTAACAAAGGTGGCGCCATTACGTAACGTTATCCTTGCCAAGAGTGGGGTCGTGAACTTTTTAGCGAGTAGTATTACAGCATGACTAACAAAGAACTTCTTATCCCTGTCAACTCGGCTGCATCATTTAACGACATGGGGGATTGTTCGCTAAGCCTATGTTAGGTAACAGTTGGCCTGAATAAGCAATTCGCTCGCTAAATTTACATTCGTATCTGAAACGGCGTAATCTTCCAGCAAGATCTGCCAGACAAGAAATCTTCAGATCACAGAGATATACTACTAACGAGTTTAGGGCCGACTGTCGGTCCACAATAGGCTTAGTATGAATGCACAATATGATTCATAAGCCAAACGCGTTTCAAGGTTTTGTTTTTTCCTTAGAACAACTCGGCACGAGACTGGTAAAAACCAATACTGTTTACGACGCTTTCAAAGCCCAGGAATTAAATCCTTCAGCACTACTTTCAGCATTGTACCACCTCTAATAGGCTAATGGCGCTTCAGTAAATATTCGTTCATGCTGGATGAACTTATTCATTACCCAAATGGCAGGTTTATTTATTTTATGTATTTTGTTCAATATTTATTTATTTATTTATTTATTTATTTATTTATTTATTTTCACCTGAACCAGTAACTCAGGACAATACTCCTAACGATGTTTCTTTTATTGGGTAAGGGAGTTTGCACGTTAATTTTTCACACGAGTTTCACCAAAGGCCCACTCCACCACCCTGCGATTCAGAGGTCCCCCAAACCCACCGCGCGCCATTTAATCCCCATGCTACTATCGTTACCAGTATCCGAGACCTTTTGAACCCCGGGTGAGGTTGATGCACGTGCGCGTGCATGTAATCCACCTTTCATTAAGCCGTGGCAGCAGCAGCGCAGATTGATGCGTCTGCACTTAAACTGGGTATCACTCATATTCATATTCATAACTAGATAAATTAACGACGATGTCTGTCTGGGTCGCGTCTGCACGTGACGAGATCCTTTGTGTCGCGATGGGACGCACTCACACTTAGTTAAGAAAATTCCGATGTGAGTGATACAAGCGACTGGTCAAGGCCCCAAGGCAGGGTAGACTGGGTTTGGGGGGGGGGGGGTGTCGGCTCGAAAGATCCGATCTTTTGACCAGAGAAGTTGCTCCGAACAAAAATTAGACCTCGACCCTATGCTCTGCGACAGTTTGACCGATTCAAATATGCTTCAGTGTACCCAACTATTTCATTCAAATGTCGGTTATGCAATTTGCTAGATTCCATTTCAAAACGAAATGATTAATAGAATATACACACTCGAAAAATAACTATGATTTATATTAATACGCTATCATTATCATAGGGCTTTATCTCCTTCGCATCTGTTCGCATGTCTGCGAGATGTTTGTCAAAAACACATTCGTGTGTCAAAGGGATTAGAAGGAAAATACGGCATTGAACGTGAGATAGAAAACAGACTTACGATCATGTCAGTAAAATTACAAGATAAATTCAAAAAGGTTAAATATTTTGTCTACATCTCTATATATAAATTGCTTAGTAATGCATTTATTTATGGTCAAAAAGTTAGAATTAAGAACATTTCAAGCTTAACCTTGGGTGATAGTTTTTTCATTTGTGTTTGTAATACACCAAAACGTATGTAAATTTGAGTCAGCTGGATAAAACTCAACGTAAAGTACCAGAATATACATACGATTGATTTTCGACAGTAGAAGAGTCTGCCTTATGCGAATTACGATAATTGGATCTTATTTTCCCCCTTTTTTATATTTCAGAAAAGACATTCTCAGAATGCACGCAATGAGTCAATCCGCCCTAGGCCGCATTCAGAATAGTGGACTAACTAGTCCGAGGATCAAATATGGCCGACCCACTTGAATACTTCCCCACGGGATATTTATTCAGGGCCTTTTAGCGGATTAGACGACAAGCTTTGTAGTGGGTCGCCATATTTGATCCTCGGACTAGTTAGTCCCCTATTCTGAATGGAGCCTTACATTGATTTTTACCCTACTGCGACTGGTCTATATACAACGACGTGAAGATTATAGAAAAACCTCATTTATGATCCCGTGATGACATATTTCAACATGAAATCTGTGGTGCGACCTGCTGGCTCGCCTCTTCATGTAGGAATTTGTATAATTTGCATCACAGCATATTGCACAAGCAGGCCTAGGCATATTAATATAGAGCTTTCACAAGTATGTTCCAACGCCCACTTAGTTGGCGAATCGACTCGGTTATGCCACCCAATAATCGGAGAATCTTCGAAAATTACACATGAAAGTGTCTCACATAAAACGAGCGGATTGAGGCCGTCTTTTTGGTCTTCCAGAAGACAGTCAGATTTTTGAGATTACATTGACGGATACTTAGTTGGCGAATCGACTCGGTTATGCCACCCAATAATCGGAGAATCTTCGAAAATTACACATGAAAGTGTCTCACATAAAACGAGCGGATTGAGGCCGTCTTTTTGGTCTTCCAGAAGACAGTCAGATTTTTGAGATTACATTGACGGATATCTAGTTTTTTTCTGTCGAAAGATGATCAAAAATGGAGGATGGATCAACAAAGATAATTTAGAAGGCTGTAAGAAATGTCTCTCAGTCCGCCCCTGCATAACTATGAGATTCTGGTTGTCTGGGTTTCTTTTCTGTGGTTTTGCGTGACACAATGATAACAGAAACTTTAACATGTGACAGTGAAGAAGCCGACTCACACTGGACTTCGGTAATAAAGCAATAAGGCTGTAAGGGAAATTCTCGCATGCTTCTTCGCTCTAATGAAAACACATGACAACTGATGTGATGAAACTAATTCTATTGGCAGTGTAAACAATGAGTTATCTTCTGCTTCCGTGAATTTATCGCTTGATATCTTTTCTTTTTTAATTTACTTTTGGAAAATGCATGAAAATCCACCACACAACCCCCACTGATTTTGCCTTGAAAGGAAAGCAAAGACATTTGGAATAAGCTCACGGCTGTTGAATATACGAGTCTATATTGTTTTCAGTGGCGAAATAGCAATAAAATACGTCAGGGAGTTTGGTGTGAAACATATGTGTTAAAAGTTATTGATTTATCGACGATGTCTGCTACAGCATAGGTCTATTTAGGTTTAGTTAGGCTCTCCAACAAAGGCTAACACAGAGAGAAAGAGAGAGAGAGAAAGAGAGAGAGAGGAGGGCGGTGTCTCTGTCTACGTGTGTGCTTTAAGTTGTTGTTACAAAAAACCTATGTACCATTTAGTGGACAAAATGCCTGAAAGTATGACGTTTTATGCGCGTTTTCATACGTGTGACAAAAAACCCTGCTCTTGTTCGCGTTGACCTGCGTGTGCATGAAGAATCGTGAATGTATTTCAAAGCTACAAACTCTCACCAAAAAGCACTCAGCGTCTATTTATACGACTTTGCTTCATTGCCAAGGCAAACAGAAAGTATTTACAGTAGAAATCAGCTTTTTGTGCCCCACGTCACCATGGTTATGGCCAAGAACGTATCACCATGGCAAAGGATTCGTGCTTTGACTTCTTGGGCAATTGTTCCCGAAAACGAGGCTCTTCCTGCAATGCCACCTGCCGGAAATTTTTTCTAGCGACTATTCCACACTTGTTATCTAATCACCGCAGTAAATTTCGTGTACCATATGGATGTCACTAAAGTACGGTTAATTTTAGCTTATCACTTATTTCTAGTGGTTATTGTTAAACGCGTTACATATCTAAATTATCCAGGGCGCTCGCGTCGGGCTGATAAGTATGGTGTTTAAATTTATGATACAACTATCAACAACGCGTTCAGAATGTATTGTTTGCATCTAATAAAAGCATTTTATCTTGTCAAATTTTAACGATACGCTGTATGCTGAAAATAATTTGTGGGAGAAGATGGCGTAGAGAGTGTTAAACCTTGATTTGGAGGAGCAATTATCTGTGATGTTGGTTAACCGTAATAAATTATGTCGGAGGGAGGGGGGGGGTCAATTCTCTCTTTTATCTGACAACTTATCAATTCTGGGTACATGTACATCCTTAAAAGAGCCATGAAGGGCTTAATTTTCTTTTTTGTCGGAATTTGAAATGTTATCAGGTTACGCCATGTGAAGCTGGGATAGTCCGCTGTAGCTGTCTTAGCTGTCTGTTATGTGTTAAACCGCAGCGTTCCGATATGATCTTTTGGCATTTTGAGAAGACCATGCGCTGCAGTATCGTTGCACGTTTCCTTTTAAGGAATCCGGAATTAGAACTTTTTTTAAATAACTCAGTTTTTCTCAGTAACTGAAAAGGAAAGCAAGAGCAGCTGAGTTCGTCGACTAATAGATAAGATGACATGTGTTTGTGTCTTCTTCAACTTTCGACCGAATATAGTCTGAAAACAATGTTAATTGCGCTGAAAACTGACAGTTGCAAATTGCTGGCAGACAGATGGGGAAGCCACAACTAGAGAAGAACAATCAAGCGTGTCCTTGAGGATGAAACTAGAACCTGTTTGTTAAAACCAATGCATTTTATGTCTCACTCATTTCCCTTTAGACACACTTTTGTGATTTAATATAGTATATTGCGGTTTCCTATTTGGACCCTCATATATCACACGTAATTCACTTTTTGATTTATTTTTACCTATTTCAATATTGTTATCATTTCTTATTTGCATTTATTAACAAAATGATAAAAGCCTATTTACAACAAGACGCGCTCGCATTAATCCTCTTTTCATATACTTCACTGCGCCATAGGAAACCTTCTCAACAACTTCCGTAACTCGAAACCAATCTGTTGCTTGGATACAAAATAACCCGAAGTTGGCCGAACATGACATCGCTGTTGGCCACTACAGCAAAGATGGTAAAATCTGACAAGAAAAAGACTATTGCATGCTTTACTAGCAAAGATACGATCGAAAGATAGTTATCTATTCCCCAGTTCTTGTTATTCTATCTTCTTGAAATTGATTAATTGCCCGGTGGAAGGTTTGTACGCCAGCCTTTCTCTACCCCCCTATATTTTTCTCAAGTGATGCATTACCACTATCGGCAGCGTTACGCCTCTGTCGATCTTAATCACCCCACACCCATCAATTGATTAATTACATAGGTAACTTTGTGAACGCGACACCCTTCCCTCTCTTCTTCGGCGTTCTATTCCCACCATTATATCCCAATAAGTCCTCAAACGGACAAGTTGTTAAAACATAAATATTACAGCTGGACGAGTATTCATTTTAATCAATAAATAGCGCAAATGAACTGTCTCTTTCGACTATTTGATTTTTTCCTTTTGTATTAAGTAAGCGCTTCTTTTTCAAATTGTATTACCTAGTAATAATAATAATAATAATAATTTTATTAACGTCTCACGTTTTAAATAAATAAAACCCACCCTGCTAAGGGTTATGAGAGACTAAAACCCGTGCTACTGCATTTAAAATTCAAAGAAGTTCATTAAAATTGTTACTTATCAATAAAATACGTATTACCTAGTAGAGCGGTTCTTCAATAACGTATTCCACCCTGCCATTGCAGCTGCGACCATAATAACACTTTCTACCTGTCTCCACAACAAATAAAGTCTTTACACTTTCTACACGGCTTGCCAAATCTTTTGCGTTCATTTTCATGTTACTTTCAATCATCCGGCCACCCTTTACCTGTTTTGCAGCGATTACGTATAAATCTCATCTCAAGCAGACGACATTTACATTATCTTAATGGCGATCTCCCGCGATGAGCTGTTTGCGCACAAGGCAGGCTAAGGAAAACCTGTGACTCAATCCTCTGCCTGTGGTCGGTCGTGATTCATCGCCCTGCGAGAAAACGGCGGCGTCTTTGTCGAGGATATATTATTATGGCTTATTGCGTCTGATGGAATATAAGGGGCAATGTATTGCCAATATGAGCGCGTGAGTGCTCGCGCCTTTTCACAATTAGCGAAGCGAATCACTTGACTTGCAAGGAATGCAGATGCATTTGGTCACATTGTCAGAAGATATATAAGAGGAATTAAATTAAAGACCAAGAATAGAAGATTACACTCCGTGAAATAACGCCGTTCACATCATAATTGTAATGTTATAGAAATATGATGTCAATTTACACGTAAGACGCAAATGGATGAAAATCTATTCACACTTAAGATGCAAGAGGATGAACAGTTATCTCAATGACAATAGAATATATTATCAAGTAATATAAGACTGGTTTTCTGGCCAATTGTAATGAGATTTTACATTAATTGCGGGCAGTGAAGAGCAATATTTCCATCATGCAATAATTGTTTCTTGGTCAAGTGCACACATTCGAAATAAGCTCAGGCCCACCCAACTACCAGACTCGGCACATAAGGCTCCTGAATTAACCAGTATATCGGACCACACTAACCATTTTCAAGGTGTGTGTCAGATCGCATTTCGGAGTATCAGTCAGAACACCGACAGGATGAGTCGCGGTCGTCCTACAAAAATTGTTCTGGGGTATGATACTCTGAAATGCGATCTGACACACACCTTGAAAACGGGTAGTGTGTTCCGATATACCGGTTAATTCAGGATCCTTATGTGCCGAGTCTGGTAGTTGGGTGGGCCTGAAGCCGAGTCGCAAAAATGTTCGGCCCTCAGCAGACGTCCATCGCACGCGCCGCCATTCCTTTACAGTACACTATGCTCTACATTTGCGTTCAGACAAAGATAATTTGAACAGGGGGAGGGGGGGGGGGGACTCCAGCGCATCAGCACAATATTGGAAAAAAGTCTTAAGCTCACCAGGGCCACAAATGTATGTTTTGTTGATTTTCTACCCAAATTTTGAAATGGTTCTTTTGGAACGCCGTCAAAATCGATAAACGCTCTCCATCACCCTGAATGTGTGAGAACTGACGGTAGCCCATACGTCTACTCCAGTGTGCCTTTTATTTCACATTTCACCCATCTGACACCCAGGGTGCACTCAAGGTCAACATGACAAATAATGTAACAGCCATTTGCATAAAAATAAAACCTCATATTTAAACATGGAACTTGATTCAATAGCATCACACAGCTATGAATAACACCATACCGATTTACGAGAGAGCAATATTCTGTGCACGCCGTTATACCATATGACGACGCCAGACGTGTATGATTCACGATATTATGCTATTGGTAATGCTCAGTCATTTTTACAGTCGATAAAAAAGCTCTCGCCTATGGGCGTTTTCCTGTACGAACAAGTGCTTCCTCTGAACCAAGCAAGATGTCTATGGGCGAGCATGCGTAACCTTAATTAACAGTTCAATGGGGCAAGGAGGGTGCCTTGTCAATGACTTACTGTATATGTAATAGGATGGGTGGTAAAAGCGTACATTACTAGAACATATATCGTGGTAATATATATTCATAACATTAATGGGTGCTTGGCAGTCAAGTGCAGGAGGGGGGGGACGGTAGGCGCCTCATAAAAAGCCATCAAATCGATGCAAAACGTTTGTGATTTTAGCCATCAAATGTGTATATTTTTAAATAATGTGAATGTGCGAAGTGGTCTTGCAGGATGGGGCGGACAATGACAAGAATTTGCGACTCCGTGAATTTTTTTTGATTGAAGAAATGAAATGACAAGGTCCACCCCTTCCCCTTCCTCTCCCCAAGTAAATCTCTGATGACCGACTAGACAAAATATCTTCAGTTTTTTCAAGGAGTGGTTGAGCAGAATGCAAAATCAAAATGCAATTTATGATTTCAGTCATAAAACAAGGCCAGTAAATTGATAGTGAGATGCGAATTTTAAGACATGAAATGCATAGAAGGACAACTTGACTCAAATACGTTAACTTTAATGGCGGCCACATTAATATCGTTCGTGTCAGCGATTACTGTTATTAGTCAGTGTGATTAGTACAAACACTGTGTTTGCGTTTCTATTAAGTTAAAAGCATGTGGCTGAATGTACTAGACTTAATTCAAACACACGTCGAGTTTACTGGTGAAAAATCATCACCTCAAGCGCAGGCGACCATCGAGATAACTTTTTAAACATCGTAAATCGGGGTCGCAGCCGTCATAAAAATTCCGCGGTATACTGCAGCATAAATAGCACTACAACTGCAGGTTGCTGCCTAGCAAACAGTGTAATGTCAACACAATGAGGCTTTCTTTCCTGGTCTTGATTATCGAAGAAAAAAAAAAAAAAAAAAAAAAAAAACGTGCCGCCTTCGCTTTTTTCAGTACATTATGTCAGTACGTAATTTACGACTGTTTGATAACGTTACACGTGCGTCCTTTTTTTAAGAAGTGGCCCCGTCCACACACCGACATAGACTGCCATATTGAATCAGTCCCTGAGGCAACAGTGTTCACTAAAATAAATACAGGCCAGCATAAATAGCACTAATAATACCGCTTCATCCATCCTAACGAGTCTATTTTCCGTTTCCTAGTACAAAATCATCATTATCAGAGTTATCTTTATCACTGCAAATATTTGACGTAAATCCAGAAGAAAAAGAAAATCTACTCTAAAACCAAGGACGAGGCGCACGAAGCGCGTGAGACGCGTGATCTCCAAGCCAGACAAAGCCACGCCCACCCACAGTCAGGCCGCCACTGATTCATCGAACAATCCGTCCTTGGAGAGATCAGCAGGCGAACAGGGCTCGTGTCTGCTGGACTGTGCACGAGGGAATACTATGACGTAATTTCTTTGTTTCCCCTTTTTTTTTTTTAAATATGTATGTACAAGTAATAGAGATGAGATAAAAACGTTACAGACTCAGCAGCCGCGGCGTGCTATCATTTTACAGAGTGAGAACAAATTCTGCTCATCTCTGCCCATAGACAATAGCGAGATATCGGCTTTTAAAATTGGGAGTCGTTATCAACTTGAAATCCTCTTCCCACCCCTGCTAGACCAGGACGTCCTGTTCAAATCAAACTGAACCCGATAATGATGACTCAATACGTATAGAAATGTAGCTCTTATTGTGCCATGATGCTTGGTGTTACGCTTGACTATAACCGCGACCAAGACAGCTGCGCCAACTGCATAATCAGCTAGGCGGGGAATGAATTCTGCATAATTTATACCTCCAAAACGCTGCAAGCATGCCTATTTAGAAAAATGTTTCTTTTCAGCAACTGACTTTAATTTCTCTCCCAATGAATACCACCTCTTTGTTGAAAGTAAAACCTCAACAGAATGTAGAAACATTATCATCAATATCGACCAGCCCGCTGGATGAGAATTAAATACTGACAATAAACAGACGTGGCCATCTTGGAGACAACACACACCGAGCAACTCTCTGTAGATGTGATATTATCTTTTCATAGCTACTCACCGTTGTTTTCTGTCTCTCTCTACAAACACACAAGAGGCTTTCGCGTTGTCCTTCGCTTCACGACGTCGCTCTCAGAATGAAGCGCAGTGCAGCAAGCGCGCCGCATATAAAGCGCGGTCAAATTTTTATCTTGGGGAGAGGGAGATGAGTCAAGTGAATACTATCAATATGAATCAGGCCTATGGCATGCGATGCGCAGACTGCACGGTTGCCAATCTGAGCGATTTATCAAATAACGATTTTGACAATCATTGCCACATCGCTGTTTCGAGAGCGTATGTATCTATGTTTTTATTGTTTTCAGATCTTTTGGCCCCCTTATTAGAGATTTTTGATTAAACCACACAAAATATGACCTCAATGACCCTTAAAAATACATTGCCATGATAATATTATTGACAATTTTTTTGTGTCTACCCGGAAAAATAAGCGTATTTATCGATAACCTTGAGACCTATTAATGAATGGAATTTTCCTCTTTCTTTTATATCAGCATCATTTATGTAAGTCTATCCTGACATTATCTTCTACTCGTTTTCGGTTTTATTTATATCAGGACCATTGCTAATTTAAAGGTACACTGTGCGCTTTTGAAAATTTCTCCCCACCTCATATTTCTGTCTATATATCCTGGAAAGCTACTGATCTTTCCCAATTCAGACCTTAGAAACTGTAAAATCCCTCAAATAAAAGTGTCTGATACCAATAGTTCCTTCTGAAATGTACAGGAAAGTGTGGCGTTCTTAACGACAGGCCACTCAATTTTAACTCATTTTCAATTAAAAATGGAATAAAACATCGAATCCAAAGGCAAGGACAAGTTGAGCAATGATTCGTATTACATGTATGAGAAAGTTCCTTTTTTCCGAAGAAAAATCATTTTGGCGGGTAAATCTCAAGGCTATTACCTTTAATTTTTTCAAATTTGCAACAAATAGATTTGAAGAGAAAAAAGAAAATAAAAGACACTAATGACATTTTATTACAAGTGAACAGAGACGTTTTGATCACGAACAGTCCGCACAGGAATATGCTAGCTATGCAGACGGACAGAGTTTTCAAACAAAGACCATACGCTATAAATCACAGGGGACCTCTAAGGATATTAATATTTGTATAAATGCGATAAATCATGGACGCGCAGTGCACACGTGTGTGTCGTAACTCTGGTAGAACTGAAATGTTCCCTCGCTAACTCTCTCATTGTATGTTCTCTTGGGAATGGGGTGGTCTGTAACACCCCTTTCATATAATTTCCTGGCCGTATTACCTCTCAGCCGCAGAGTCACTCGTTTCCCTGTCTCGTTCCTTTTTCCATTCTTTCTTTCTCTCTCTCTCTCTTTCACACACACACACACACACACACACACACACACACACACACACGACAAAACATCCACAGCTTGACTAAAAAGAAAAAAAGCTTGACAGATGTGCAGAGGAAATTTTATACGCTCTTCAGATTACTGAGCCCCGCAGGCTTCGCGTGTCACTAGATTCTTTAGATAGCAACACGAGCTGATTAACTATCTAGATTTCTTAAATCAAAACAACAAGCATACACAGAGAAATAAGTTGTGTAGAATAGGCCTACTATGCTTTCTACGGGTGGCAAGCTGATTAATGGTATAATTTTTGAAAATTCTGTGCGAAAAATACCCACTGGACAAAACTGGTACCAAAATGTGCACAGAATTAGCCATGGAAATAAATGTCTGTGAATTTATAGGAAAAAACATCACTCTGTGGTACTGCATGATAAGATATACTACGTGAACCTTTTTTTAAATTTTTTTATGTCAACCCCGAACATTGCATTTGTAGCCATTAAATAAAGTTAACTCGATTTCTGTGCGAATGGCAATTTTTTCTAAATGATTCAAACGTCTCATTTTTACACATGATTCCAGCCAATCACAGATCTTCCTTTATTGAGGTTAGAAAAAATCGACTACTGTACCTTTAAACAACAAAAAAGTCTGACTTTGGTATGCCATCTACAAATACATTAGTAAAGTAAAAGCTGAATTCTGTAGGTAAGATTGCAAACCTATAGTTTATTCACCACACAGAAATGCTAAACACACCACCAGATAACCCTGGAACCACAAAATAACGACAACCCTGACTTTCACAAGGTGCAAAAAGCATGTAAGGCTGAGTAAAAGAATATCATCATTGCACTTTAGGACTCATAGTGAATGAGAGCAGACGGAAGGGAGACAGTCAGGGACGGGGCTGTGAAACTCAGGGTGAAAGAAAGGTGACGGAAGGGGGACAGTCAGGGACGGGGCTATGAAACTCAGGGTGAGTAAAAAGTGACGAAAGGGGGACAGTCAGGGACGGGGATGTGAAATTTAGGGTGAGTGAAGAGTGACGGAAGGGGGGCAGTCAGGGACGAGGGCTATGAAACTCAGGGTGATCTGACAGGTGAGGGCATGTTATTGTAGAAAGGTGTATCATTCAAACCACGAGAAATGGGCCTATTTGAAGTTGCCTTTGATGACGTGATTTCTTTGCAATTTTATGGTCTCTCGAACCGTTCCCTATAAGACGGAGGTTGCTGTGATATATACCGGTAGCAGCTGGAACCAGGATATCATTAATCGCGATAATACAGAATATACAGTTACACCCCCCCCCCCCCCCCCCCCGCCTCACAAACACACACACACGCATTCACACAATACTTCAGCTTTTTTTTTCTTTTCTTTTTCTTTTTTTTTTTTTGCGTTGGGCATTCTGTCTCAATATTTTCTCCCTCTTTGAGGGGAGGTGGTGGTCTGTTAACTGTTATCATTATTATTGTTATCATTATTATCATTTTGGGGATAGAATACCAACGGTACTGTCGACAGTATTAATTACAGTAGAAATCGGAATTTATAAGAGAAGGTTCTTAAAATCACCGCTCCTTGACAAGGCATGAAGACGGTCTTTTACCTGCAAAATCATGAGCATTATTTACTCATTACAGTCACCTAAGTGGCATGTTTACCATCCCAGCTGAATACCTTGTCTCTAATAGCAGTGTGCGCATGTCTTCTACTGTATTATAAATACGTACCCTATTTTACTGGTTGAAAGGTTTGAGTCTCCCACCATCCTCTCTCTATCTCTTTCTTATTTTGGTTTTTTAACAATCTTTATATGAAAATAAATTCAAAATTATCGAAAAAATAACAAAAGTTAAATGGTAGACATCATTCAATGATGAATTAAAGGTAATATGCACGGAACAAAGATACTTCTTTGTCGTTTCGCCTGCTATTTTGATTTTGGGGGGAAAACGGGGTAAAGTGGTACTCTCAGAGCTATGTGTGTGTGTGTGGGGGGGGGGGGGGGTGAGGTGCGCGTGGCCAAATGCGCCCACCTCGTCCCCTGGACCTGCTATTGTCGTTAAATTTCGCTTCTGTATTCCCATCCTGTGCTTGCAGATCCCGACTCACGCACAGACACGACACAACTGACATGCACACGCATCAACCGACGCACACATACATCTCACATAGCGTCCCTCTATTTTTACCATTGCTTGTTCAGTTGTCTGATGCACGTGCGTCTACGTATTAGTGCGCGCCATGTGTGGCCCTTCAGCACATAAATTAACGAGATCCTATCTATGCATATCTTGACGTTGCGTCGATGTCGCTTAAGGGCAACGCACCACGTTGGCACCCCCATAATTCATAAGTACAAGACACAGGACGTCCCCGTGACCGGGAGACAAAGCTGACCTGCCGCCCTACACTGACCAAACAGTCACGTCTACATCTGCAAAATGTCATCTCGTTGGAAATTGTCCCTTTTCTCTCAGGCGGACATCATATGACAGCGATACAAAAGTTCGTTTCCCTTTAGGCAAAGGGTTATGCATAGAGCAAATCTTTCAACTGTCATATTAAGTGTTTTCAAAGATTCTGACGTAATGGGATGAGGTAACCTTTGATAATTATAAGCTCGAGATAGACGGGTTTCACTGTTACTTAATGAATCTTGATACAAGTCTTGGCAAGTGAACCTGTGATCTACATGTACTTTTATTGTTAACACGCTGAACAATGTACGTGCTGATTGTAGGTTGACAGTGTTCTGAAAGTTATTCTGATCATCAGTGAGAAAATACACGTGGGATCCTGGCTTATTTATTTTTTAAAATAAAGTTTGTTACTTCAGGATATCATGCAGATTTTGTAGCAATAACACCTCCCTTTTCATGGGCTCGTTCCCAATGAAGCTATCGTTCTAAGTAGGTCGATCCAACCTTGTGGGGAATCTCACTCTTTAATCTCAAACCAAGACAAAGGATGCTTGAACTTAACTTCTTAATCAGCTTAACAATTAAGACAACTTTTTAGACATTACACAACGTGTTATGAAGAATTACAAAACTATAAACAAAGAAATTAGGGGAATTTACCGAAAATGCTTGTGAATTTCTAAATGTCCCCGACAGCGAGATGTTTACAAAGATTCCGATTCAAACAGAGCACAAGACAGACAGGGCAAAAAAGTTCAACGTTACGCACTTGGTTTGGCGTCCGTTCAAGACACGCAAAGCGTGACCGTTAAATAATGGTCTTTTATATGAAATTTATAGCTATGTCAGATAGCATATGCAATTTATGATAGAAAGTATGCTTTATGACAGAAAGTATGCTTTGTTGGGGGTTCGGGTTAGTATGGTGTATATCATTTAATGTCCATTTGATTACAATGCAGGGCAAATATCTGCCCCCCTTCCGTACGTGGGTGATAATAAATGGGGTTCTAAGAATGGGTTCCCATACCTAGATCGATCTAACAGGATCGATCCATCTCCAAGGGGTTTCTCGCTAAATTGCTTTCAGCTTAAGCGGCTAAGATGTCTGGCATGTCTACTGAAGCTGCTAAAAGATAATTAATTACCCCTCAGCAGTTTCAGTATCTAAGACTCTATTCCCATAGATTTTAGATCGATCTATCCCCGCGGGGAGTCTCACTAGATTACTTTCAGATAATCCGACTTAAATATCCGTCCCGCCTTCTACAAGCTGTAAGGGAGTAATTAACTTTCGTGTCCGCCCGGCTGACAGCTATTTAGCGTGAACCCCCAGGGAGTTAGGTCGATCTAAAGTAGGTCGATTTAATCTATGGAAATGGGGTGTAAGTCCCTTAGGTTGATTGCAATTTAGGGAGAATCCCCTTGGAAATAGATCGATCCACAGTTAGTACGATAGGGTCTGGGAATGGTCCCTAAAATGAAAGGTCTAGTTTCAAGCAGGACGGGCTTAGTCTGTCTGCGTACAGGTTTTATCTTCTGGAAAAAGTCGTATATATGTTATTTGCAGATGAACTGAGAAAATTGGTGTGAAAATCTCTATAGTTTGGGCATACTAAACAATTACAAGAATAATCGTCAGGCTACCTGTTAGGAAATTTGGCGATAAATCCTGTAGGTTGCAGGCCCGGGTGGAAGCTGTCTTCTGGGTTTTAAGTTGACAGGCGTCTTATATTTACTGTCGGAAGACGGTCAAAAATGGAGGATGGATCAACAAAGATAATTTGAAAGACTGACAGAAAATATCTCTCAATCCGCTAATGAGTTTGGGCATGCTGGACGATTCAAATAATTGTCGCTGGGCTACTTGTTGTACCCCTCCCCTTTCCTTTTTAGACGCTTTTGATGGGTCTGCAATTCTGAAATTGGAATTTCTCAGCTACAGTATACGTTCCACTATCAAATTTCAGGTCTAACTAATCCCCTCTGATGACCACAGCCATTAAGTCTTAATAGCATAGTTTAAATTCACGGTGAATTCAGGCCAATCTACAGAAGGTCCTCACCATCCTCGTTGATAACCAAAGGTCTACTTTTAGAATCTAAATAATAGCATACTAGGCTGTAAATAACGGTTTTAACTTTTCAGTCGAAATGACGTAGGCCTAGTCTGACTAATGGATATGCAGTGTCTGCAGTGAGGCATCCATATAATGCACCATAATACTGTATATTGAAGTGATTGGCACAGAATTGGAATTTGAAAAAAAAGTGAACAAAGGCACACGTTAAATGGGATTTGCTTGCATTTGAATATTTTCTATAGTAAAGCAAGATTTTAGGTGGAGTAGCCGAAAAATAACGTTAAAAATTCATCAGATGAAAAAAATTGATAAGGGTATTATTTCGTGATTGTTGCAAAGACCGTGGAATGTGAAGAATGCGACAGGTGAGACGGTGCTTATGCTCATCGCTGTGTTTTCTTGGGGTAAAAAATCGTTCCTCTATCCAAAGGGCAATTTGGCGGGACCCACGAGAGCCCATATTCTCATGACTGTGCGATTCAGGCGCCCGGTCGTTGTTGGACTGACGTGCGCCATCCTGGAATCAAATTTGTAGCTTTCAGTTACTATGGTTGATGACTGCCTCTTATTTTTTACATCCATGCACGCTACCGACAGCGCCGTGACTGACCCACCCACCCTCCGTACGTACGTTTTCTATTAAAGTAACCGATGGCAATTTCTAGAAATCAATTCTGGCAAAAAATATAAATAAATAAATAAAGAAAGAAAGAAATAAATAAATAAAAATTGTCACGATCGCTTTCCTAGATAGGCCTGCACGGAACATTCCTAGTAAGATGACTTCATACACTTTTGTTTTTATTTTGTTTTGCACTGAGATAAGAAGAGAGGGGAAAAAACATTCAAATGTTTAATAACTGGTGCAATTTCCATATAAGCACTTGCAGCGATGGAAATTTTAAATAAAACATATTTTGCAAACAATTCCACCGAGGAGATATCATTTTTCTGCTGAACACGGTTAACAGGTGGTATGACGTGCTGTTATACCGGAAAAGCTACTGATTCAATTCAAGTTCGTTGGCTTTCATTGATAGGCCTGCTCGGAACGTTCCTAGTTAGATGACTTCAGATACTTTTTTATTTTTTATTTTGTTTTGCACTGAGATAACGTTTGCTTTCGCCTTTAACGATATACAGTGCGACGAGGTCCACAGCTGTTCACACCTGGGCGGTTTTAGTATCGAGTAGTCTTTACTCGTTCAAATGACGACTGCGGACTTGCCCCGGGTACTGTATGAACACATGAACCGTCTTGAGAAGCAAGGGCGCAGAAAAGGAAAGGAGGGCATGAAAAGACAAAATGTGTGCTTGTTAAAAGCAATAGAGGCTTTTGTAAAAAAAAAAAATGTTCTCTCTGATAATCCCACCGAGAAGATAGCACATTTTGATGAAATGCAGAACATACGGAGTTAGCTACAGCTCAATTTAAGTACAAGATCTGTGTCACCAATCTATGGACTTTTAACTGAAGAGAAAGGAAATATTATTGACGACGCAGACTTTATTCTAACGACCAGCAATATGTTCGTTTTAAATGGATCATTTAATGTAAACTTTCTAAAGTATACCGTATTTTTATGCAAAAGGTAATTTGCTAGGACCCACGAGAGCCCTGATTCGTTCTCGTGACTTCCGGGTCCCGATTCAGTTCCTCGGTCGTTGTCATGATGGACTGACGTGCCTGATCCGGGACTCGAACTCGTGACTTTGCGTTGCCATGGTTGATGGCGCTTCTGGTAACTCATTTGCATCCAAGCACGCTACCGACTGCGCCGTGACAGAACCGCCCACCCTCCGTACTTACGAGTTTCCTCTTATAGTAACCAAACGGAATTTTCAAAATTTAATTTTGGAAAAAAGTATACGGTACTATACCTGGTGGGTCTCGAACCAGGGTACCAGTGTCTGACTGTATGCGAGACAGCATCGTTACCACGGAGCCACGCCAGCTTCGTTGATACGAATGATCGGATGGGAACTTTCAACCTTGCCACGGAGAGGGCCAGCTTGGATGAACATGTGTGTATCTGCTATCCCATTCGATAAACCAGGTGCCGGATTTATCATGAACGGTAAAATTCATGATGTACAGGAACCCATGCGTGTTTCAGAACCCGACACGGAGCTAGGAGTTTGTTTTATACTAAAATTGATTTTCGCTTTACCCGAGATATTAAAGAATACAATGGGATCAAAGGCGGTTCACAACAGGCGTGTTTTACTTTTTGCGAGATCTTAAGAAGAGAGGGGAAAAAACATTCAAATGTTTAATAACTGGTGCAATTTCCATATAAGCACTTGCAGCGATGGAAATTTTAAATAAAACATATTTTGCAAACAATTCCACCGAGGAGATATCATTTTTCTGCTGAACACGGTTAACAGGTGGTATGACGTGCTGTTATACCGGAAAAGCTACTGATTCAATTCAAGTTCGTTGGCTTTCATTGATAGGCCTGCTCGGAACGTTCCTAGTTAGATGACTTCAGATACTTTTTTATTTTTTATTTTGTTTTGCACTGAGATAACGTTTGCTTTCGCCTTTAACGATATACAGTGCGACGAGGTCCACAGCTGTTCACACCTGGGCGGTTTTAGTATCGAGTAGTCTTTACTCGTTCAAATGACGACTGCGGACTTGCCCCGGGTACTGTATGAACACATGAACCGTCTTGAGAAGCAAGGGCGCAGAAAAGGAAAGGAGGGCATGAAAAGACAAAATGTGTGCTTGTTAAAAGCAATAGAGGCTTTTGTAAAAAAAAAATGTTCTCTCTGATAATCCCACCGAGAAGATAGCACATTTTGATGAAATGCAGAACATACGGAGTTAGCTACAGCTCAATTTAAGTACAAGATCTGTGTCACCAATCTATGGACTTTTAACTGAAGAGAAAGGAAATATTATTGACGACGTAGACTTTATTCTAACGACCTGCAATATGTTCGTTTTAAATGGATCATTAAATGTAAACTTTCTAAAGTATACCGTATTTTTATGCAAAAGGTAATTTGCTAGGACCCACGAGAGCCCTGATTCGTTCTCGTGACTTCCGGGTCCCGATTCAGTTCCTCGGTCGTTGTTGTGATGGACTGACGTGCCTGATCCGGGACTCGAACTCGTGACTTTGCGTTGCCATGGTTGATGGCGCTTCTGGTAACTCATTTGCATCCAAGCACGCTACCGACTGCGCCGTGACAGAACCGCCCACCCTCCGTACTTACGAGTTTCCTCTTATAGTAACCAAACGGAATTTTCAAAATTTAATTTTGGAAAAAAGTATACGGTACTATTCTTGGTGGGTCTCGAACCAGGGTACCAGTGTCTGACTGTATGCGAGACAGCATCGTTACCACGGAGCCACACCAGCTTCGTTGATATGTAATGATCGGATGGGAACTTTCAACCTTGCCACGGAGAGGGCCAGCTTGGATGAACATGTGTGTATCTGCTATCCCATTCGATAAACCAGGTGCCGCATTTATCAGGAACGGTAAAATTCATGATGTACAGGAACCCATGCGTGTTTCAGAACCCGACACGGAGCTAGGAGTTTGTTTTATACTCAAATTGATTTTCGCTTTACCCAAGATATTAAAGAGTACAATGGGATCAAAGGCGGTTCACAACAGGCGTGTTTTAATTTTTGCGAGATCTTAAGAAGAGAGGGGAAAAAAACATTCAAATGTTTAATAACTGGTGCAATTTCCATATAAGCAATTGCAGCGATGGAAATTTTAAATAAAACATATTTTGCAAACAATTCCACCGAGGAGATATCATTTTTCTGCTGAACACGGTTAACAGGTGGTATGACGTGCTGTTATACCGGAAAAGCTACTGATTCAATTCAAGTTCGTTGGCTTTCATTGATAGGCCTGCTCGGAACGTTCCTAGTTAGATGACTTCAGATACTTTTTTATTTTTTATTTTGTTTTGCACTGAGATAATGTTTGCTTTCGCCTTTGACGATATACAGTGCGACGAGGTTTACAGCTGTTCACACCTGGGCGGTTTTAGTATTGAGTAGTCTTTACTCGTTCAAATGACGACCGCGGACTTGCCCCGGGTACTGTATGAACACATGAACCGTCTTGAGAAGCAAGGGCGCAGAAAAGGAAAGGAGGGCATGAAAAGACAAAATGTGTGCTTGTTAAAAGCAATAGAGGACTTTGTAAAAAAAAAAAAATGTTCTCTCTGATAATCCCACCGAGAAGATAGCACATTTTGATGAAATGCAGAACATACGGAGTTAGCTACAGCTCAATTTAAGTACAAGATCTGTGTCTCCAATCTATGGACTTTTAACTGAAGAGAAAGGAAATATTATTGACGACGCAGACTTTATTCTAACGACCTGCAATATGTTCGTTTTAAATGGATCATTTAATGTAAACTTTCTAAAGTATACCGTATTTTTATGCAAAAGGTAATTTGCTAGGACCCACGAGAGCCCTGATTCGTTCTCGTGACTTCCGGGTCCCGATTCAGTTGCTCGGTCGTTGTCGTGATGGACTGACGTGCCTGATCCGGGACTCGAACTCGTGACTTTGCGTTGCCATGGTTGATGGCGCTTCTGGTATCTCATTTGCATCCAAGCACGCTACCGACTGCGCCGTGACAGACCCGCCCACCCTCCGTACTTACGAGTTTCCTCTTATAGTAACCAAACGGAATTTTCAAAATTTAATTTTGGAAAAAAGTATACGGTACTATACTTGGTGGGTCTCGAACCAGGGTACCAGTGTCTGACTGTATGCGAGACAGCATCGTTACCACGGAGCTACGCCAGCTTCGTTGATACGTAATGATCGGATGGGAACTTTCAACCTTGCCACGGAGAGGGCCAGCTTGGATGAACATGTGTGTATCTGCTATCTCATTCGATAAACCAGGTGCCGCATTTATCATGAACGGTAAAATTCATGATTTACAGGAACCCATGCGTGTTTCAGAACCCGACACGGAGCTAGGAGTTTGTTTCATACTCAAATTGATTTTGGCTTTACCCAAGATATTAAAGAGTACAATAGGATCAAAGGCGGTTCACAACAGGCGTGTTTTAATTTTTGCGAGATCTTAAGAAGAGAGGGGAAATACATTCAAATGTTTAATAACTGGTGCAATTTCCATATAAGCAATTGCAGCGATGGAAATTTAAAATAAAACATATTTTGCAAACAATTCCACCGAGGAGATATCATTTTTCTGCTGAACACGGTTAACAGGTGGTATGACGTGCTGTTATACCGGAAAAGCTACTGATTCAATTCAAGTTCGTTGGCTTTCATTGATAGGCCTGCTCGGAACGTTCCTAGTTAGATGACTTCAGATACTTTTTTATTTTTTATTTTGTTTTGCACTGAGATAACGTTTGCTTTCGCCTTTGACGATATACAGTGCGACGAGGTTTACAGCTGTTCACACCTGGGCGGTTTTAGTATTGAGTAGTCTTTGCTCGTTCAAATGACGACCGCGGACTTGCCCCGGGTACTGTATGAACACATGAACCGTCTTGAGAAGCAAGGGCGCAGAAAAGGAAAGGAGGGCATGAAAAGACAAAATGTGTGCTTGTTAAAAGCAATAGAGGACTTTGTAAAAAAAAAAATGTTCTCTCTGATAATCCCACCGAGAAGATAGCACATTTTGATGAAATGCAGAACATACGGAGTTAGCTACAGCTCAATTTAAGTACAAGATCTGTGTCACCAATCTATGGACTTTTAACTGAAGAGAAAGGAAATATTATTGACGACGCAGACTTTATTCTAACGACCTGCAATATGTTCGTTTTAAATGGATCATTTAATGTAAACTTTCTAAAGTATACCGTATTTTTATGCAAAAGGTAATTTGCTAGGACCCACGAGAGCCCTGATTCGTTCTCGTGACTTCCGGGTCCCGATTCAGTTGCTCGGTCGTTGTCGTGATGGACTGACGTGCCTGATCCGGGACTCGAACTCGTGACTTTGCGTTGCCATGGTTGATGGCGCTTCTGGTATCTCATTTGCATCCAAGCACGCTACCGACTGCGCCGTGACAGACCCGCCCACCCTCCGTACTTACGAGTTTCCTCTTATAGTAACCAAACGGAATATTCAAAATTTAATTTTGGAAAAAAGTATACGGTACTATACTTGGTGGGTCTCGAACCAGGGTACCAGTGTCTGACTGTATGCGAGACAGCATCGTTACCACGGAGCTACGCCAGCTTCGTTGATACGTAATGATCGGATGGGAACTTTCAACCTTGCCACGGAGAGGGCCAGCTTGGATGAACATGTGTGTATCTGCTATCCCATTCGATAAACCAGGTGCCGCATTTATCATGAACGGTAAAATTCATGATGTACAGGAACCCATGCGTGTTTCAGAACCCGACACGGAGCTAGGAGTTTGTTTCATACTCAAATTGATTTTGGCTTTACCCAAGATATTAAAGAGTACAATGGGATCAAAGGCGGTTCACAACAGGCGTGTTTTAATTTTTGCGAGATCTTAAGAAGAGAGGGGAAAAAAACATTCAAATGTTTACTAACTGGTGCAATTTCCATATAAGCAATTGCAGCGATGGAAATTTAAAATAAAACATATTTTGCAAACAATTCCACCGAGGAGATATCATTTTTCTGCTGAACACGGTTAACAGGTGGTATGACGTGCTGTTATACCGGAAAAGCTACTGATTTAATTCAAGTTCGTTGGCTTTCATTGATAGGCCTGCTCGGAACGTTCCTAGTTAGATGACTTCAGATACTTTTTTATTTTTTATTTTGTTTTGCACTGAGATAACGTTTGCTTTCGCCTTTGACGATATACAGTGCGACGAGGTTTACAGCTGTTCACACCTGGGCGGTTTTAGTATTGAGTAGTCTTTACTCGTTCAAATGACGACCGCGGACTTGCCCCGGGTACTGTATGAACACATGAACCGTCTTGAGAAGCAAGGGCGCAGAAAAGGAAAGGAGGGCATGAAAAGACAAAATGTGTGCTTGTTAAAAGCAATAGAGGACTTTGTAAAAAAAAAAATGTTCTCTCTGATAATCCCACCGAGAAGATAGCACATTTTGATGAAATGCAGAACATACGGAGTTAGCTACAGCTCAATTTAAGTACAAGATCTGTGTCACCAATCTATGGACTTTTAACTGAAGAGAAAGGAAATATTATTGACGACGCAGACTTTATTCTAACGACCTGCAATATGTTCGTTTTAAATGGATCATTTAATGTAAACTTTCTAAAGTATACCGTATTTTTATGCAAAAGGTAATTTGCTAGGACCCACGAGAGCCCTGATTCGTTCTCGTGACTTCCGGGTCCCGATTCAGTTGCTCGGTCGTTGTCGTGATGGACTGACGTGCCTGATCCGGGACTCGAACTCGTGACTTTGCGTTGCCATGGTTGATGGCGCTTCTGGTATCTCATTTGCATCCAAGCACGCTACCGACTGCGCCGTGACAGACCCGCCCACCCTCCGTACTTACGAGTTTCCTCTTATAGTAACCAAACGGAATTTTCAAAATTTAATTTTGGAAAAAAGTATACGGTACTATACTTGGTGGGTCTCGAACCAGGGTACCAGTGTCTGACTGTATGCGAGACAGCATCGTTACCACGGAGCCACGCCAGCTTCGTTGATACGTAATGATCGGATGGGAACTTTCAACCTTGCCACGGAGAGGGCCAGCTTGGATGAACATGTGTGTATCTGCTATCTCATTCGATAAACCAGGTGCCGCATTTATCATGAACGGTAAAATTCATGATGTACAGGAACCCATGCGTGTTTCAGAACCCGACACGGAGCTAGGAGTTTGTTTCATACTCAAATTGATTTTGGCTTTACCCAAGATATTAAAGAATACAATGGGATCAAAGGCGGTTCACAACAGACGTGTTTTAATTTTTGCGAGATCTTAAGAAGAGAGGGGAAAAAACATTCAAATGTTTAATAACTGGTGCAATTTCCATATAAGCAATTGCAGCGATGGAAATTTAAAATAAAACATATTTTGCAAACAATTCCACCGAGGAGATATCATTTTTCTGCTGAACACGGTTAACAGGTGGTATGACGTGCTGTTATACCGGAAAAGCTACTGATTCAATTCAAGTTCGTTGGCTTTCATTGATAGGCCTGCTCGGAACGTTCCTAGTTAGATGACTTCAGATACTTTTTTATTTTTTATTTTGTTTTGCACTGAGATAACGTTTGCTTTCGCCTTTGACGATATACAGTGCGACGAGGTTTACAGCTGTTCACACCTGGGCGGTTTTAGTATTGAGTAGTCTTTACTCGTTCAAATGACGACCGCGGACTTGCCCCGGGTACTGTATGAACACATGAACCGTCTTGAGAAGCAAGGGCGCAGAAAAGGAAAGGTAGGCAAGAAAAGACAAAATGTAAAAAAAAAAAAAAAAATGTTCTCTCTGATAATCCCACCGAGAAGATAGCACATTTTGATGAAATGCAGAACATACGGAGTTAGCTACAGCTCAATTTAAGTACAAGATCTGTGTCACCAATCTATGGACTTTTAACTGAAGAGAAAGGAAATATTATTGACGACGCAGACTTTATTCTAACGACATACAAGATACACTTTTATTTTTATTTTGTTTTGCACTGAGATAACGTTTGCTGTCGCCTTTGACGATATACAGTGCGATGAGGTCCACAGCTGTTCACACCTGGGCGGTTTTAGTATTGAGTAGTCTTTACTCTTTCAAATGACGACTGCGGACTTGCCCCGGGTACTGTATGAACACATGAACAGTCTTGAGAAGCAAGGGCGCAAGAAAGGAAAGGAGGGGCATGAGAAGACAGAATGTGTGCTTGTTAAAAGCAATAGAGGATGGACTACAAAAGGAAATTTGCTAGGACCCACGAGAGCCCTGATTCGTTCTCGTGACTTCCGGGTCCCGATTCAGTTGCTCGGTCGTTGTCGTGATGGACTGACGTGCCTCATCCAGGACTCGAACTCGTGACTTTGCGTTGCATAATTTTGGAAAAATATATACGGTACTGTACTTGGTGGGTCTCGAACCACGGTACCAGAGATGGAAATTTTGAATAAAACATATTTTGCAAATAATTCCACCGAGAAGATAACATTCTTCTGCTGAACACGGTTAACAGGTGGTATGACGTGCTGTTATACCGGAAAAGCTACTGATTCAATTCAAGTTCGTTGGCTTTCATTGATAGGCCTGCTCGGAACGTTCCTAGTTAGATGACTTCAGTTACTTATTTATTTTTAATTTGTTTTGCACTGAGATAACGTTTGCTTTCGCCTTTGACGATATACAGTGCGACGAGGTCCACAGCTGTTCACACCTGGGCGGTTTTAGTATTGAGTAGTCTTTACTCGTTCAAATGACGACCGCGGACTTGCCCCGGGTACTGTATGAACACATGAACAGTCTTGAGAAGCAAGGGCGCAGAAAAGGAAAGGAAGGCATGAAAAGACAAAATGTGTGCTTGTTAAAAGCAATAGAGGCTTTTGTAAAAAAAATAAAAATGTTCTCTTTGATAATCCCACCGAGAAGATAGCACATTTTGATGAAATGCAGAACATACGGAGTTAGCTACAGCTCAATTTAAGTACAAGATCTGTGTCACCAATCTATGGACTTTTAACTGAAGAGAAAGGAAATATTATTGACGACGCAGACTTTATTCTAACGACCTGCAATATGTTCGTTTTAAATGGATCATTTAATGTAAACTTTCTAAAGTATACCGTATTTTTATGCAAAAGGTAATTTGCTAGGACCCACGAGAGCCCTGATTCGTTCTCGTGACTTCCGGGTCCCGATTCAGTTGCTCGGTCGTTGTCGTGATGGACTGACGTGCCTGATCCGGGACTCGAACTCGTGACTTTGCGTTGCCATGGTTGATGGCGCTTCTGGTATCTCATTTGCATCCAAGCACGCTACCGACTGCGCCGTGACAGACCCGCCCACCCTCCGTACTTACGAGTTTCCTCTTATAGTAACCAAACGGAATATTCAAAATTTAATTTTGGAAAAAAGTATACGGTACTATACTTGGTGGGTCTCGAACCAGGGTACCAGTGTCTGACTGTATGCGAGACAGCATCGTTACCACGGAGCCACGCCAGCTTCGTTGATACGTAATGATCGGATGGGAACTTTCAACCTTGCCACGGAGAGGGCCAGCTTGGATGAACGTGTGTATCTGCTATCCCAATCGATAAACCAGGTGCCGCATATATCACGAACGGTAAAATTTATGATGTACAGGAACCCATGCGTGTTTCAGAACCCGACACGGAGGTAGAAGATTGTTTTATGTTAAGATTGATTTGGGTTTTACCCAAGATATTAAAAAGTACAATAGGATCAAAGGCGGTTCACAACTGGAGTGCTTTAGTTTTTGCGAGATCTTAAGAAGAGAGGGGAAAAACATTCAAATGTTTGATAACTGGTGCAATTTCCATATAAGCAATTACAGCGATGGAAATTTTGAATAAAACATATTTTGCAAATAATTCCACCGAGAAGATAACATTTTTCTGCTGAACTCGGTTAACAGGTGGTATGACGTGCTGTTATACCGGAAAAGCTACTGATTCAATTCAAGTTCGTTGGCTTTCATTGATAGTCCTGCTAGGGACGTTCCTAGTTAGATGACTTCAGATACACTTTTATTTTTATTTTGTTTTGCACTGAGATAACGTTTGCTGTCGCCTTTGACGATATACAGTGCGATGAGGTCCACAGCTGTTCACACCTGGGCGGTTTTAGTATTGAGTAGTCTTTACTCTTTCAAATGACGACTGCAGACTTGCCCCGGGTACTGTATGAACACATGAACAGTCTTGAGAAGCAAGGGCGCAAGAAAGGAAAGGAGGGGCATGAGAAGACAAAATGTGTGCTTGTTAAAAGCAATAGAGGATGGACTACAAAAGGAAATTTGCTAGGACCCACGAGAGCCCTGATTCGTTCTCGTGACTTCCGGGTCCCGATTCAGTTGCTCGGTCGTTGTCGTGATGGACTGACGTGCCTCATCCGGGACTCGAACTCGTGACTTTGCGTTGCATAATTTTGGAAAAATATATACGGTACTATACTTGGTGGGTCTCGAACCACGGTACCAGAGATGGAAATTTTGAATAAAACATATTTTGCAAATAATTCCACCGAGAAGATAACATTCTTCTGCTGAACACGGTTAACAGGTGGTATGACGTGCTGTTATACCGGAAAAGCTACTGATTCAATTCAAGTTCGTTGGCTTTCATTGATAGGCCTGCTCGGAACGTTCCTAGTTAGATGACTTCAGTTACTTATTTATTTTTATTTTGTTTTGCACTGAGATAACGTTTGCTTTCGCCTTTGACGATATACAGTGCGACGAGGTCCACAGCTGTTCACACCTGGGCGGTTTTAGTATTGAGTAGTCTTTACTCGTTCAAATGACGACCGCGGACTTGCCCCGGGTACTGTATGAACACATGAACAGTCTTGAGAAGCAAGGGCGCAGAAAAGGAAAGGAAGGCATGAAAAGACAAAATGTGTGCTTGTTAAAAGCAATAGAGGCTTTTGTAAAAAAAAATAAAAAGGTTCTCTTTGATAATCCCACCGAGAAGATAGCACATTTTGATGAAATGCAGAACATACGGAGTTAGCTACAGCTCAATTTAAGTACAAGATCTGTGGCACCAATCTATGGACTTTTAGCTAAAGAGAAAGGAAATATTATTGACGACGCAGACTTTATTCTAACGACCAGCAATATGTTCGTTTTAAATCGATCATTTAATGTAAACTTTCTAAAGTATACCGTATTTTTATGCAAAAGGTATTTTGCTAGGACCCACGAGAGCGCCCTGATAACTACAACGTCTAATCGTGTTTTTAAATTTTGTTTAAACCGGCGCCCCTAGTTTCGTTCACAATGGAAGATTAGATGGAAACTTTCAACATTGTCACGGATAATTCGTATTTCATCCCACGTAACCCCAGTCCTCGATCATGGACGTTGAAGTTCATGATGTAGGCTACAAGAAGCCGCGTTTGAGAACGCGTTTGAGAAGTTTAATTTTGGCTTCCCTATGATATTAAAGAGCCCTACAACTGGATGAAAGGCGGTTTATAACAGCCGTGGTTTAGTTTAAGCGAGTCCCCTTAGGGTCTTAATTAGTTAATTAATTAAGAGGGAATTAAAAATGTTAAAAATCAAATGTTTAATTACTGGTTTGATTTCCATTTAAGCAAATGAAACGATGGAAATTTTGAGTAAAACATATTTGGCAAATAATTCCGCCGAGAAGATAACGTTTTTCTGCTGAAGACGGTTAACTGGTGGTATGACTTGCTGTTATACCGGGAAAGGCTACTTAATCAATTCAAGTTTGATCGCTTTCATAGATAGGCTTGCTTGGAACGTTCCTAGTAGGCCTAAGAAGACTTCAGATGTTTTTATTTTCATTTTGTTTTGCACTGAGGTTTCTGTTTCTGACCATTTACTGCCTTACATACATTCTTTCGGGTAATTGATAAATCTTTAGTGTTCAGTGACTAAATTGATTAACATTTACACACGTCATCTTACAGTGGCGTCTTAATTGCGATTTTAGGGTAAAAAGGAAAAAGTCGGTTTCTAAAATTTCTCTTGTGCCTGAGCACCCACGATCCCCGTTTCAACGCTGAATTAATGACACCATTTAGTACTCCAAATCCCTGCCAGCAACTTTTCTAAAAATCTTAGTTCAGATTTTATTGTTGATAAAACAAAATAATGCATTTGTTTAATAAAAGTCTGTTATTAGGGTCTCATAACTCTGAAAAAAAAAAAAAAAGCACAATTAAACCAATAAAACGTCATGGGATTGTAGCCTATACACTCGTGGTCAATTTTTGTGATAAAATCTTGTTTAGGGATGAATTTACGTCGTTTGTTATCTCACCTCAGAATATAAAAGTGTTAAATTGACCATTAACACTTTGAGTTCCCCATGCGTATACATTGCAACAAGAAATATAAACGCCTATATTCTATATTTACTAGATTTTTATTGTTTAAAATCAGCACAAAGATAGATGCATTATTGAATAATTAGATGCAGGAAAACCTCATTCCGGTGTCTGGATGATAATTAAGTGTTACAAAACCCTTAAATTCAAATCAGTTGCATAGTTGAGCAACTGCTGGTCAAGATTTGGTTGTCTGAGAGGGAAAAGCGGTTGCAAAATAAACAACCCAACCCTTAATGTCAAGCTCCGAATTTTCCTCATGGTAAAGTGGAGATAGTCAATTTGTGGGTAATATGTACATTTGTGTTCTCAATTCTAAAGCTGGAGTTAGAAAACGGCAATTGTCTTGTAAGAGACCTGCCATTGAAAACTTATTATCATCACTTTACCATGTGCACACATAAAGAAAATAAGATGAAGAACACAACTGTCATCAAATGGGCTTTATTTCAACAAGATAATCCCAATGTTGTAAGTATTACAACATTCTGATTACATGTGATAAAACTGAATAATGAAACTACATGTAACCTCAAATTCTCCATAATACAATCTATTACACTCAACTACAGATATTGATTTCTAAATAAAGCAACAGGATATGGTCGCCCTCTTGCAGGATGCTCTTCCTCGTTTTCTTTTTTGACTACCTGTAATTTGTGTGATGGCTCAGTACTACTTTTGACGCATCAATATGATGAACATAGGATTGATACATTGTATACTTGGACTTCCTCTGTGAAATTATTATGAGCTACTTGTTCACATAAAATTACCTTAGAGCTAGCCAACGAAAATGCGGCAAGTCATTGACTGCGGGTGTAAATTGAAGATTCTAACATTGTATTTCAATGGGCTGGATTAAACGTGATTAAAACTAATAAAAAGTCCACAGGTAATTACAAAAGCATTTTATTTCAACAGCTTTGACATAGATGAACAATAAAATGTAAAAAACTGTTTGAAAAGTGAAAGTTACAGAAAGTTACAGGGTGGGGGTAATACGTTCCTCTCCAATATGAATTCCTTCATGGCTAACACACTGATAATTTCATGTGAACGTCCCACCACTGTCCCCACATCATTCATTAAATTTCTCCAATGTGTGAAGTCTTTCTCTTCTGGTTAGTAAGTTTTCTGCAATCTTCTCCAACTTCCAAGAAGTTGAGGAATCTGTACTCAGTAGCCTAGGCTGCACCTATCGTCTTATTGGTTTAAGTGTCATTATATTGTGATGAAACACTTCGTGTCATTAACATTAATAGTGTTACCTATATATGTAGATCTAACATGAAGAAGGCCCATCTAATTTGATTTTCAAACATTTATAACAGTTGAAAAAACTCCACACAACACTAAGAAAGTAGAAAGCGGATGTTGAAACTAGGTCATTTTGAGGAATTGTGGGAATGCGTGCACATGGCCGATCGGCGTGATTTTAAATAAATCAGTCATATTTTTCTCTCCTGATCAGCTTGGTTTTTGAATTTCCAAGCCCAGAATTTTAAGGGGTATGTAAGAAAATGGATCTGTTCTTGTAGCATGCGTCTTTATAGAATGCTTGTCTTAAAACGTCGTGAATGCACTCTAGTTATTTTTGCCGGGAAATTTTTCCTCTCATTTCCATTAACGATAGCGTTAGAAAAGAAAAGAGACTATCCTTTGCTCGTTTAATAGAAAAAACAGAGACATGAAATGAAATAGAATTATCATAAATCACCAAAATTCACGACAGTGGTTTAACAAATTGATTTCGTTGTTATATTTTTTATAATCTGGGTTAAACGATTGTTTAAAAATAACCCCCTTTGTCTGTAGAATTTTATCTACTAGTTTATAATGTATACTCTACGGAATCCCCTAATTTTCACGTAAAAGAAAACTTATTAGCAATGTTATGGTGATGCATTTTTTAATCTCTTATATCTCAAATTGTAGATTTACATTTATGTATTTTAGATCTTTAGAGTCGGAAGGTACAAGCATGGGAGACAGTGATGAAGAATACGACAGAAGACGTGGTCGTGATAAATTTCGCCGTGAAAGAGATGATTATGCAGGAAGGAGGGAGGAAAGGAGGAGAGAGCCATGGGATGACTCTAGGTGAGCAGGGTTTCTATGAGCTCAGGCTTTGGGGGTGTCTTAATTTGCAGGGATATCAAGGAGATTTTTCAACTGTCGGTGCTTTTCCGACTTTTTGGGAGCCAGAAGTACCCTTGGTAAAAGAGGCACCCTGGGCCCCATGCCATATTTATGCTAAATGGCCGTCAAATCCCTGTAAAGACAAGTTTTCTGGTCCTTTGATGTTTTCATTCAAGTGAACTTTATTTAAAAAAAAAGAAACATGCCAAATTTTTCAGACTTCTTTTACTAAAAGACAGTCTCATCCCTGATTATCTCCATACCTTGTTTTACAATCCACAGGAACAGAGACAGTTGGAGCAGCAGAAATCGTGAGAGAAGTCGAGATATGTACAGGGATTATGAGCGCGGAAGACGGGATCGATACTCCCCTTCCCGTCATGATGTCAGCCCCCCCATGAAGAGGATGAGAAGAGATTGGTGGGTATTTTATACTTTGAGAATGATGACAAGGTTTGAGGCAACAAGTAATGGCTTTGTCAACAGGCTATGAAATATCAATATCAATTATTTTGTAAATTTTCTGTCACCAGCTGATATTATAACACTCTAATGTAAGTTTGGATGTATATCTGATAACTGTCTGCAATGCCTTCACTTGTTGCTTGTGTCATCAGTTGATAACTTTGTTTTTCTCATTTAAAGAACCCTCAAACATTACATGTCTGTCTATTTTCAGGGACGATGCCCCCTATGGCTATGACATGCCTTATGGAGGTGGCGGAGGAGGAGGTGGGGGTGGGGGAGGACCCCCGGGCCCGCCCCATGGCTGGGGTCCAGGACCTGGTGATATGCCCCCTCCACAGCAACATTATCCAGGTCATAGGTAACTACTGCCTGGATTCATACCTGGGGCCATGAAGTCTGGAAACTCTGGCTAATATTTAGTCATGCTTTAAGGGTGCTAGAATAGTTTCAGATAATACTTTGGTAAGAAAAAGACATTGACTGAACAGAAAACGGTGTCCATTGAAAAGAATATATGTCTCTCATGGAAAACTTCAACCAAATGGGTTGCATTTTGTAATGAAGTATTATTATTAAGTATTATTATTATTATAAATGATCAATGGTCATTATTCTACTTCCAGAGGTCAGGAGCCGGACTTTCCGACCCAGCCTCCCATGATGACCTTCAAGCAATTTCTAGGTCAGCAAGACGACACCATTAGTGACCAGGATGCTGTGAAAAAATACAACGAATATAAAATTGATTTCTCTCGTCAGCAGATCAATGATTTCTTCCTTCAACATAAAGAGGAAGAGTGGTAGGTGGAATTAGTTTGGGAAATTTTTAAATAATGTGTTGTTGTTTTTTTTATCTTTTTTTTATCATGGAGTTATATGTTGCATGTAGTAGTTGTGAAATCTTGTTTAGTTTATGTTTGCATAAGCAAAAATACGAAATGCATAATCAAGGATTATACAAAATTCAAATGTTAAAAAAAAATTTTTTTGGGGGGGGGGGAGAGGGGCTTAGTGCCCCTTTATTTCAATTTCTCAAATAATTTATTTTTCAATAATTTTTTTTATTATTCACAGATATTATAGATATTTATATACATTTTTCTTGTATATTTATGTCCAAAGTGCTCCTAAAATAATTGTTGAATTTTCACAATTTTATCAGTAATTTTGCGTTCCTTATATAAATTGATGTCAGGGGTACAGTGAGACAGCTTGATGGCAGATGTTTGTGTGGTAGCCTTTCATATCCATTATACTTCTCTTTTAACAAATAAATTTTGATATTATCTTTGAGGATTTTGAATAAATTCATCTGTCTTTTTACATTAGTAACTTTATAGTAACTGAATTTGTCAATATGCAAATTCCATAACAAAATGGTGAAAATTTTCTATTCTTCAATTACAAGATGCTGAAAAATTATCATTTAATAATTCTGATAGAAATTTCAGATACGGTACATAAGCATGCTACCCTGATTTTCTGTCTTAAAAGCTGTCTTCTTGTCCCATGAGTGTCTAATCCAAATTTCTTCACCCACCAGCTCATCCACGACAAAGAAATGGCAAGAAATTTTATACCTTCGTAAATATTTCGCGCCAAAGACCTTCGCCAAAGACAAGCTCTTCGTTGGATTGCCAAGACTCGCGTTTATTTGTACCTTAGCTAGCTAGCAATCATCCTTCTGCATGCTTTTAATGCAGTAGCTGCCAAAGTGTTAGGTAGATAAATAGGTCAAATCATTTAAATCGCGTGGAGTTTTATAACGCTGCTTCGATGGAGGACTGGACGTAGGTATGGTAAGATAGTAAGGTTTGGATGGGTGACAGTGCATCTGCATAAGTGCATCATGGTTACTACTGGAGAACGATTTTTTTTTTGTTGAAATATGTGAATTGTGTGTAAAATTTCACTGCTTTAGCAATTTTGACTCCAAGTTTAAAGTGATGAAATAAAGCAAGTGATGTTGTTCCATAAAATACAGATATTCAGAAGTTTGTGAAATGACTTGAAGAAAAAGGAAAGAAAAGATTGAGAGGGATTTTGAATTAATAATTGGCATTTACTAGAAATTGTTTAACTTAAGTATTGCATGATTAAAAAAAATTGTTGGTAAACAGGTGGTTTCTGCCAGTCCAAAAATTGTTCACTATGTCTGTGTACACAGATGTGACCACCATTTAATAGTGTCCCTCACCCTTATAAACTCATCAGTGGCTCTCTCTGGTTGTCTTTGAAGGTTCAAGGCCAAGTACCACCCCGAGGAGTGCGACAAGAGGCGCGAGGAGATGATGGGGGCGCTGAAGTTTCGCGCGAGAGTTTTTACACAGCTGATGGAGATGGGCAAGGTGGACAGTTGTAGCGTGGATATCGAGAAGACGGATAATTTGGTGAAGTTGTTGGATGCAGGTGAGTTGTGTCTTCACTGGGGTAGGGGTATTATAATTTGGGAAATTTCCACTGTATTAAATACACAATTGTATATTCAGTTATCACAGCTATCACAATTTTCACAGCCAATTCCTTGTGTCTCACCTAACACAATTCAATATTACAGCCATAATACTGCTGGAAGGAGGCAATGAGCAGGACCTCAAGGTACTGGAGATGCCTGCAGAGAAACTGGAGGAGGGAAGGAGAAGCAGACCTAACTCAGAGTCACAGACACCAGATAAAGGGTGGGTACAAGTGGGTTTGGACACTAAATATGGTGGGTATAGTTGAGTTTGTCGGTTAGGCAAGGAGGATTCTGCACCATTCCCTGAATGCATTGCTGAAGTAGTATAGGGGCAGGTAAAAAGAATTTAGTTTAAAAACTTGTTTAACTAAGGTTATCTTTTAAAGCATCTTTGTTTATACACTAAGTTGTCTATATTGTAACCTTAGTATGATCTTGACCTTTAAATGACCTTGAACTTTTAAAAACAGGGCATCTGATGATAGCAGCAGAAGGGAAGATCGCCAAAAGTCAGATAACGTAAGTTTGCTTTTTATTTTTGATCAAAATATTTTGTTCCTCCCTGTACTATGTTTTGATATATATTTGATGGAAAAAAATCTTTGCTTTGGAAAATTTTTTTACAAAATTTCTAGTAATGTCAAGTTGTTTTTCTGGTATTATCTATGAGTAGCATACAGGTCTGATGTATACTGTTTTTATTTTTTCTTTAATAAAGCAGGAACCTGTTAAACTAAATATAAATCCAGAACAAGAAGAATTACAGAAAAAGGCTGAGGAATTCTCCAAGCAGAAGGACAAGGAAGAAGGGGAGGTAATAAAGAAAAACCATTTTGGAAAAATACTTGTTTAGCATTATTATTGTACAGCCATGATAATGTTTCACAAATCAAAATGAAGCATCATGATATGAATACCTTTTCAGGCACAATTAAATTCAACATGACAGTATCTTGTCTGAGAAATAAAACAAAATGTTTGTTAAATCATTAATAAAGCATCTTTGACAAAAAAAAAACGAATACCACAAATCTTAGAAATGCTTTCAAATTAAGAATTGTTACAATGCGCCAGTCTTTCCTTCCTCCAGAGTGAGAAGAGGGACAAGAAAAAGAAACGCCATCGTGACAAGACGGAATACAGCTACGAAAGTGGCTCAGAATCTGAGAGTGGATCTGACTCTGAGTCAGAGCCAGCGCCCCCTGGGGTTGATGATGAACCAGCACCCCCAGGGACAGGAGAGCAGGCCCCTGGGACGGACACCAAAGAGGAGAAACAGGGAGAGGAGAAAGGAGGTGGGCAGGGTTTTTATATTATCTATATTTTATGTACAATAATGCAATTTTGAAAGAAAATTCTGGACTCCTTGCATTTATGAATAACTGATATCTGTGGCTATGGTCCTTTTCACTCAAAGTGGTGTCTGCTAGATTGGACTGTTGGTATAAATTGTAACGATGGTGATGATGTTGATGATGTGCAATTTAAACAGTTTTTGATTTTTTAACCCAGTCTCAGAATCTGGGGTTGAAGAAGGAGAAGAGAAAGAAGAGGCAGACACCAGACCTAGACCTCTGCACCAAACTCTGTCAATATTCCTGAGAAATCTGGCCCCTACAATTACCAAGCAGGAAGTTGAAGCAGTGAGTGGTTAACTTTTTATAATTTCTACAAATAAATAAACAAGATCATAGTTATATACATATCCGTGTGTGTGTGTGTGTGTGTGTGTGCGTGCGCACGCGATAGAGCAAGAGAGAGACGGCAAGAGAGCTGCTCTGCATATCCCTTCCTTTCAGATATGCATCATGTGCAAGCATTGCACAAGGATCAAAACACAACCTGTGAACAAATTATCAGCCCTCACAATTAGTAATAATAAAAGCAGTACCTGTGACCTCTATACTGTCCCCTTACTTCTTCCAGATGTGCAAGCGTTACCCAGGGTTTATGAGAGTGGCGCTTCAAGACCCACAGCCAGAGAGGCGCTGGTTCAGGAGGGGCTGGGTGACATTTGAACGCAATGTCAACATTAAGGATATCTGCTGGAATCTTAATAATATAAGGGTAAGGGGAAGATAGTTCTTTACTCTGCCAGGAATTGAGAGATTTTTGCCATGCATAAAAGATGATTTAATTTGGCTACAAAAATGCAAATTTTTCCTTTTTTCATTAAACAAAAATTTTTTTTAGTAATTTCTTGGGAGAAACAGAGATGGGGATGCATTGTTTGTTTTACTTCATGTCAGATATATTTGAAAATAATAGATCTACAACAATTTCCAAATTTGTTTAGATAAAAGTGTCATCTTATTAAATATCTTGAGGAAGTTCAGACCAAGTTGAATTTTTTTTCTTACAGCTCCGTGACTGTGAAATGGGTGCTATAGTGAATCGCGACATTAAGCAGCGTATCCGCCCAATCAACGGCATCACGTGTCATCGCGCAATAATGAGACAAGATATCAAAAACACCGCCAAGATCATCCAGGTCCTGGACAGGAAGTGGGGGCTCTGGGAGGACGGAGACGAGAAGGGAGACAAAGAGAAAGAGGTATCGTAATAACTCAATCTTTAACAATGGGGAAAAATTGTGAATTTCACATATTGTATTTTTCTTTTTAAGGTTCACCTAATCTGTTCCCCATTCTCAGTTATTTGCCGTCAGGTTAGTCCAAGCCTGGTCTTTCTTGTTTTGAAAAAAAAAGAGAAAACATTGCATTTAATTGGACCACTGTGGATTTATCTAGAAATTCCAGATTTGTGGTCTTAATGTTCAGAGCAGTTTTAGGGATCTGAAGCTCTTTTTTGCAACAGGTTATTACTTGGGTGTTGTATTTGTACCCCCCATCCCCCCCCCCCCCCGCCCCCCCCCCCCCCCCCCCCCCCACACACACACACACACACACACACACACACACCACTCCCATATAGAGCTGCATTTATATTTTCAGGATTTTTTTTATTACAGAAGTCCACTCTGTATAAAGCTCTTTATAAAGAATGTCTCATGGTTTTCAGAGTTTTGGGTTAGTATCCAAAAACCCAGTGTTGAAGAACATAACAGACTACTTGGTAGAGGAGGGGAGTTACGAGGAGGAGGAGTTACTGGGAGAGGAGGCACTGGAGGAGAAGAAAGATGGCCAGAACGGGGAGATCACTCCAGAGAGAGATGAAAAAGTGATGAAGGTCAGTTTGCCGGGGAAAGCTTTGCCTTCTTGGCTGAAAAAAATCTTTTTACTTCTGAAGCAGCAAAGCAGGTCATTAGTTAGTTGATGAAGTCCCCTTGCAAACTGAGTTGACTGCTGCTGCAGGTTTATTAGATCTGAAGCTTGAGCATGTTTATTCAGCGTTAAATTGCAATGGCAAAAATATTCAGATGATCTTCAACATAAACATTTTGAGATAATTTTACTTGGTAACTTAGGCTAAAATATACTGTTGAAATGATAAAGTGACTTATTGCAAACAAAATTTTGTAAACAAAATTAAAAAAAATAGTTTTTTTCTATTTTTTTTTTCTTTCCTGATCCTTTAACTGCATACTTTAGGTACTGGACAAGATGATACTCTACCTGCGTATTGTGTTCTCTGTTGACTACTACAGCGGTGCAGAATATCCTCAGGAAGATGAGATGCCACATCGTTGTGGGATCATGCATGCACGCGCAGCTATCCCCATTAATAAGCTGACTCAGTCTGACAGTAAGTAGAGATGGATATCTTATTTAATCTTGCACATTTAATTTCTTTTATCTAATGTGTGCTTGGTCTCTAAAATAGTAAGTGCAATGCAGCAGACTCTTGATCCAAACTTTTTTTTTATTAATTTTGTTTTTATTCATCCAGCTCTCTGCTTAATGCATTTTGGACTAAAGTTGCATTGTGAAATCGTTGTGAAAGGGAGAATGGTCACTGTTATCATTTACAATAAGGAGCAGCAAAATAGATGTCACTGAGTGCAAGACAAGCCATTCTTCAACTATTTTGTCAGTCAACTGCTTATCAATTTGCAGTCCATTTACTGTATGCTGATCTTCATTGCAGGTGATTTATTCACTGTTAATATTATCTAAGTTGATTTACCTGCCAATCATTTTCAATGCATTTGATTCACTGAGTGTCAACTGCTTTTTCCAGTCAGTGAGTGGGTGAACAACTTTGAGCAGAAAATCAAGCACCTGTTGGAGATGAAAGGACAGCTAGAGGAGGAGGAGGCAGGGAAACTGGGAAAGAAAGACCCAGATATATATCCTTTACTCTTTACTACTTTACTTGGGTCAGAAAAGTTTTAGACAGATGTCATATTAGGAATTGTGAACTCCTCTCAAAGAGGCAGGGAAACAAAGAAAGACCCTGATGTATATGTTTTGCTGTGTTGTACTAAACATGGGTGAGAGTTTTTAGGATGATGCCTGATTTCATGATTTTCAGCCCTCATTTTGATTTTTTTTTTTTCATTTTTGAAGTGGTCTAAATCCAATGAGAAATTGCAAGTTATATCATCAGGCTTTACAGTTTCTACAACTTTCATCCATGTTAACATGTTGTTGTCACAGAATTATTTAAACAATATTTTGGATTATTTCAACCTGAAGTAGGTGATATGAAAGGATGTAACGGGGTTCTTTGTGCTCTGCACAGATAGCTTATCATAGTTATTGTAGTTCAAGAATGCTAATTGAATGTTGACTGGCATCTAAAAGCTCATTTGTGAATTATCTTAAGATGTTAGTCTCATCCTAGAATCAAGTTAATTCCACTTTCCATAAACTATTAAGTCACATATGGACATGTGACTTCTCCTGGTGTTGAAAATTCAGAAAGTGACCAGTAGGGATATAGTTTTTTGACTGAGAAAACTCTCTATAAGTCTACTAAATAACTGCAAGTACAAATACTTATCATCAAGTATTGGGTATAGAATGTGCACCAAGAAAAAAGGCATTTGATGATATTTTGTTTTATTACTGTAACATAGAAACAATTAAACAAGATGTGCATGCAACATTTGGCAGACATGAGACCTCAGATGTAAATACCATAGAATAAATAATTAGTCACAATGATAAGTGAAATGTTATGCAACCAGTTGTACATTTGACAAACTTTCTGGAGAAAAGACTAACTACCATTAAGATTGACACAGTATGAGATTTTGAAATGAAACATTGTATAACAGTATTATTACTGAAATCAAACCTCTGAACAAGATTCATTTTACATGCTTAGGCAGATAAATGTACAGATAGTTCCAATTTTGCACACACTGATACAAAAATATTTACAATATTAACATAATTAGTCACAAGTTTACATTTAATATTCTTTTGAAGTACACCATTTACTTTGTAAGGGGTTCTATGGCTATTAACAGAGGTTGTTATTTGGCAAGTAAAATATCACATTCTGACTACAAACAGTCCTAGTTCATGATTAGAATGAAGTGTCTTAGGCAGTCTTGTATTCTGATAGTACATACAGTTTCAGTTCAAGAGAAGTATGAGGTTTGTTTGGCAACTGTAAAGTTGTGATCATACGAACAGTTCTAGATTGTGACAAGTTCATGATAAGTTTGCTGCCCTTTTAGCAAGTCTTGCCCTCTGGTTCTCAAACCACCGTGTAACTTGAGTGACAGTCAGGCCCGTCGTGACAGACAGTTCCATAATAACCTTGTGACTAGGAAATAGGTTGTATCCATTCTCAGACAGCCATTTTCGAAGTGGGCTTGTGAAAAAGCTTTGGTTACTTGGGCGTGGAACGTATGGAGCTGGACGACATTTTCCTTTGGGTTTCCGCTGAGTCAGTGTGACTGTGGAGGACACGACTGTGCTACCACAAGATGGAGGAGATGTGGTCATGGGACTTGTAAAATTGTCGCAATTTTCACGATTGTTCGGAACAGGTGCTTTGTAGGTCTCTGGTATAGATGGCGCTTCAGGTGAAATGGGGCTTTCGTAGCTGCGTGCAAAGTCTGCGTCACAAGTGACAGTCAGAAGATTTGAGTGTTCCGTGTCTGTCCTCTGAGAGACGAACTGTTCTAGAAGCTGTAGACTCTTCTGCACACGCTCCACCAGCTGGTATTCAATCGTATCGTAATGATGATTGATAGCTTGTTTAACAGGGTCGGAGCCGGCACTGGTGACGGATGCTAGAGCCTGACGACGTTCCCCATCCAGCTGATGTCGTTGATCCAGATACACACTGCGTAAGTCTCTCACCTGATCCCTGGCTTTGAACTGGAGACGCATGAACTGCAGCTCTAGAAACGACGCTCGTGTTTTGATGGGGACTTGTGTCGGACGGGGGAGGCTGCAGAGAAGGCTGGAGGGCATGTTGGTGGAGTAACACTCTTGTTGCAGCAAGTTGTATAAAGCCATGTAGTCTGCCCCAGTGCCTACGCTTACTCCTGGTGCCTCTCGGGTAAGTGACGGATAAGAGAAATGCCCGACGGACTGCTCGGTGCTTGGTGAACTAGGCGTCATGGAGGAATCTGTTTGACGGCAGGAATAGAGACCTGGCGCATGGTCCGATGTAACCTGGAAGAATGAGGTGAAAGGATGCATTAATATATGAGCTGGGAATACATTATGCACAAAAATAACTTCTTTGCGGTTTACAGTCATAGGTGCAAATTGAATACAATAGGTTTTGATTACTTGGAAAAGGAAGTAACAGAAAGTGAGACCCGCTGTGACTTGTTAATGAATAAGGATACTGGGTCTATTTTTTTTCATTAAGGGCAACTATGGCTGCTTTGATTTGAAAAATTATTTTTGAATGAGCATGAAAAAACCCACATCTACTATTACTGTCTTTCAGAAAATATTTTTTGTATGAAAATGAACATGATCTAGAAGAGACAACAGAATTTGAATCGCAGTGACTCTCTATTGTACTATTAACCAAAAGTATTTATATCAGATGTTTTCATAAAATTGTTTTGCTTCAAGTTGAAATAACGATCATGTAATAGTTTATTTAAGGGGCAGCTCTATGAAAAACCATAAGACATAGATGATGATATGATACAACTGTCACTGGCAAAGATGACTTTTTTCAACTTTCTATGGATTTCCAACTAATTGGATATTTCCAACAGTGGATTTCCGAAATTTTGGTAGCCAAGAAGTCTCATCCCTGAACTGGAGATGTGACACTGTAACATCGTACATACCTCTGAGTTGTCACAAACAGGTGTCTTCAGCTTGCTCTCCATTTGGGGAAGTTGACACTATTTTTGGCAATTGACACTTCTTAGCAGTTGAGACTGGCACTGCTGGCACCTTGTACTTGATGGCAGTGTATCTTGATTCCACAACAATAACTTCTTGGTTCCTGACACAGAGGCTGACACTTGAGGCTGGCAGGTTGACACCAGAAATGTCACACATGCCATGGGGCTTCCCCTTTTATAACATGCCAACAACCTGCCAGCTGCCACTTTGTCTCCACACCTATGATTGGCCACCCTGTCAAGTTGACTTTGGACTGTTACCAGTGATTGGTTGATTGGATTTTAATACAAAGTTGGCAGGAGTGTTTGCGACACAGTTGATTAGCACCTAACTTAGTTGTTAACAAGTTCCAGGTAAAAAGTTCACCCATCCAGTTAAGAGGGGGATCAGGTATTGTTTACCTGTAGCCAGGTAGCCTAGGTAAATTGTCTTGATTGCAATCAAGAGTGACTATAATTGCTCACCTGAGTTTTGCACAGATAGGTGTGGTACACCCAGCCCAGGTAACCAGCTTAATACTGCAATTAAGAGTGTCACCTATTGTTTACCTAGGTACAGGTAACCCTGGATGGACAACCCTTGATTGCAATCAGGAGTGTCATTAAAATTTTGCCAGTCCCTTGGTCCTGATGGAAAACAGTGATATGGATAAGGTGGAGGGATGAGGAATGGAGATTATTGTCCTAATGCCAAGAGTTGTTTGTCACTGATTTGAGTAAAAGTGGTGTTTGTTTGTGTCACTGTTCTGGTAACATTGGTGCCTGGAGTTGTGCTTTGTTTACACTTTTAAAATGGAACTCAAAAATATTTATTTATATATTTATTTATTTACATACATTGTAATTGTCAGACATTGACACTGCAATTGTCTGTTTTTATTTTGATCAGTCAGATCTTACAACTATTGCATAGATTGTTACACCTAGTGAATACAGTTTTGAAAGACTTCAAGAAATGTTGGAAATTTTGTCTGGGTTGTTTTACACTGTCTGGAAACACTGTCTCGTTAGCTTCCTGCCATGGTCTAACCTGACTGTGAACTTCCGGAATGAATTCATATATTTCATAATTTCTTTAACATATTAAGTTAATGAATGTCAAAGGGTTAGGTGTGCAAATTTTGTCGGAAGTAATTAACACTTTATGTAATGGGCCTGCATCGATTTCAACTTGTTTTGCAGACACTGTAAGAAAAAAAAAAATTCCATTCAACTGATGTCAGTAAAATATTTAGAAAGATAAACTGGCAGTAGTGTCACCCTCCAATTAAAATATAAACTTCAGATTAGTACAATTTTTTTGCAAAATATTTTTTGACTTTCTGCACGAAATTGTAAATGCCCAGAAACATATGTATCCCTGTCTTCACATCTTGCAAAATGACTTGTCTTCGTAAGCCAGACCTAAAAATGATTTTGAATAATAATAATATTCAAATTCAGATAAAAGTTTAACTTAAAATCCATTAGATTAGGGTGTTCCGTAATGTATTGTGTAAATAATAATGAGAATTGATATACCTTGGTGAGGCCAGTGTAATGTGACAAAGAGTCCCCCATGATAGAGAGTCCAGTTCCCATTCATTTGGACAGTAAGCCTTGTCTTAGATTTTGACCCATTTAGGTGAGGCTTACCCTAAGGTGGAGGGTGGACCCTCTACTCCAGGGACCCTCGGTTTCATCACACTAGCACTCTCCAAGTTCTTTCCTACTTTTATACTAAACATTTAAATAACCAAAAGTTAAAAAAGAGAGACTAAATAACCTTAACAATTGTCACAGAGGTGGAAAAATTTGTGAACGCCAACACTCAGGAGCTTGGAAAGGACAAGTGGTTATGTCCATTGAGTGGGAAGAAATTTAAAGGCCCCGAATTTGTACGGAAACATATCCTAAACAAACATGGGGAGAAGATTGATGAAGTAAAACAAGAGGTTAGAAAAGAGACGGAAAAAGAAAAACAAATTTAATTTTTTCGTGAGAGAAGTATTTTGAGAGATTTAGTTGTTGAAAAAGAAGAAAAAGGGAAAACCTTTAAAAGTTTTTTCAAAGAAGCAAATAAAAACCTTTCAGAATTGAAGGTTTATTCTTCAGCTCTTTTATTAAAAGGCTGTATTTTTCTACTTCTTAATTTAAAGATTGTATTTGTTAACTCTTGTTAATTAAAAGTTTGTACTGTTCAACTCTGCTTGAATTATTGACTGCATTCTTCAACTTGTCTTGATTCATAGGTTGCATTCTTCAACAACTATCTTCTGGACACCAAGCGTCCCCAGCTACCGGAACATCCCGCCAATCGTCAGGGCGGCATGCCGATGCCCCCAGGGCGTGACAACTACAACATGCCACCAGGGGGCGGGTATGGGCCACCTCAGCAGGGGGTCATGGCCTACAATCAGCCCAGACCCCCCATGATGGGATACCAAGGTAAAGGACGTGATCGTAAGTTTTGGATTTGGTGACATCCCCTCCCCCCACCCCCAGTGTTATGACAAGAGATGAACCTCTTCTGGATTAATCTGAAAATCTGGATGTTGAGGTGTTTTGTCTGAGGTTCCAGAACTTTAACACATAGACCTTTGTGCTATCATGTGCATTTTCTTTTATATATTTCGTTTTCACTTTTATAACTTGCATGATACTATCAGCAAAAGACTTAAATGTTTTCTTGTGCTCGCTTAGATTTTTTTTTTTTTTTTTTTGCAGATTCCTTTTTTTTTTTTTTTTTTCGTCAGAATGGTATATACAGACTGCTTTTACCCAGCTAATAGTTTGTTTTTTAGGAAACAAATAATGTCTTCTAAGGGAAAATTATGTGAAAGTTATACCCAAATAAATAAATGTCTCAGGTTTTATATCTCTAGTTGTGGTAATACTGGAATTGTTGTGAGAGACAGAGAGAGAGAACATAGATTCAGTTCTTAAGTTTCTGTGTTTTTAAAGATGTCCAATGATGCTACTGTAGCTGCTGTTTGTGGTAACTGATACCAATCTATAGTCCTGTAGTAAAATGCCCTTCTGTATTGAAATAATAATTTTGCTTATTTATCTTCAGGAGGTCCCCCGCCCCAGTATCAGTCCCCTAACTATGGAGGGAGGAGAGAGGAGCCATACAGACAGGATCCTTACAGGAGACCTCAGTTATCAGCAAGGTCAAGGTGAGGTTAAGGTCACTTCATATTGATGAATGGAGAAAAGGAAGAGACTTACCAGATGTCACGTGTTTTAGTTTTTGGAGCCAGCATGGGAAATATTTATATATTTGCAATATTCAGTTTAATTTTAAGTGGTAAGTGAGTAAAACTTGCAAAAAATTTGAGTAAAAATATAATTTTATTGAAAGTTCTGTTTTTGAGGTGCTGATGTATATATCTGTAATCTTGGTATTTTTCAGACTGGGAGATAGACCTCAGGGGCGCAGCAACTATTCTAGGTAAGTTTGATTGGTTAAAATGTTTTATTCTTTGCATATATAAAATCTTTGGCAGCTTGATTAACTGAAGGAAATGAGGAATCCCAGGAGTCATTTTAAAAATGGCTGAGCTGATTTTGTTTACGACTGTCTATTGTGGTATATTTGGGAGGAAAAATTGATGAGGTGATATCGAGTTCCCAGTTGGGGGGGGGGGGGGGGGGGGGGGGGGGTGTGGAGAGGACAGTGGCTGTATGGGATGGATGGAGGGGGAGTTATGACATTTTTTTAAGTTCCCTTTTACAAATATTAATATGTCTCCTGATTTTTTTCCACTGGTCTCAAACAAAAGTAGTTTGTGCGAGGGACCCTTGTTAGTGTAATGTTTCATTGTGCGAATATGTGACACTTATTTAAAAAAAAATATTATCTTGTAGACCCAATGATCGACAAGTGGGACTGTCAAGGTAAAGCTGGCCTTGTTCTACCCCCAGTATTATACCAATGTTATTATTTTTTTTTTTAAATTTTATTTGATTTTTATTTAATCGTGTATTTTTTTTTTTTTTTTAATTTTATTTGATTTTTGTGTTTTCTCCTGTTATATGGTATATAGAAAAAGCTTAGCTAATACTTGGATTGATTGTGTTAAGTGTGCGTATTAACAGCCAAAGTTTTACATGTTTATTTATTTATTTATTTTGATAGAGGCACCTAACATGGCACTCAGAAAATAAATATCTGAATTAAGTCTTGTCTTAGATGAATATTATGACAACAAGGTTGGTGAAAAGGGGCATGCATTATGATAAAAGTTTTAGATTTTTGTAAGAGATGAAAAGGTTTTGATTTTGCATATTTAGTGTATCCAAAAGAATGAAAAGTGTACTTTAATTTAGTTCATACAAAATGTATCAATTGAAAGACTAAGTGGATTTAAAGCAGAAGGATTAATGATAATAACAATATTATTAAAATTGTATAAATGCTCATAGTTTTATGAGAGTCCAGTAGAATTTATCTTGAAAATTGGCAAAATGGATATTTTAGAATTATAAATGGCAATTTCTGGAATGGGGCAACACATTCAATTTGCATTCATAAAGCCATATAACTACATATTACCATCTTACTTTGCTAAATTGAGGGACATTTGACTTCTTAAAACTGTTAATTACCCAAATCAGTTGCAACAATTGTTACCATATAGGAGGACTACTTAAAAGTTTACAAAGTGTAGAACTTAGTTTAATGTTTGTGAAGCAATGTTTAGTCAGCTCATGTACCATCATCAGCTACACCATGAAAATGAGATATGGAAACCCAGAAACAAGGGAGCTTCATATAAACATTTGTAAATTTGACTGGGAACCTCTTTCTATATAGAAATGTATGTGCTGAAACACAAAATCAATTAGTTTAATGGTTATGTTGAATATGAGTGGACCATGCAGGACATTGTTAGATGTGTTGATGTTAATGCTGTAATATTCATAATTACGTGTGGTAGTTAGGTAGACCACCACAGGAGGAAAAGTGACCCAAGCAACAGTGCCACAGCTTATAAACAAGTGAAAAAGCAATTTTGTAGAATTCAAGCTTCTTTAAATGTGTTCAGCAATTTGTTACAAAATATAGGTGCTTGCATGGCATTAATTTATTTGTAATTATAGGTGGTATAATTTTCCCCCAAAATAGCACTTGTTTGGCTTGGAATAGAACCATATGAATGCACTTTTTTGTGTCGGATACTGAGTGTTATTTTATGAAGAGTAATTGCCTGTCAGAATTTTGGACCCCCTCCTACCCTTCTCCACCCTTACATCAAATTGGCGTCACATAAGATTATTTGCAGACTTTTTAGCAACCAGATATCAACATTTTTAACTTCTATTTTAATCTCTAATGGTATCAAACATTAGTTTTTTTTCTTCTTCTTTTATTCTGATGACTTCAAATACATTAATAAAAGAATTATATATTTTAATTTATACAGGTCTTATTATTTAAAATGTTAAATTTTTTAATCGCTGTTTAATAAAAGAACTATAGATTTTAATTTATACAGGTCTTATTATTTAAAATGTTAAATTTTTAAATCACTGTTGTATTTTGTATCATTTTTGTAGGTCAATTTACAGTATTCATATACAAGATACATGTAATTACCACACTTCTAAACAATTACCACTTATTATATTTTAGATCCAGAGAATCCAGGAGTATCATAGAGTACAGAGACTTGGATGCCCCTGATGATGTTGACATCTTCTAGTTGAATAGACTGTAGGGGGCAGTAGCAGACCGAGTATTGAATTTGGAGACCAAGAAAAGCCGAAAGTTAATACTTCTATGTCTTCTCAGGCACAGAAAAAAACTGGAGTATTACAGTTTATAGTATGTGAGAGCTTTGATGATTTTGAGGTTGTTGTTGTTGTACTAGGAAGTTGAACTAAACTTTCGAAAGGAGGATTAGAGTGGATGGAACTCTTCATTTTCTTGGATTTTAAGAGTACATCAGTAGAAATACAAACAAGAAGTCAAGTAGTCACTTAAATGTTATATTTTTTGTATGTAAGAAGTGAATATTAAGTGGGGTTTATTATGACCCTAGTGCATGCTCTCCCCCCCCCCCCAAACCCCCCCCCCCCCCCCCCCCCCAATTCCCAGTTTACCTTGATCAGTTTTGCCATCTTCAGTGTGATTAACAGGAGATATTTTTATCTTTTTTAAAAGGATTTTTACTTTCATTTGTTAGAAGAATAGTCAGTTATTTGCAGATTTTGTTGAAAATGTGTAAAAACTCTGTTTCAGTAAAGGCTGTCAGAAAGGTGGTCTGGTCTGTTTTCATTTGGGACACTTTCCCTGGAGAACTTTACCCTGAAGATTGGTGTATACTTTAAGGCCCAAATTCTAGTCCATGTTGAGTGAATATATATATCAGTTATTGTCCAATTTAGTGAAATATTGCACCTGTTTTATTACAAAAAAAAAAGTTTAGGACCAGTGCCAACTTTATTTAACAGGATTCCTATGAATTTTTATAATCAAAATCTTGTCTGAAAGTACCAATTTTCAGGTTTAAGTTTTTTAAGGATGACAGTGGCCTCTCCAATCCAAATAAATTTACACCTTTTTTATTTTGTCTGTCATAAAGGTAAATGTGTATATATGTAAACTTGTTGGTATCCAAAGTGGGGAATTGTACTTCTGTGGGTAATAATAGTAGATAATTAAAAAAATGAAAGGATCATTTTGTATATCAGGGATATTTTTGTGCTATCTTTGTGTATAAAACAAAGTTTAATAGATTTCCCTTAAGACAGTGTTGTTGATAATTCTGAATTCTTTTACATACTAGTGAAATTAATGAATACTGAAATAATGAATCTTAATAGAGAAATTTATGTTTGAATTTTATGTATAGTTGCTTAATATTCCATTCATTGGTTAAGATTGGGAGGAAATTAGTGCAGGCAGTTAACAGTTGAATTATGTGTTATTATTGTGAATTAAATAGATTCTGTGAATGTTTATCTGGAATATATTTGATGATTCATACAGTTAAATTGGCAAAGATGTTGCCCTCTAGAATAATTATTGCATAAGGTATGGTCATAGTTAAATGCACATTAATAACTTTTTCCTTCCCACTGACCAAGTTTCATTGAAAAGTTTGTATAATTATGACATTTCTAAAATTCGTTTTGTTACCTCTCAGCTGTTTTAATTATGTAGATATTTTTTTAACATTGCCGTATTGTCATTGTATGAACACGGAATAATAAACTTTAAAAAATTGGTAAACCATTTTTTTTTTGGTCAACTTTATATTTTTTACAAAGAAGAGACACAGTGTCTACTCTTTGTATTGTGTTCAGTATTTGCATATCAAAAAAAAACAAAAAAAAAACAAAGAGATAATTAAGACCACCATGGAATTCCTGGCATTTTGGAAGGAAATGCTAACATTGGGTATTTTGAGTTTTTGTCTTAAAAGATCCGCGTTAGGAAACAATAGCTTTGTAGGGCATTCAAACAAATAACTCTGATTTAATACAAAGAGAAATTTCTATAGAAAATCTATCACAGAAATCAAGAAATTTAGACGAAAGAAAGAGTCTTATTACTAAATGTTCTTGTTTTAAAAGGCATAAATGAAACCGCCATTAAATATAATACTCGATTCAAAATATTTCCCATGATTTTGCAAAATATAATTATCGTGAAAATATTAAATTAAATTGCCTTACAACTACCTAATAAAATATGGAATTTGAGCACCAAAAGTCACTGGCATGAACGCTATATTTTTGATAAAATTACTTTTCACTTAAAAGAAGTTTCAGAACTGTGATCAGCGTACATTTTAGTTTTCTTCCCCATGTCTTCATTTTCGTATAGTTTCTCGGATGTACTGAAGATGTCGACACCGTCGTCGTTGGCGCCATATTTGACGTAAGGCGTGCTAGGACTGGGACGTATGACTTCTGCGACTTGAAACCAGTGCGGACGGAACTTGATCAACAGGATATTCGCAATCACTACTAGAAGCATAAATCCCAGCCACTGAAATACAAGATAAATACACCCATAAAAACTTCCATAATGACTAAATAAAAGTAATAAACAAAAAGGGCAGACTTTATAATTAGGCCCTATGCATGCTTGTAACGTGAATAGGCCTAAGAGTGTGTGCGCGCGCATGCCTGTGTAAGATGATTACAAAATAATCACACCTGCTAAAAGGCTTTAAAATCTTCAACTGATTAACAGTTTGATGAATTAATTAATTTATTAAATGGACCTTTTCGAATTCGAAAACAGTTTAGATGTTTGGGACCCCTCTCAGCGTCACTCCAGTTGTAAACAAGCGTAAATGACAAGTTTTTACTACGTAACCAGTGACGTCACTTCATGAATGTATTTTCCATATCCGAAAAGAACCAAAAAATGGACGTCGCCGCTGCTTATACGTAGGCCTACCTGTACTATCGTGAGCATAAAGCTCTCCGCGCCAAACTCGTACCAACGCTGATCCTTCTCTTCTTCAAACACGATGAGGTCAATGGCCCACCATACCAGAAGCACCACGGCCTCCAGAGGCGCTATAAACCTGCGATTGAAGAAAATTGGTTTCAAGACATACCATGCGCGTCTGGACTTTTTTTTAGCAATAAATAAATAAATAAATAAATAAATAAATAAAAGATATTAAAATCTGGTAGATTTCAACAAATTAACATGTATAATCAAATATAACCTAGTCAAAGCCGTCCAGAAAGTTACGATCTATAAATCCGTCGAGTTCTCAATGTATAATTTTTACCGCCACGAATGAAAGTCGCCAATCTCCATCTTCAGTACAAGGATGTCTCAAAAACTTATATCAAGGAGTTATAACAGATATAACTCCTTGATAAGAGCGAGAAAAGGAAACGGGATAAAATTTAAAACAGAAATAACATTTTTTGTGGCTATGTAAAGGTCTAAATGTTTTGTGTTTCAGTCCTACGCGTACAGCCATGTACATACAGATATACTACTAAGAAAATGCATTGCAAATATATCACCTACTTGACTATCCAATGCCACAACTTCGGCAGATACCAGTCGTCTAGTGAAAAATTATTGAACACAGTTTGGCGATATGTATTGGCGCCGTAGAAGATAACAAGGCCCTGTAACATCAGACCGTTGATGAGCAGCGCGAACCCCCAGACGAAATCCTGAAGTAAAAGTGTTCAAAGGGTTATGTCTGGAGTATGTTGACGCCGAGAAAAGCTTGATTCGTAATCCATAATGAACAAGTTAATAGTTATGATACTGATAAAAATGATATGTGTTTAAATGAGAAAAATGCGTATAAAATGTTTAGCAATCAAGATAATATTAAAAAACTGACCACTTTACCCAAATGTGCAATAGCAAACTTCAAGCCAACAGTAAATTGTCTCTCTTCCGTATACTTAACCAAAAGTGTGAAAGGGCAACTTATGTTGATAAAATAACAAATTATGACACCTTGTCAACCCTTGCTAAACTACGTCTTAGTGACCATAAACTCCACATCGAAACTGGGCGGCACACCAGGCCAAAAACTGAAAGGTGCGACAGAATCTGTCGCCTGTGCACCCAAGGGGTAATTGAAGATGAATACCATTTTATATTCCAATGCCCAATGTACAAAACAGACCGAGTCACTTTTTTAAGTAAAACCTCAATCCTAAAAGCTGATCCCAGGTCACCAGACAGTCATTTATGCCATGTATTTAACAGTGCCAAAAAAGATACTCTAGTGTCCCTCTCCAACTTTATAATCAAATCATTCAAGAAAAGAAGTGAAGTGGTTGCTCTGCTTGGTAACTCTTAGCATATCCCTTAAAATGTCAGTGTATGGTCCCACTGTTGTGAGAAGTGACTCGGCAGTGGGACTGAACATGGCACAATATTTATATCTGTGTCACTTATTTACTTATCTGTCTTATGTAATTGTCATTAGTCGTAATTATCCATGTCATCAAACTGGCCTTAAACAGCTATGTAACCTTGGTTTTAAGTTTAAACATATTCTTTTTGTGTAACATGTTTATAGTATGTTTATGGTAAATTTAAAATCACACCAAGGTTTATCGCATTGCTTAGATAGAATATTTTATGAGTAATTTTACTGATACGTATGTCCATTATATAAAGATGGTAATGCACTAACTGTATTGTATCATCATTAGTATATCAAATTGTACAAGGTCATGACAATCTATGTACCAGTACAGAAATAAATTGAAAAAAAATTAAATGCAAAAAGATAACAGGCTTTGATTTTTTTTGGCTGTGTTAGTCAGAAATTATCCTAATTCGTCCATTATTATCCCTTAAGTGCCAAAAATCATAAAATAATACTATTTGAACTGTTGTCACACAACTGACATGTGGGCACACCTCACTTAATAAGCCTACTGAGATAAAACGACGAAATTCTTAAGAAGCTCTCACTTGCCTGGTTTGATAGAAAATCAAGACTAAAAGCCGACGGAAGCCCGATAAGAAATACCAACAATAGCGATATGGGACTGCCGAATTTCCTCTTAACTGAAGGTAGTAAGATGAGAAAATGGTTAGTGCAACATCTAAATAACTTAAAACTAAATTAAAATTTTAGAATATTACTTAAATAATGTGGTTACTGGAAAATCAGTGAGATGCAATATAAACACAACTTCCTGAGGTAATTAATGGAAAAAAAATCATGAACCGTTTTAGAAACGTGTTTTTTTTTTCTAAACAACAATGAAATGTTTTCATGGCGATCTCAAAAATATTACGATAAAATGTTTTGCCATACACATGTCTAAGACAGTCTTTAACGTACGTCCAAAATCCTCCATGGTTTGCGCAAGAAGTTCAACGTTGGATATTAAAGACGACAATCCAGCAAATGACAGGCACAAAAAGAAGAGAACGCAAAGCACGCGCCCAAACTCGTCCCCCGCAGCCTGGAACAACACCGGGACCCTAGGAAATCAAGAATCAGATTGGAATTATGGTGGGACTTGGGTTTTCACCGTTTTTTTTATAAAGTCAGAAAAGAAGAAAGCCAATTTTAAAGAAACTTTTTTATATTCATTTACGAGGTGTGATGTTTCGTTCCTCCACCAAACAAAGTTGATGTTTTACATGAAAAATAGGAAAAACGTCAAGTTCCTTTTCCCCAGATTGGAAATGCCCATCTACATATCACGGTAAAAAACGATGCAAAGCTGTTTTAAGCTTTTTTGTATTCTTAATAATTTGAATGAGTTTCCATTTTAAAACCAACCATTTATATCATATTATAGTTGAGGCAACAAAAATTGCTATATTGCAGAAGTATCAGATTCTTTGAACGGTTCTGTAGATGGCATATCGTTTTTAAGTGAAAAGTTGAAATTTCCAGGAAAACTATTTTACTACATGAACGTCGAAAGCTCCTTATACGCCTTTAAGTAGATACCAAATAAAAGTAACCCCCGTGCTTCCTGGTCCACTATCTTTTAAAATGTTGACGACATCTTCTTGGGTGATGGTTGGCTGAAGTGCAACTAGGGACGAGAAGGCAGTGGATATGATTGTCATCCCGCAGATTAGACTGAAATTACAAGCCATTGGTTTGTTAAGATGCAAATAAAATGAGATCTAAAACGTCCATATTGAGCATGAAAATAAAAAATATATATTTAATAATAATAATAATATGAAAAAAATAGTAATAATAATTAGATATTTTGACATTTTTACAAAGCAGTGACATTTACAATTTCCCCCCGTTTGTCAAGATTTGTTATTCTTAAATCTGCATCCCAAATAATTGAATTATTTTTAAAAAATCCGAGGTCAAACCTCTTAGAGAGTCACCGACCTGACCATGTTATTGGTGGCTGGTATCAGGGTCCCATATCTAACGATACCGTGATTGGAGGTCATGTAGGCCGCATACGGGATGATAAGACCCATCCCAGCACCCGTGTCAAACGCATTTTGACTTACAGCGTCCACCCAAAGACGTGGGTCTCCGAATGATTCTAAACAGAGGGATACATTAAATGAATATTTTGTTCTCTATATATTTTGTTTATTATATTTTCATGTCACGTTCATTATATGTCTCTCATCTATGATTGGGTAATTCAAAACGTAATTTGGAATGTTTGTTTTACAGATCTATTGCCTTTGGCCCATCGCCTTCGGGCACCAGATCTTGGGTCATATATTCACTCGGGACAAACAGTGTAACATATGACGTGACTTCGGTCAATATTTCAACAGAGTGCACACTAAAGAAGCAAGTAAACGGTTAAACCTTGCGATGAAAATTTGGTTCTTCAAGTTTTACTAGACAAGTTTATACAATGATTTTGTGATATTTTTAGAAAATGCCTTTAAATCAATAATAATAATAATAATAATAATAATAATAATAATAAACTTACCCCAACTTGGCGTGAACATATAGGTCAGCCCAATATTAGACCATTTCCTTGTGAGTGACCAGATAAATGTGAATATGACAATGACCAGAAGCGTGGGTACCATGACCATACAGGCCCTCTCTATGGTTTTAACACCTTTGTATGTAGCCACACCCGCGCACAAAATGGCCGCAGCGTGAAACAGTATGGGCCAACTGCTATGCTGGAAAGTATTTATAAAATTAATGATGGTTTATTCTAAAATAGCAACCAAGAGGGTTAAGTATTGCGTTTGTAATATAGAAAGCTAAGGATATAAAAAAACTTACAGAAAACTGGTTAAAATGAACATATTATATACAAAAATGCACAAACATTAATTTTTTTAATTTATTCTGAAATAGCAACCAAGAGAGTGAAGTTCCGAGTTCATAATACAAAAAACATGGGATATCAAAATACTTTAAGAAAACTGGTAAATATATCCATTAAAAATGCTATCGATCATATAATTATAAAGTCAGTGTGGAAAATAAGACGTATTTAAACGTTCGCTTTTTACTTTAGGTGAAACAACTTTCTGTATTATCGTTCATAAGAGCCCACAGAAAACCAAAAGGTTGAAAAGTTTTTGGCAATGACTGGTCTATCAAATCATCTTCCTCCGGGGATACGGTAAATAACTTCGATAGAAAGCTAAGGATATAAAAAAACTTACAGAAAACTGGTTAAAATGAACATATTATATACAAAAATGCACAAACATTAATTTTTTTAATTTATTCTGAAATAGCAACCAAGAGAGTGAAGTTCCGAGTTCATAATACAAAAAACATGGGATATCAAAATACTTTAAGAAAACTGGTAAATATATCCATTAAAAATGCTATCGATCATATAATTATAAAGTCAGTGTGGAAAATAAGACGTATTTAAACGTTCGCTTTTTACTTTAGGTGAAACAACTTTCTGTATTATCGTTCATAAGAGCCCACAGAAAACCAAAAGGTTGAAAAGTTTTTGGCAATGACTGGTCTATCAAATCATCTTCCTCCGGGGATACGGTAAATAACTTCGATTTTAGCTTTGTTGTTTTGAAGAAATCATTATCGTAACTTTCATCCCGAAATTTTATCCAATGTGAAAAAAATGATATCGTAGTAACAGGCTATATCTGAGAGAAGGGCATAATACATGACAAGGAATGTTGCAAATTCAAACGTGATAAACTGTAAAAGCAAAATATAAAGATAAGTTGATACCCTTTTTTCATCTTACAATTACAGCATATCTAAGGAAGATATAATTTGCAGGAGGACACTCACCACCACAAAATCGTCAAATATTTTCTTTCCTTCTTCGTTGTTTTCAGGAAGAGGGTTGCCGATAGCAAACCCGAAATAATAAAAGCACCATCCAACGACCACTGAATAATAGCAACTGTAAGCAAAAACTAAGGTCAATACGTGCAAATTAAGCACATAACGCCCTTATATTACCAGCGTATATGAAATACAACAGGTACCATCAAATGCGTATTGCAAAATAAGTATAAGATAAGAAGAGATGTATAGAGAGATATACACTATGCACCTTCAAAATCAAATAACACACGCTGTTATGCATTAAGACCACATATGCTATTACATATTACAGAAGCAACATGATAATGGTGATCTGAGTAGAGGTGAGGAATGGACGACTTCAACAAAACTTAAGTGAATGCCACTGAAACAGATCCGTTCATAAAACACAAAATCACATTGGAATTCGTTTGGAACCCCCAAAACAAATTGCTTTCCCGTGCCTTAACTGTTTCATGCCTTAATCCTTGTATAAAATGCTCACGTACGAAATGAAGAATGAAACCAAGGTAACCCACGCGCCAGCCCACGTGGCCTTGTCGCCATGGAAATGTCTAAATGCCTGGATGGTGGCTTTTCGCGTGTATCGTCCGATGGAATACTCGGTTAGCAACATAGGAATGGACCAGAAGAAGAGGAAGAAAAGCCATACTATCAGAAATACCAGACCACCTGGAAATATAGAAATCAGATCATTTGTATTCGTATTTAGAGAATAAAAATGATTAATGATTTCTCACTTAACTTGCGACTTTGGTGCACTGTGACTATATGTTTATGCTTCCTTAGCTATTTCATTTTTTTCAAGATGATATTGGTATTATATGAATATGCAAAGCAAAGCAATATAGAGTTGAAAGATAGAAACGACAGAAATAAGGAAAGGAGGGGAAGGAGGAGAAGGAAGAAAAGAGAGAAGGAAGGGACAAAAGAATTGACCGGAGAGACGAAGAAATGGAGGGAAAGAAAGAATTAGAAAAGAAAAAGAGAGACAGAGAGAGAAAGAAATTAAGAAAGAAAGAACGAATGAATGGAATAAATGAAAGAGAGGCAAGTTGTTTTACCTTTTGTGTCACTATTGGTGGCGAGAATCCTGGGAAACCTCCATATATTTCCTGTGCCAACCACAGTGCCGAGACAGGCAAATATCACCCCGAGTTTATATTTATATGTCGATTTTACCACCGTATTTTTCTGAAATTCACAATAATAAAAATGCAGTCATATTACTTATACTACTACTACTATTATTATTATTATTATTATTATTATCATTATTATTATTATTTGTGTGTAGAAAGTAGTCATAAAATCTAATCTAATATAACTTCGGCAAACGCTTTTTTCCTATATTGATTTCTTTTTATATTGTTTTTGATTTTGTAATGGATATCGCCTAACCCCATAGATAATATATACCCAATATCGCCACTGAGTCATATTATATCATATCTAGATTTGATAGAACTTTTAATATATAATCGATTTGAGGATAAATCACAAACAATACAGGGGTTTACAGATAAAAAAAGGAGTTAGTCAGTGCTACACTAACTTTTGCATACTTTTGAAAGATAAATCATCAACTAAATGTGACCGAATTATCAGCCGTCACGTGATAAAAACACTGGATACAAATAAAGTACTGTTTAATAGGTAACAGATGAATAGCTAAATAAATATAAGCAATAGACTTATATGTGTGAGCTGATACCCTAGATCTTAACCCAGGAAAGTTGTTTAATGGGCCTCAGCCTAGAGATAAACTGCATTAATGACTCGGTGGTCAGATAGGCTCTCAGTAGCGAGGTCAGGCTCAGGTCACAGAAAAAAATAAATTCCAAAACGCTACAGGCGCACCGTAGGTACCCACCAGTGTAGCAGTCCCTAGATACGGTACCTATCTTCAGATGTTATTCTTCAGCCAGACAAAAAATGGGTTACATTCTGCCTAGCATATCCAGGAATATGCTGAAGGGGGAAGGGGGGCAAGAATAAAATATTTTTCCGCGTTTGGTAAAAAAATAGCAGACGCGGGCAATTTTACTGTAATATGTATGGGAGTGGCAAATTGCTTGGTTTGTCGTGTTTGGTTGATTGTGAGGTAGAGATACTGTAGGTCGTAGCCGAGGGGGGAAAGGGGCGAAAGACGTAGGCCTATTACCGAAGCTTATGGATTTACCATAATATTGCCGAAAGCGTGTCCCTCTTGAAATGTCTCCAGGCCTAGGGCCTACAACTTATAGTAATAGGCCTATTTCATAACCTAAAGTTCTACAAAATCCATTTATCCACTTTAAGCACACAAATAAACTAATAAAAATCATCTGACTCTGTATAAAGATTTTAATCTTAAAATTCAACCATTTAAAAAAATTATTAGATTGTGAGAACAAAATATAAGGGCTCAAAAACTGAGCATTACTTCTGTGAATTATAAATTTAGAATAAGCATTTTAGTGCATATTTCCCGTGTGCCCCCCTTTCCCCCAATAATTGTCCTAAAAACCCCTGTGCCCCTTCGATCTCCCACCCCACCCCCCACCCCCACCCCCAGGTCAAACTTTGGATCTGTTAGTGCTTTCGATAAAGTAAACATACATGACGCTGCGTTTGTTAATGATTATATAGACCCTCTTTGGTCCTAGTGAATAGCCAGCACACAATTTATGATACAATTTATGATGACAATATTTATAACAGTTGCATACTTCTACTATATCATCTCATATAGCTCCACGGTTTTTGATCACTACCTGACAACTTTGGTGACAAGTATTCAGTTCACTCACCTCCTTGGCTAGGAGCTTTTCTTCGTCAGTCTCCATTTTGATCTTAGTGTGATCTCATGTGACCCAGCATGTGATTTGTGTAAGTACGCTGTACAAATACACCCTAGCTACCTGTATCAACTTGTCACCTGTTGGTATTTGCCTTGATAAGATGCTGAACGTGTTAGAGAGACGGGGGTCTTTCCCTCGGCAGGGTGTCGTTAATCAAAGGTTCACTACGCGTTTTTATCTCTGATGTCTTACAAAGCCACTTCTTATATTTTTCAATTCAAACGTTTAAAAAATCAAATCCATCAGATAAAAGTACCTAATGCCGATATTTCCTTCTGAAATGTAAGCACGACATGGCTGTCTACATGAAACATGTTTCCTCTAGGACCAATTTGGTTAATCTGGAATGGTACAAAATATCACATTCAAGTGCTGCGACGGGTCAAACAGTAGCAGAAAATTGCCCTTTTCAATTTCTTAAAGAAAATTTAATTTGGTGCTAAAACCAGGAAAAGAAAAGGGTTAAACTGCTCGTTTTCGCACAAGAACCCATGTGATAAGTGTTGACAGAGCGCTGCGCTGTGAACTGCATTCCTATGTGTAGGCTAAGATCTAATAAATGGATGTGTATTAGATCTTAGGTTTAGGCAACAATTAAACATAATTGTTAACTGCAAATAACCCCATTCATTTATAGTCAACAACTAGTCAACAAAAATGCTCAATTTACAAAGCTCGATTAATTTATGGACCTGTGGTTCTTAGATTAATTGTTAGGATACATTATGAAGCAATGACTGACAACAAGAAACTATGAAAAAAACGAATGCAATTTTATTGTTGCATTTCAAAAAAGACTATCATGTCGCTTTTTCTTTATTCAATGCACACATGCACACTCGACCACAAACAAAGTAATCAATGATATGTCGCACGAGCACTTTTAAGTTAACTATAAACATAAAAAAATATTTCACCATTATCTTTTGACATTATCACCAAGATCACTGCAGGCAACCCAAACCGTTATTCTCCTTTCCCCGTAACAAATGTTCAAAGCAATGGCATATATAGGCCTACGGGAAAAAGGCCTATGACATTAAACACCGGAGTGATTTTAAAGGCGTTCCAATATATATAGGAACATCAGACGCTAACAGGTAAGTAAGAACTCTCAGTGGCGTATACTCAAGTGGCGCCGAGGCAGGTGCACGTTGCTTCCTTAAAGACCCTTGCTACTCCACTGACTCTATGCCATAATGTTACAGTCAGGATAATTCTGCACTCTTCCCGGAAAGAATTCTAAGAGGAGGTATTTCTTCTGCCTTGATGAGAACTGTGCATACTAGCGGTGTCCGCATTATTGTCAGCTTTCTGTTTCTCGGACATTGTCAAATGTTCCATGATAGTACACGAAAGCATGGCGTTTTCACAAGTAAGACTGTCCTCATTTCTGTGCCTATTTAGGCCGCCTCTTGAACCATTTACTATATCACATTTTGACTCATCATGAGGATCTTTAGCGCCATCTATCGTTTCAGAGGCGTTGCACTTTAGACCTAGTTCACCATTAGCGAGAAATTCCTCTTTCTGGGAAACGAACGTGCTCTCTGGAAGGAGACCACCATTCAGACAGACAGCACGTGCTGCAGATAGATCCTCCTTTGCTTCTGAACTACCCGTGGACCCATATGACACCACGTCCACGTCATCATCACCAAATGACGTCACTACCACGTCATCAGGGACTTCCTTGACGTCATTGGAACCATACGAGACTTGTGAAGCACTACTACAGCTGGATCTTGGTGTTGAGGTTATACTCGTCGACATGAACCAAGATGGTTTGTACTTGAGCAGTAGAACATTGAGTATTATTAGGACGACCAATGCGATCAGCCACTGAAATTTAAAGCAAAAGACTATAACGTAATATCTTATACACGGAACCGATAATGATAAGCAAATACTCTTAATGAATAAAGATAAGTATCAAATTGACATACCGGTACATGAGAAAATTAATTTAATTGATTTATAACATTTATAAAACTTCTTGTTTACTAATAATGTATACATGTAGGTTATTTATATTTCTTATTTTCCAGTCGATTTTTGTGACCCACTTTCTGGTTCACATCACATCCAGAAAATTATTTCTATTTAGACTATCTTATAAGCAGGCTTTATTTTTCACCATCCCGTGAAGTCCACCACACCTGTACTATGGTCGCCATGAAGCTCTCTGTACCGAATTCATACCACCTCTGGGCCTTGTCCTCCTCGAAGACTATCAGGTCCACTGCCCACCAGACCAGCAGAACCATGGCCTCTAACGGGGCGACGTACCTGAGAAATAAACTACAACTAATTCAATGGTTCAGGGTAAAACGGCTGTTGTTAAGAAAAACCATTAGAAGTAAGTTAAATGCCAGTTGAGTACATGGACGATTACACACGTCCACAGAGAGAGAGAGAGAGAGAGAGAGAGAGAGAGTATTAAGGCAACAACCTCGAATAGCTTGCAATAATACTAAAATATTGTCATAACTAGCCATCTCCATGCACTGTTGTTCTCTACTCCCAAACCTGCGTACTTACATAACGATCCACTGCCATATTTTAGGCAGGTACCAGTCGTCAATAGAGAAGTTATTAAAGATGTTCTGGCGGTATCTGTTCGCGCCATACATGATAACGAGGCTCTGGAACATCAACCCGTTGATCACCAAAGCAAAACCCCAAACAAAGTCCTGAAAATAATAAAATATCGAAAAAAGCAAATATTTAAGTCTTTTTATTAACGTTATCAATGATTGAATTATGACTTCTGTTTTTTACTAAATTCATGCACTGCTAGTTACACTTCTTGGTACGTGTGTTACACAATTCCCACTACTTAAAAATAGAATCTAATTCTGGACATGGAACTTCATTCATCAATACATCAATACATCGATACTATGAGCGTATGGGAAACCAATCAGAAATGCTTTTTGTGAGTCTATAGGAATATCGTGCTGACATAATTGGACATACAGCCAGATTAAAAGCCAGTTAGAAATATTGATACAATAGTAAAAGGGACCTCTTACTTGATTGGACAATAAATCAAGATTATTAACTAGTCAGAAATGTTGATACAAATATAATAGGAACGTCTCACCTGATTGGACAATATATCCAGACTAAGAGCAGACGGTAAACCAATCAGAAACGTCATTCCCAACGTAAGGGGTACCCCGTACAGCCTTCGTACTGGAATGTGATAAGGATGGAAATATAGAAAATATAAATGTATATAATACGGAGAGAGGAAAAATATTTAGAAATATGAAAATATGACGAAAGCGAAATATGGCAGAAAGTTTGAACGGCATTTATTTAGTAAAAAAAGGATTAAACATAACTCGAGAAAAGACAACGCAGAGATTGATGTGAGGGAAAATACGTACATGTATTGTTAAAGTAGAAATGTGAAACAATACCTCCGAAATCTTCAATAGTCTGTGTTGTTAGTTCAACGTTACAGATTAGCGTGGACATTCCAGCAAATGAAAGACACAGAAAGAAGAGTACACATAAAACACGGCCAAACTCTAGCCCCGCTGCCCGGAACAACACAGGAAACCTGTAAGGACAATAACGTGGTCAGGAGTCTTTCCGATGAAAACTCACACTTTAAGTCAAGCCGTTCAAACAGTGTAAGGTATATTGGAACTCGAATGGTACATTTATTGTAATTTTCTCCGCAGTTTGGAAAGAATATGGTGATAAAGAAGAATTTTCTAAAGTTCCCATGTTTTTTTTTCTATATAAAGGTTCAACGCTCATTTTATGCCTTAAATGAAATTATGCCTTACACCAGTTACTAAATGTTAGCAAGGAGTTGTAACTCTTTGATGTTAGTTCCAGTATCAGATTCGTTTTAATATTAAAATATTCATCATTCTTATTCTACTGGTTGACTGTCACTACCAACATTCACATATACAGTAAGAGTTACAAAAAACTGAGGATGTACGTTAAAAACAGCAATGAGCTCGAGTTTACAGTAATTTTTCGAAATACTCCTCGCTCACCATATAAACGTTAACCCCGTGCTTCCTGGGCCGCTGTCCTTCAGTATACTGACAATCTGGTCCGTGGTGTAGGTCGGAGATAGCGCAATCAGCGAGGAGAACACCGTGGATATCACTGTCATCCCGCAGATCAAACTGGAACCGCCAGTACAGCATTTAATACATGAAAAATACTGCATTTAATATACTTGTGATAACAGTAATGATACGTTATTCTTCATACCAAAATGTAACCGTAATACACGGACAGCATTTAATCATTTAATTAATATGTTAGTAATTTCGTTTACCATTGTGGGAAGGAGTAAAATTGACCACAGGAATAATAATGTTTATGCTGCATATCAGACTGAAACCGCATTTTAATTCCAGCATTTAGCATATCTGGTATCTTGGTATCTCGTTTACTACTGTAAAGAAGGAAGACGTCAATTCGACCAGAGGAATAAGAAGAATAACAAGAATTTTACGCCATGCCTTAAAAGTAACAAAACAAGCCTTTCCTCTTCAAAAACGGTTTACTTTTGATATAGAATAATTTTTTTTCTACCTAATCATGTTGTTTGTAGAGGGTAACAAGGTACCATAGCGGACTATTCCGTGTTTTCTTGTCATATAGGTGGCGTACGGGACCATCATACCCATTCCTGCCCCGGTGTCAAAGGCGTTCTGGCTGGCTGCGTCCACCCAAGTTCTAGGATTCGCAAACGATGCTTTAATAAAAATAAAGAAAGAAAGAATAAGGGGGTGAATTAATGACTGAATATATAAATAGGTAGAGACAAACTATTGCATTCTGTAAAGAATTTTTATTAATTCTGTAATCCTTTAACGGGTAATTTATTTTTTAAACTTAACCTTATACAATTGACCCGATAAATTCTACAATGAAATGTTGGTACCCCGGTACAAGAGAAAACGCTACGTAGTGACCACAAAAATATCAAAAGTTTGTAAGTAGTTCATACATATGATACGTCATAATAGATACCACAAACCTCTGAAATTTAGGATGAGTACTTATAAAAATATTTCAATTTCAAATTTTGCCACATACCCCAATTTGGAGAATACATGTACTTCAGCCCGATGTCTGCGAAAGGTCTCGTGAGAGTCCACGTGAACGTGAACAGGATTATGGCGAGAAAAGACGGGACCATGACGAGATTTGCTCTCTCTATCGTCTTCACTCCCTTCGTCACCACCAGTCCGGCTAAAGCAACCGAGAGAGCGTGGAACAGGACAGGCCAGCGACTGTTCTACAATTGAAAAAGACGAAACCCTATTGTAATGAATATCGATGACATTTAATTAAAAAAGAAAAAAAAACATTCGCACAAGATATGCATTGTTATTGAATTAAGTATCATGTCCCCAACCATTTCAACATTAATTTGAATTAATTTGAATTTAATTTGTATGATTATATACTGATTGACATCATGTTTGATATGGTTGCAACGTCGAGAATCGACATTTTTCTTTCATTATTCTTCAAAGCTATAGCCCACGGCTTATTTTAAAAGAGTAGCTACAATTGTTTCACCACAAATTGATAGAAATCCAGAGTGAATTTCAAAAACTCCGAGTATAAATATTTATTTGGATTTAAAAAAAAATACTCTATAAAGCAACAAAATGCCCAAATGCATACGTGTACAACACCAATGTCTTACTACGGCAAAGTCATCAAATATCTTCTTGCTTTGCACGTTGTCGGTCGGCAGATCATTCAAGATGGCGTATCCGAAGAAGTATATACACCAACCTAATATCACAGAGTAGTAACAGCTGGAAGAATAAAAACAAAATGATCACTCCCCAGAAAAGTGACCCTCTTAAGGGACATTCAGATTTGATGATCCCAGTTCTAACTGATCTGCCGACTAAATATGGCCGACCACACTTCAAAAGCGATGCCGCTGATTCCCGATGGTCTCCCCGCCTCCACATATTAAACGGATTAAATCTCAGCTCCGAGGTTTAACTGCTAGGCCACTGCAGCGATCGGCGAGTGTGGAGGCGGGCAGACCATCATGGAATTAGCGGCATCGTTTATGACGTGGAGTCGACCATGTTTATTTGGCGGATCAGTTAGTACTGGGATCACCTATTCTGAATGGCCCCTTAGTCAGGTCAGTGGTACACACATTGTGTGTCATAACTGCATAACTCTTTTATATCACCTTTTAATTACTGTTGATTTATTTCTATATTGGAGCCCGGTATAATAGCATAATGAAGAGAATATAATGGGCCAAAACGTTAATTTTTTTAGAATTACCTGAAACAGTACAAGTTTGGGAGTACCTTTAGCGCTGATGGGTCTGGGAGATTGCTTAGAGGGTTGGAGGGGGATTACTAGGATAAAATTTTGTCGAGTGAAACGAAGCAAATATAAAACTAAAAACGAGAAAAACTTTACTCTAATATGTAGGATACAGGAATAAAAGACATCGCTTGATTTTTGCTTGTTCTGCTTTATAGAGAGCGGGATAGGGTTGAAAGGGGTCCACTGAATGAGGGGGGGGGAGTAATGGCAAATTATGCCTCTCGATAAAAAGCAAGATATTGAAATAAGCGAGGTGTCTGGAATTTCTTAATAATTACCGTACTTACGATATAAAGAACGTCACCAAGGTAACAAAAGCCCCGCACCACGTGGCCTTGTCCCCCACGAAGTCTCTGAAAGACTGAAGAACCGCCTTCTTCGTGTATCGCCCTATGGAGTACTCCAGCAGTAACATTGGAGAGGACCACATGAACAAAAAACACACCCACACGATAAGGAACACTAGACCACCTATAAGGGAAGAATTTCTGTTGTCAATCACGTCAAACCTGTGAGATTTGGAACTCATTCACACACACACACACACTCACACACACACGCAAAGGGAGCGGGGATACAGTGATAACAGAACAAGAGAGAGAGTGCTCGTGTATATGTGTGAGTGTGGGAAGGAAAGATAGGGAGGGAAAAGAAAAAAAGAAAGAGAGGGTTTATTCATTCAACAATTTTATAATATGCAAAATAACGTGTAAGGAGTTCCCATACATCATGCCTTATAAAAACACCCACACTGATGTCACACATGTCTTATTATTCCCTATAGAGAAAATAATCCAAAACAAAAAATGAAATAAGGATTTTAATCCATTTCAGTCTCACCTGTTTCATCACTGTTCTGTGCAAGTATCCTCGGAAACCTCCACAGGTTGCCTGTTCCTACAATGGTACCCATACAGCTGAAGATCACTCCCAGCTGGTACTTGTAGGTGGCTTTCCCGCCGCCAGTGCTTTCCTGGGAAAAACATTCTCTTTTTTTAATGAAGCATTTATCGAAATAGTAGACTATGACAAAAGATGGGTTAAATGAGCGGCAATGGTATGCGGATTGAATTAAGTTGAATTAATTTGAATTGAATTAAGTTGAAAACTAATTTACACACACACACACACACACACACACACAGAGAGAGAGAGAGAGAGAGAGAGAGAGAGAGAGAGAGAGAGAGAGAGAACTTAGATTATTTTAAAAGGAACCGAAATTGATCACTCAAAAGAGGTAGAGGCAGTTGACGGACAGACAAGGTAAGCACTTCTGTATATAGCTCATCCACACAGACAAATAGACACTTCAAGGCACACTGACATGCATGTACACCAGGAACAGTGAGAAATACTTCACCCGACGCCCCTCCTTTTATGGACCGTTTTTCTAGCATATCTATAAGTAGAACTACCCTCTACCAGGGCGACAGATTGATTTTTCACAATACATTCCCAGATTTGCCTTTAGATAAATAGACAGTCATTTCATTCTGTGCTATTCTGGCTTTATGGAAGTTTCCCTATAAAATCTGCCGCCCTGGTAGAGGGTAATGTACAACTAGGTCATATCAGGTAAGGTTGCAGCAGTTTGCTCTTCCCTGGACATTTGAACACACTGTAGATAATCCCCACTGAGACCTTTACTGTTTATATCAAGTCCTGGCCTGATTGATCCCAATAAGGACATGGTCTCAGGGTACAGGGGACAGTCTGGGTAACCCCCTCACACCCTGAGTTTCACAGGTTCTTGGGCACAGGGAATGAGGCTGCAGGTGTTATGGTCTCCTTTATCCATTTTAGGTGATGTCGGAAGAATATATTATTGTGAAAAAAATGAAAACTTCATTGTGAAAATAGTTTCACTGGATCTTAGTTTTGACTATTAAACTTCATTGGTTCTAAAATCAACATCAGAATTCGAGATAACATCGAAGGCTTGTTTTACAACTGCCTCGATCGACACTGAGCATGAACGAATATGTATAGAAAACCTGATCAAAGGCCATTTCATAGGGTATTTCGCGCCAAGAATTCACCCCCTTAAGATTTTGTATAATAATAGGGCCCTATTGGTGATTGAACAAATTAACAGCTGTGGGGATAGTGGTCAAAGGTGTATAAATGTAGAATAAAAGCTTGCGATCAGAATGTCATGAACAAAATACCGATCTTAATTTCAAACAAAGACTCTGCTGAGACAACGGTAGCGCTTAGGTTGTAAATGCCTCGTCTCCTTTCATGAGCATGCGCAGTGAAAGTATATCTTTCATGAAGTTGAGAATCTATCCAAATTTCAATTAAATTACAATTAGTGAATTTTGCTAAACTTGGCCCGGAAAATATATGTTACCTGTTCTATTAGACATTTTTCTTCTTCACATTCCATGTCGAAATTCCCTTCCCCATTTCCTCTGGGTTTCTCCATTGTAAAAGTTTATGGGTTCTATGATGACGGTTCGGCCACTGATAACGGGTTTACACGCGTGTATGTGGTGAGTGGAAAATCCCCAAGTGTACCACGGAACTATCTACAAGTGTCTTGATCGACTGATATACGTTAATCTTTTACCCGCCTAATCAGTATATAGGGCAAGTATTACATACTAAGAATTTTTCCTTCTCTAGTTTTTCTGGGTTCTGTCTCTCATTTTGTCGAATGTGTATAAGTCCAACAAAATTCATAAGCAATGAACAATTTCATTAAACGAGATCAGTCTCTTTATAATATCGGTCTTTCAATCGAACGTTTTCTCTCTGAAGTTGGGATTGGTATAGTTCAGTGTGTCTATAAAAGTTATCTGAGCGCTGTGTTGATGCTGTCGTGATGCACAACTAACATAATGAGCCACTGTCACAACTAACACAATCAGTACATCCTCATCCTAATATATCTTTAAACGTGTGTAATAGCTCATCTTCACGTTGAGGATGGTTTATTATCTTGTTTGAATTGTCATTTATGTGTCAACGTTTTCACCTCACCGTCACGCAACGTACCACAAAACATTATAAATCATGCTACAATACAAAGAAAATTGAGGAAAGAAAAACAAGAAGAACATCAACCTTAACAATGAGTAACAGAAAGCCGGAGTAGAAATATTGATAGATGTAGGGAGTAAGTAGTAAGGACAAAATAGAAATGAGAAAATGTTAAAATAAAACCTTGAGAATATGTTAAAAGAAAACCCAGTCAACAAGACTAAATTAGTCAGCGAGCGAAGCAAATATTTCCAGTAACGAGAGACCACACCGGAGTAATGCAACCGTTTTGTAGTTGAGTTTGTAAAACGTTGTTGCCATTTATCGTGTTCAGCATCTGCATTCTTTCCAGTTAAACGACTCTCAGTCGCGGTCCTATCTGATAAAATACAGGCCTGGTTACATAAAGAGGGTGAGGGGAGGTGACATTGGATTTCAATTAAAACTGAGAGTTGTTTTGGAATCAAAGGCTGTGTCTGGAATTTGAAGCAAGTTCTTTTTTGTTTTAGTAAGAAGGTTGACATTGAAAAAAACAAAAACAAGAAAAAACTACATTTGTTATGTTTACATCTTCTGTTTTGTTTATTTTCATTCCCTCTCCAATCCATCTCCGTCATGTCCCCTTTTTCTCCCCCTTTCTCTCTCTCTCTCTCTCTCTCTCTCTCTCTCTTTCCCCCTCTCTTCCTCTCCCTTCTCTCTCTCTCTCTCTCTCTTTTTCTCTTTCTTTCTCTCCATCTCTCCTTAAACAGCATTTTGTTATAATTGAAAATCACCTTCATATTTCTCCCCGTAATCGCTATGCAAACCAAACACTCTCAGCACTTTATGCAGACGTCCATCGAAGAACATTCGTAAATCACCACTGAACAAACGTACAGAAAACCATCGCGGAAATCCTTAAATCCATTTAGAAAATCAAATTAACCCAAACCAAAATAGAAAAAAGTCTTTAAACAGCGTTATTTCATTACTAAAACAGGTCCTTTGCAATGTTGAAAACGCCTAATCAATCAAAACAAGCACTTGAACTGTTTATTTTTCATCTTATAAGCTAAGTTGTGGAAGTTCGGATATAAACACAAGTTCTCTACCCCGCGGTGTATGTAAACTTTAAAAAAGCCTGGTCAATTTCTCGGGGACTTTTTGCGGGAAAGTCCCGAAAGAAATTTTATAGTGTAGCAATCAGGAGTTTGACTTCATTATTTCTTTGTTTATTTCTGTTTTCATTTCTCTGCTAGTTTCTTTTAATCATTCCCATTTTATAATGGAATGTTTTGAAAGAAGCGACGGATCGTAATGCTAGACAGTTTTAACCCAACCTTTTTTTTCATGCGTCGAAAAAATTGTATGAGTTAAAACGCCAGTCTCGTCTCTTGAGCAATATTTTTACACGAAGTCTTTCTCTTTCCATCTATATCATTATACGCCATCTTTTTCTTCCAATATTGCCTGACTTCCTTGTTATCTTGGGTGATTTCAAGTGCAAGGGAAACAAAAAAACTTAAGTGCAGTGAAAATATCAAGAGGATTCACCTAGCCTGAACCTGTGCCTGTTTTCTGTGATGTATCGCTGCCTCTCGAAGTTGTCCCCTTATCAAGATAACAGCCTCCCTCCCTGTTCCTCTCTCTCTTGCACGGGAGAGAAAGAAAAATGGAAATACTAGTAGGATCTAGAAATGTGTAATAGAATATTATTGCTTTGATAAGCCAGAATGACGTCATTTAAAATATCACTTCAAGTCAAAGTAAGTCAATCTGAGCATCCGACACGACGCATCTGGTTCATTTCACGAGCTCTTAAACTTTACCATTAAGGACATTATGGGGACCGCTCAAATAATCAAAAAGCGTAATTCACTAATCTGAAATGTCGCTTTTGGTTTAGAGTGAAGTAGGAGGAGATCTAATCGGAATAAAATCCGGTTCCATTTACCTCAACTCGTACCCGTTCTGTGGGATGGGGATAACCCACTACCAGAATGGAGAATAAGACCCCATTCCCACACCTACATCGATCTAGCAAGATCGATCCGTCTCCGAGGGGTTTCTTGCTAAATTGCACTCAGCTTAAGCGGCTTTGATGTCTGGCACACCTTCTGAAGCTGTTAGGGGGGTAATTAATTATCGTTTAGCAGCTTCAGTAGGCGTGCCAGACATTTAAGCCGTTTAAGCTGAATGTAATTTAGCGAGAATTCCCTCGGAGATGGGTTGATCTTGCTAGATCGATCTAGGTATGGGAATGGGGTCTAAGGTGAGTTTTCTATCTAGTTGGTACGGCTTAACTTAAAACCACGGTTAGAAATCAGCTAGAAATGAATTTTGATACAGTGGTTGTTGATTACTGAATGTTAGGGCTCATTCCCAATGGAACTATCGTTCTACGAAGATGAATCCAACTCTGCGGGGAATCTCACGGAATGCAAACAGATCAACAAATTAACACGCCTCCTCTTTTTTCCATCGGTCTCGCACAATCACCAGCTTCTCTGTAGTCTACTCAACGCCAGGAAGAAGCGTGTTATCAGATTGCATTCAGCGAGATTCCCCACGGAGTTGGATCGATCTATGAAGAACGATAATTTCATTGGGAATGAGCCTATAGTTTGATTTTAATTTACCGGTGAAAAAACGTTTGTCCCTCCTCCATTAGATCCACACAGGTTAGGATAAGCGTGACGCAAATTAATCAAAATCTGAGACGAGGCTTGTCTGTAAAATTCACCCAGACCCTGTACCACGGAAGGGAGGGAGAGCTCACGTACATGACACAAGCTTTCCATTTTACCTAGGACCTATCAAACATGTTTGGTGGGTTCCAGATACTACACAAATGTCTAAATATAAACTAAATATGTTACAATTAGGGTTATTGACATTACACGTCAATTGACGCAACTCAGTTGCATGACCATTGTAAACTCGACTGCCGAAATGAACCAAAAAATAGATAAAAAATAATAAATAAATAAATAATTATGTAAATATGAAAAAAAAGATATGTAAGGATGTCAAACCTTTTTTTTACAATGTTCTTTTTCCAGTTTTACACCACTCTGTTGAACAACCAGTGTAAATCCGAAACTAGCACACACACAGACGGACGAGCGCGCGCGCGCGCACACACACACACACACACACACACACACACACACACACACACACACACACATGCACGCACACACACAGACAAACACATACACTTGTCGTATCTCCCAACAGGACCGCACGTTTTCTCAGCTCAGGACACCTGGCTTCCCCCCTATTATTACACCCTAATCACTTTCGGATGTTCTTTATCATCCCACAGAACAACACTAACACACCTGGCGAGATGAAACTTGTGGGGTTGGGGGTGTCATGACATGACGAACCGCTATCTAATACTATTGTCATGAGTGAGAGGTAACACGGCTCGTTCACACTAGCCTTATTTGGATCGGGCTAAGTTTGATCCAGAAATACCTGTCCCGGAAGCTTATCTGTATGTAACGGTATGTGATTTCTGTGTTTTTGTTCATTTTTTAAAGCGTTTTCTCAATAAACAGATAAGGCAGTGGTCCATTTTCACATGGTTAACTTTTGTTTAAATCAGATGAGCCTAATACTAAGCAGGGGTCTGTTACATTTCCAAATGCCAATGATGACGTCAAAAATAAAATTATTCCAGTATCAATTTGATGCATTTTAACTCACGTTTTCTTTTATTTAAGAACGCTGGATATTGTTCATGAAAAGATGTTATAGACATCCATGCATTTTGGTAACATCATGTTAGCAATCCCATTATGATGGAAACTGACGGATTTTGTGTCACTATGATGAGACCGACTTCACTTTAGACCGAAGTGCAGTTAATTTTAACACAAGATCCATGGAATATTGAATTGAAATATCACTCCTGTTTTGTAATATAAAAGAAATTGGTAATGTAACAGACAGACCAATGGCTACTTTACTTCAGTGGATTAATAGTTGAATCGAAACAAGGAAATGAAAATCTTTGAAAGGAACTCCTTAGTTGAAGATGACAAAATTAGTCGGTTCCCTTTTTTATTTATTTATTTATTTATTTATTTATTTATTTGTGGCTAAAGATCTTTCGAGCTAATAGTGTGAACGTGCCCGGTTTCTTCTACAGATACATTCCAATGCATCACATCAAAGTACCGTTATCATGTGCTGCACGCATCGTTTCCAACAATAAATCTAAATTTCATCCAGCTCCACAGGTGTTTATTTTCCGGGATTATTTTTTTATTTTTTTTTCTCCAAAAGGAACACAGATGTCAACTACGCCGATAAATTTGCTTTTCATGTCGATCTATTTTGATCCGATAGGTATGAGAGACTCCACACATCGCGCGAATAAAGAACCCTGCGGGTTTTCGCTCATAAAAGTGAAAGGCAGGCGGAGAGAGCACTATTTATCGCCCACTCACCTGTAAACAACACGCCGAACACAACAACCCGGCAATTGTTTCGCTAAGCGGACGTCGCTCAAGGGGGAATCCCGCCTTACTCAATTAGGGCCAATTAATTTCATTGTTAGAAGTAAATATTGAGACGCCCCCTGGCCGCATATCGTCTCAATCTCGCATGCGCAGACGAATTAACATGAAGTACACGGAGAAAAGTGTGCTGGACGCTGAATGGTTACGGTTACTTCAAGTTTAATTTAACCCCAAATGAAGTCTGTGAGTTACTTATTTTAGGAGCTGATAGTGATTCACGGGGAAACCGGTAAGTCTTTTAACCGCTAATCGCCCTCCGTGAGGCGGGTCGAATATTTTACTTACTTAGGCGGTCTCCGCAAGTCGAGGAAGAGCCCTAAGCACGCGGAGAGATAGATAGATAGAGAGAGAGAGGGAGGGAGAGAAAAGACAGAGATATTCAGTGACGAACAGGGTGGTCTTGTTTGTTGCATAGCAACCAGTGTTATGGAGTGGCTATAACAAGTCATCTCGTTGAACACGACAAATAAACGGAGAGAAAGACAAGGAACGGATATTTTCACCTCTCGCCTTTCCCTCAACGACGACACTCACGACAACGGCATAATTAACGTGCGAGCAAAACTGAACGGGAACGTGCTGGGAGTTTTTGTAATGAGGTTTTCTCAACAAGGAACATGTGTTGAGCCAACGAGCACAAAATTACTCAAGTAGAGAAAGAGAGACAGCGAGCACTGAAATTGGGGTTTACAATCTCCAACACTAAACGTACGACTTCGATAACGCCGGCTCTCTCTTTCTCTACCTGTCGACCTCCACACTTCACTGTGTTATGAGGAATTATTGAATAGAGGCATTACAAGAAGATTAACCCTCCCCGATTATAACACAAGGATTGCACCGGATTAATGGACCTGAGCCGCGAAGCCCAGAACACACACGCGTAGCGGGAGGGCCGACCAACACAAAGAAAGGTTATACTAATTTATAGCGTTGTCGCGGCGCGTTACATTTAGGAGCAGGGGCGACCCGTGTTTCGAAGTTCAGCTGCCGTTAAAGTCCGAGGGGGAATATATTGACACAGCGTGGCTTAAAGGGGACCAGACAGAGGTCGGGGGACGAGAGAACCAGCAAAGAGGGAGAAGACAGAGAGCGAGGGACTCAAGGATCACAGCGCACAGAATTTCGCCGTGGATACGACGACAGGCGAGTTGTAGAAGATAGATTGCCTGAGTTTTATTCGTATGTTCACGTGTGAAAATCGAGGTGTGTTTTCAAAGAAAGTGAAATTGGCTATCCTTGTCCGAACAGAAGAAAGTGTTACGTTGTAGAGGACGCTGTTGTTGAAGAGAAGTTGTACGACAAAGACAGACGAAGGAATTACGACGAGAAGCGACAGAGAGACTCGTCTTAACCTCTTCACACAGAACGCAATAAAACTTCGTTTGAGATCTACGTAAACTATTTCTCAGCGACGGCGTGTATTCAACGTGTGCCAAGAGAACGGTGATTCAACAAACGGACACCGCCGTAAAACAGGTACACATTAGGAGAGGGGCTTTGTATGCTGTAATATCCAGCAGCTTAAACGGCTCAACTGACCAGCGGCGTCCAGTGTGTGTTTGTGGTGGACAAAGTTTACTCACACAGGAAGTACATACGGGGATATTACAGGCTTAGGCTGTGATACCTGCAAAACACGTGCGATAGGGGTCCTACACGTAATACTCGTGCTGCGGAATTTCTGCGGGTGATTATCCGCAGAGCAAAGGGAATTGTTGTGTATTTTATTCTACAAGTTTTATATCGATCTACACGTGTTGGAAGAAGTGAGTGGATTAGTTTGGTTTTCTACAGATTTTGTAACGATCTACACCTGCTTTGATAATAGGATTTATCGCAAAAGTCTGTGCCTTCTACACTTATCGGACGGAGAAGTTTTATTGACTTATTATCTACGGAATTAATCTCTAAAGTTGTTAATTGAGGAGGATTTGTCGTCCTACTTAACAGAGTTTTTCATAAATCGTATGAGTGTTAGGAAAATTGGGTTTATTTTAACTTCGAACTCAAAGAGGTTTATTAAGATTTAAAATTCTGTTGAATGAGAAAAGTGCCGTGTGTGTAATATTGAGAGAATTTAGAACAGTGGTCTGCCTTTTGGAAAAGGAAAGGGAAAAGTTTGCTTTCATGATGTACTGCAGATTTTTGATGTAAGCACATAGACACAGGGCGAATAGGATTAAGCTTGCGTAACAGTCTACAGGTGGAGGAAGTTTTAGCGAATGAAAAAAAGATAAAACGTTAACGAAACGCATACAATTAAAGGAAACTGATTAACAAAGAGCGAACTAAAGGAAAGAGTTTTTGTGAGAAAATCCACTGCAGTTTGAGAGCATTTATATTTATATTATTGACGATTTCGTTGCAGTTCGTTAAGTAAAAGAAAACTGATTTTTACATCCAGTAAGCGGATTGTTTCATCCATCTGGTAGATTGAGACAAAAGATCGGTTTGTCCTTGCCACAGACGACTAAGCGTGGGAAGACAGTTCATTAAAACTTCATCTCCTTCAGCAATAAATGTGCGGTGAATATTTTATTTTAGATCCTAGTTCAGTCAGAGAGGACAGTATCATCAAAGCACAGCATTTCTGATATCGCCTAAGCCAGGACAAAAAAATCTTGTTTTAAATTTGTTTTTAACCTCAGTTCATCACAAATCGATTCTCCACCAACATGGAAACGTCTCACAGACTTCTAGGGAGCTTAATCGCCTTTTTGGCGTTCCTTACACTGAGTGGACATGCTTTTGACAGTGGCTTCTACGCCGACAACGGCGTTTACCAAACGATAGCAGTGGATCGAATGCGACGGAAAGAGCAAAGAGAAATGCAACAAGAAATTCTCACTCTTCTGGGACTGCACCATCGGCCGAAACCGTTAACTCACGGGAGTGCAGAATCAGCGTCCGCGCCCAAGTTCATGTTGGATTTGTATAACACGCTTAAAGAAGAGGACGGTTCGATTGATGAGAAGTTGTTCACGGACGCGTTAAAGGAGAGGCATCTGAACAGCAGTTTGGGGAATGTGAAGACCATTGATGACGCTGATATGATCATGAGCTTTGTGAATCACGGTAAGTCTAGTAATTTAGCATTTTTTTTCAAAGAGAAATGTTTCCACTTTTCTTCTTTGCATGAATTGTGTACTTTTTTTTACAATCGTTTCTCCCTATTGTGTCGGAAAGGAGGACAAAGCTTTCCGTCACACCCCAACCGAAATCCCCTTCCTTAAAGCTAGTGGACGCAAGCACACATACATCAATCTCTTTATCTTTTACCGCTTTATCAAATTGAATTCATATTAAATGAACCAACTTTCTTACAGTGGTACGCATCACGATAAAACTTCTTTTGTTTTAAATTTTACCCCATGCGAAACATGAAGAAAGGGCAACGAGATCAAAAAGGGGATCTCTGGCACACCCAAAGTTTCACATATAAACTTCTTTCGGGGCCTCCTTTACTCAGACAGAAACAAAAGCACTATATCTAGATAGATAAATTGACTAACAAATACACCATCACTGTCTAAGAGCCCATTCCCATACCTAGATCGATCCAGCAAGATCGACCAATATCCACCGAGGGGATTCTCGCCATATTACATTCAGCTTAAGCGGCTTAGATGTCTGACACGTCTACTGACGCTGCTAAACGATAATTAATTACCCCCTAACAGCTTCAGTAGGCGTGCCAGTCATCTAAGCTGCTCAAGCTAAGTGCAATTTAGCGAGAATCTCCTCGGAGGTGGAAAATCCTGCTAGATCGATCTAGGTATGGAGATGGGGTCATATGTATCAGCACCATCTTAAGCTCTTGTTGGTGCTATGTGATGGGCGAGTTTAGTGCCGCCCCTAAAACCCGATATGCACGTACACACAAACGCCATATGCTCAAGTAATAATATTTCACACCAGCATGAGCGCTAAAAGACAAGTGCAAATACATTACTTGGATACACTCACGCACACGCGCGCGCGCGGGCACACAGATATTAATGGCAACCAGACGCAGCACACCGACAAACACATATCGCGAATACTAATACACACACACACACACACACACACACACACACACACACTGCATTCCAACCACGCGTGAACTGACGGCTTCAATTTTCACACCATTCCTTCCTCTCCCTTTTGCAAACATTGGCCGGGGTGTCAAATACTCAGCTTGGTACAATTTAATCGGCTTGTTTAAGATGTTAATAGTCACAATTGAAACAACACACCTGCATCATTAGTTTGCCACGCAGCTATCAGCCTGTCTGCTGTCTTCATCAGTGTCAGTGTCAATTTTTCCTGTACCCTCTCGCGAGGGCTCAGGCTGAAGGTTAATTCATACGATACGTTTTTTAAAAGGAAAATGATAAGCGTAAAGCTGGTTTAATCGGTTGCGATGTCGTGGATGTGACAAATTGTTACCAGTATGCCCCATACATTGATGTCATTATTGGCAAATACTTTATTATTGGATTGATAAATATAAAAAATGGATATATAATGATGAGGAAGCAATAATGAAGGGAGAGCTAAGCCGCTGCGTGGGGTTATTTTCTGAATATGAAAGTAGCAGTGGTTTAGTACAAGATAATTGAATATAAAATGACATAATTATATATGAAAGGGAAGGTAAACCATTTTGCAGTATTAAAGGAATTGCCCATTCAGTTGCTCAGGTCAAAAATTTACAATTTTATCTGATTCTAGATCTGGAACTTTGTGCCGTAAAACATATGAAATTTTGTCATTTATGTTTGCTGAGGAGCAAATGTTGGTGACAGTTGTAGGACGTCATTGTGAGCATGAGTATGGGAAAGTTCTTCGACGTCTGGAGGAGAGACTATTGACTTGCTTTTCGTTGAGGAAAAGTGACAATAACTAATGTGAGGAGTTCCTGCAAATTAGCACACCGCCACAATCCAATGTCTGTTCTCATTACGGAAAGTGCCGAGTTTTTACTTTTTTCTTTTTTTTAATATATTTGGTTACTATCGATCACTGATTCAAACTTTTTCGCATATCCATGTTGTAGTCTCTCACGTTTTTGGTGGATGTTTTAAAATTGAAAAAAGCCGTAATACTTTAAGAAATATAAATGGAACAGCAGGTTATTATAAATAGCCAAATAGGGTAGACTTATAGACGAATTTTAATTCTGAAAAAATGAAAGTTAAAATGACAGACGAAAGATTGAACGAGAGAGAGAGAGAGAGAGAGAGAGAGAGAGAGAGAGAGAAGAAGAAGAAGAAGAGAGAGAGATCCCGAATTCGCAGAACGTCCTATATATAGGGCCTACACATAAAATGCGTCTGGCCAGTCGGACAGAATTTTGTAAGTGCCAAATCAGTTTGGCAAAATTTCCCCTCACCAAGCCTGCGGCTGATATAAAGTTATGGACAAGCTCTGTACTCAATATTACTGCCAAATATAACACCTGCGGCCCCCATCCCCCCCCCCCCCAAAAAAAAAAAAAAAAAAAAAAAAAAAAAAAAACTCCTATGAAAATGGATTGCAGTCCAGCATATGTTTTCTGTGATGAGGACTGAAACGCACTCTGTGAAAATGACTCGAACCCGGCACATGAAGACATCAAATCTTTTTTCAAGTAGGCGTTGGCAACTGCACCGCAGCTACTGCCATAAACTGTCAGCAGTAATCATCTCAGCGTTCAGTCTTTACTAACACTTGTGTTCAGAGGTACTTTAAAGAGAATAGTTTGGTTAACAGTCATCTTGAGAGAATGGTTCCACAGGCTTTTGGTAGGAAAATGTCCGCTCTGAACCAGAACTCGGTTAAGGTTCTATACCATTTCTCAAGTTGGGTCTACCGAGCGGAAAAAGATTTTTTCTGAAAAAAAAAATTGTCACTTTAAAATTGCTCGCTGCGGGTCTGTTTCATATGTAATGATATAGTTAGGTCTTCACAGATACTTGACTTTAAAGACAGCCTGAGTGGGATAGACCCTTCAAATAGCAAGAAAATGAATTGTCCTGGAAACCTCACCAGTTGATTCAGGTGATTCAGTCGTCATTCATTTAAAGGCATCCATTAGACATGTTTGCAGCACAAACATAATTTTCCTGGTAATTTTAGTCATGTTATACCCCATCCAAAACCATTGAAAAATCGTTACCTATGAATATTTATAATTTTTGTTATATAGAGGTCTAACGCCCATTGTGTAACTTACAGATGTTGAGCACATCAATTATGAGAAAGAAAAGCAAAAATCATAAGACAAAAATCATAAAACGCCCTTAATTAATGTAGACAAACAAAATGGTTTAAAAGTAGATTTTAACATAGAGAAACTGTTTCTATCAGATTTTTGCCACTTCAAGTTAATGTTCGTATACATAACTTTTTGTTAGTTACAGCTGACGTTTTGCACAGTGGTAGGTCAAGGTCAAGGTCATTTGGAGTTTGTTGAATATTCCAGTCAGCGTCTGTTGCAACGCAAGGTCAAAGCAAAAGTCATTCGAATCCCTTTAAATACCCATTACAAAGATTTAGACGTGTGCAAGACTTCTAAGTTAGCGTGCTAGAAGTCTCGTTGTAGCGAGAGGTCATGCACAAGGTCACACACAGCCCTTAAAATAATCACAGCAAACCTCTTAAAGTGTTCATGATTTGTTAGATAAACATTTCCACATCCTACTAGTGCTTTGATTATAGTAGGTTGATTTTTTTCGATGCATTTGGTTATATTGTCGCAAGTAAACTGTGTAAACAAGAGGAAGCAATTTTTAGAAAATCGCAAATGGTCTGAAATTCTTATTTCAGCTGTTTCGTGCAACCCCTGTTTTGGAGGTGACTGTAAACGGCAACAGCATGCTGCTGATAGTATAGTAGTTAGCTGCCAAGAATCTCTGAAACTCAGAGAGTTTTTGTGCCCGCCGCAGCGTCAAGTCTCTCACTGAAAAATATCTAACACCAAATTACCTGATTATATAAATTTGATTGCTTTGGAAATAAAATAAGCGCTCTTCGTTTGGTCGAACGCTGTGGTCTCTCAGGGATGTTCTGGGAACAGTCCCTCTCTTCACGTTTCCATATTGCAAGTTGAGGTTTGTGCCTCGCACAAATTGGTATTCTATCTCAGCAAGGAGTTTTCTTGATATCAGGGACATCCTACCGTCTTTGAGAATGCAGATACCAGTGACAGGTGTGTGTATTGTGTGTGTCGTAGTATTTTGTTTTTACAATTTTGGTTTTTGGATAAAAAAAATTAACGGCGTAGGGCCAACTGCGGTATCCTCTATTCCAGGATCACAGAAAAATGAAAAACCACTAAATTTTCAGAGATTTTTTTTGGGGGTTAATTCTCTGAACTTTTGTCCGGTAAGAATTTTTTAAGAAAAAAAATGGCGTCATCGCTCAGCTGGTAGAGAGTCGTAGCACGGTCTGTCCGCAAACCCGTTCAAATGCACTGCACGTGCGAGGGGGCATGGGGCAGAGAGATCCCTTTGATGCCTTATCTCCATCCACGTGCTGAGCAAAAACAAACAGTGACCGCTGGCCCGTTAATTTGTGAAGATAACCAAACCATTTAACGCTGCGTTACGTCTTCGCTCGAAGGCGTCGGCTGGTGTTTTTCCTTAAGTCACTTTGATTGGAGACCGTTGTTGATTGCCTTACGAACAAACACAACGTGTAAAATTTAGCCCACAGCAAAATGGATTCATTTTGGGTGAAGGAAAGTGAAAAAGGAGTTAGTTTACATTTTTGGACTAGTGTCTGAAGCCGTTTGAACATAATTTTCGGGTCCCTTGATTAAGTGATTGTTGAACGAACCGGAAATCTAATTAGGGGCCGTTTCATTGTCATCGGTGTTGAAATATACTGAATTTACTAAACTGCTTGATGAAGAAAAAAGACAAAAAACTATGAAATTCGCGTCATAAGGCCTATTTATGTAATTTAACTAGCAGTTTTTATTTGTTTCTATATATCAGCGGCTGTAAATAAGGGCAGTGGACGATATTTCTGCGTGTCGGAGAACACGTGAGATTGGGGTGTGAAAAACCAAAATATCAAGTTCAATAGCTGGTTAATGATAATAGATATATTGAAAATTTAATTTATGAAGCTTCAAATGGTTTTACGTTTTTAAGCTCACTTATGTACTGGCTTTAGTATGAGGATCACAAAAATAGACAGAAATTGTGTAGTGTGTTTTCAGAAGAGATATTTTCAATTATAATATATATAAAAGTATGGTATTGCATAACAGTAGGTCCAGCACATTCCAAGAAGCACCTTGTTTCCATACAGTACGAACACGTTCCAAGTTTTGCCTTCTCGTAAACTCAACGTGAGCATGGCATTCGTCGAATTCCACCCTGACAGGTCTATATGACCCATAACCGGAGAACAGCCAACAAACATGGAACGCTGCATAAACACGTGTGCGTCGAAACCATAGCCTCTGTAATAGGTAGAAACGAATCTCGGTGTAGGGATGCGGTGCACCCCCCCCCCCCCCCCCCCCCAATCCATTTCAGAGGAACATTGGCAGTGCACCGCCATCCACTTCTAAAATAAAGGACGGTAGAAGATAGACGGTGAAACTTAAACGGATCTGGGGATATTGTAACCCCCCTCCACCCCCCCCCCCCCCCTCTAAGAAAATAGGCTGATATATCATCCCCATTTTTACAAAAAGGCAGAAGTTCAATACCAAGTTTAAAGAAATGAGGGAGAGAAAGGGCGGGTAAGGGGGGGGAGGTAAAATTATTTTCCCGCCCCTTTTCTTGAAATCTTACATTCCCGTATATATGGGTTTTTAGACCTCCTGCACAGGGGAAGCTGGCGACTTTGTTGTTGTTAAAAAATTAATGAGTAAACACCAAAGGCCCGTGAAATGTGGATAGTGTAGTAAAGTCAATCGTACGGAACATTGGTTTGATTCGAGAGAGAGAGAGAGAGAGAGAGAGAGAGAGAGAGACTGCCAGCGAGCGATAAATAAAAGACAAAATAACAGAGTCAGAGAGCATCAAAAACACCATACCCCCCCCCTTGCTCCCCGATGATATTCATCTTCGCGGTCCCCTGATTTGACAGGTGAGGTGGAAGGCTGACACCAGGGTTGACAAGCAGGTGTGCGACATGTGACATGTACAGGTAAGAAGAGAGGTGACAGCAACAGGTGCGGTCCATATATCAACCCGTGCCAGGAAGTTTATACCGTTGACAGCATAGGGGTTGGTTTGAAGCACTAACTCTATACTTAGAAAATTGGTCAGAATCTTAACACTGAAAATTCTAGTCCAGTAAAGTTCAGGATAAATTTGTAGTTGTGCAGTGAAATCAAATAGCAATTGGTAAAAAACAACACGTTAGGCAACTTTAGGGTTGATGAAAGGAGTGAGATGTTTTAACATCTAAAATCTCAAAATCTCGTGCAAAAATTGATGGCTTACAACGTAAAGTATGCACCACCAACGAACACGAAACTTTGATGTTTAAAAGAAAAAAACTTCTCTTACGACATGTCAGTAATAAACTACTATATAGCTTCAGGGAAGAGATTGAGAGGCCGTACGTGCAAACGAATTCTTACAACCTGTAAATTATAACGTACACCGTAGTAGTTTTACCACTATTACAGGATTTCTAATCAAATGCAGGTGTTCGCTATCACGATAGATCTACAGTCACCCGTTACCATTAAGAAACAGGAAGGAAGGTTTACACACACTGTTCTGGATCGTGTCTCTCACAGTTCCCTTCAGCTTGGACCAGATTGTGTTCAAACCCAGATAATAAATGTAACTGTGAAAACCAATCGCTGTATGAATCGAAAACCTTGACTTGGATGATTTAACTAAATTATCACAGTTGTTGTTTTTTTTTTCGATTTTTATGAGACTTTTACAAAAACAAATAAATAAATAAATTAATTAATTAGAAAAAGAAAAGAAAGAAAAAAAGAAATGACATTCACAGGTTAAGAATTTTCATGGAATTTGAACCCCTTGTAATGCAATTAAATCACCCGCTGCAACACATGAGCACTCTTCTAAATAGTCCTAAAGAGTCCACACCGCTTTCACAAAACAAGAAAAAAAAACCCTTCCATCAAAGTTGGGGGAGAGTTTTACATTCGGTGAACCAGTAGCGTCTTTGTCGCTCCAAACGGGACAGTGTAGACCGACCAATCTATCTCGTACCTGCCCGTGTCAGCAGCAAATTTGTCCATTAGCGACTGGTAGATGTTACAGCCGATGAACAAGGAAAAGGTGACTTAAATATCGTAGATACCATCTAATTAATTCAGGTGCGTGGTAGCGTCCACAAGGTAAAAGGCGATATCCAAAAACGCTTAAGCCTAGGACTAATTTTGTTTATTAAGAAATGCACGAAATTCTTTTCTCATCAATGAGTATTTGTTTACTGTGGCGATAACCACGCTATGCATACTTGATAATATCCTTTAATACAAAATACATCTAAGCACAGTTCATTCATAAATCTGAGGCCCGATCACGTGGTAGGATTTTAACCGGTTTTGGACCGATCTGAGTTTTGAACGACGCGCCATTTCTTTTCCTTTTTGTTTTTAGCAGATAAATATCAATGGGTCTATCGAGAGTTTGTCTTTCAAGCAACAGCCCGAAGCCTGATGCAATTTCAAAATTAACTACTTGAACGTTAATAACACTCAACACAGAATGAAGTTTAAAATTTGTGCATTTTTTCTATTGTCCATTTCATTCTCTCAGGTGGTTTTCTGCTGGTCTTACGACTATACAATGATTGCATGTAATTTATGAATCAACAGATAAACTGTACCTAATAGACCTTACCGCAGAAATTGAATATGTTTCTAGATTAAGATAAAGAAGAAAAATATTAATTCTTCGACTTATAGGCCTGCTTAACTGCGTCGAACGTTAAAAATAAAAGCAAAGATAACTGAAAAAAAAAGAGTATAGGAGGCGCTTTCACATACAGTGTGTACATGTTTAATTTTGGTACTTTAGGTTTTGAGACGGCCCCTACAGTTATAGCAGCGTTTCCGGTGTCACACTTGGACGCTATGTCGGCCTTCCTCTTCGCTTTAATTTGTGAAAACAGTGATTGCTACCCGATAGCAAACTATTTACGTTGATCCTAAGTTTGCTTTCGCGTGTTTAAGTTATTTCTTCAAACAAAACCTCACCTCATCGCGGGCTGGGGGCTAAAAATAGCGGTAAATGAAGACACAAGAACTGCGAGTCGTTATACTGTCGGTAATTATCTTTTTCTCCCCGCTGACTTGAGAGAGAGAGAGAGAGAGAGAGAGAGAGAGAGAGAGAATGATGCTGAAAGAGTGTTATAAATCGAATCAAATAAAACACACTGTCAAGAAAAAGATAGCAGTAGCGTATGAATGATGCGATAACAGGAGACTATTAAATGAAATATTATACCTCATACAGACCCTGTTAAGCCAAAACAATATCACGGGAAATATTAGAAGACAAATTTACGAAGCGCTTTGTTAAGCTGTTTCGGCAATCATCAAAGCTATGGGGGAAAAGCCGTCGAAATGCTGGTTTTATTATGATGACATCCCCAAAACATAAAAGACTTTTTAAGGCTATTTATTCTCAATAGGCATGATGAATGAAGCCATACGAGCGGGACAGAAAACACCCATTTAAGCGAGGCTCACTTACCTTTTAAAATCTTCCATTTAAACCGGGTGAGTTAATTCAATCGGTGCTTTTTGAAACTAAATAGCAATCTCTTAATATCTACCGCAGTAGTGCGCAGTCGGTCACATTGAACACTTTGGATGTGAGAAAATAAAACATCATCAGTTAAGCTGAAAACGGATTGCTTTACACGAAAAGAACCGGTTTGAATCTAAGGAGCCGTTCACAGTGAATTCCATCGGCCTATCTACCACGTGCTAAGTCCACGAGGACTTTCGCTGAATGCAATCAGATTAACATATTGACATATACGCCTCCTCTTCTTTTCAACGTATTCGTGGAAATCCTCGGTGTAACCACCAGCTTTACTCTTTTCTACTCAACTCTAGGAGAAGCCGTGTTAGACTGGGTTCCCATGCCTAGATCGATCCATCTGGATCGGTCTTACTCCCTGCGGAGTCTCACTAAATGCTATCAACTTGCCGGCTTAAATGTCTGTCACGCCTACCGAATCAGCCAGGGGGCAAAGATAATTACCCCCCAACAGCTTTAGTAGGCGTGACAGACATTTAAGCCGGTTTAATTGATAGCAATTTAGTGAGACTCCCCAGGGAGATAGATCGATCCAAATATCTATGGGAATGGTCCCTTATTCTGTCAATTTGACGGCAATTCAACGAAAGTCCCCGTTGAGTTAGTGCTAGACCGATATAATTCATTAGCTACAGTCCTTCACACCACGACGGGGCTCTTGGTGGCTGCGATTCTCTCTGTAATGACGTTAACTGACTGTCAGCAGACCTAGTGGACCACTTCTCTTATCTACTCTCCATTCGTTCAGGACGGGTGGTAACTCATCAAGGATTTAGAGAAAGATTCCGTTCCAGGGCGTTGTACTTAAACTTCTTACGTTTAGGGTTAAGTCGGATTTATTGATACTAATGTGAGCCCTTTTACTGTTAATTAATTTTTATCATATATTAGTAAAAATGCGTGATGTCTTCATAAGTAGAAAGTTATGAGAGTAAGGAAAGGCGATGTAGCGGTGCTAGAAAAAAAGACACCTCTTGCTGTGGCAAGACCTAAGACGCATTACTCGTGTTGGAGGGCTTTTAAATACATCAAAAAGTTGTCGGAACATATTTGCGTTTGGATGTCTCGGGGGGATATGGCAACACGAGACAGTCCCAGCTCCGCAAACAGACACCCCTCTCTCAAAAAGGACTATAGTGAGTGGGAGTTTACACTTGGGGTAAAACTCTTCCGGTGCCCCCGGCAGGAAGTCGTAACAGTACGGTAACTGTTGTGACACCTTATGTATTTGTGCACCGTTTATTCACAGTGGCGCTCGGACCCAGGGGGTAGGAGGCAGGGGGTGGGGGGTAATTCTGATATATACAATCTGCAACACTGAATTGTCTACTGACAGCGCTATCACAGATGCATTCGCATTGTGAAATTTTAACAAGTTTGGAAGTGTTTTAATAACGACATTCAGCATAATGTCATTTAGGGCAAGCGGAAACTTTGTGAGAGGCTCGGTTACGCGGACCTTCAGATTTTTAACACCGGACTTTCTTTCTTTCTTTTTTTTTTTTTTTTTTTTTTTGGGGGGGGGGGGGGGGGGGAGGATCAAAGCTTCTAATTGTAAAAACCCAAAGCGGTTTTTGATAAATCGGTGTGAGGGCGGCAAAACACTTTGCGTGTAAACAAAAAACGAGAAGAGCTAACAGCGGACGAAATCCGACGCAAAGTTATCGGTGTCACTCTCCCTCGGGATACAAACGGGCTCGTAGTGTATTGTAATGATAGAATAACATCGCAGCGGATCGTTTACCCTTTGTACCGGAGGACAACAGTTTGACAAGCAAACAGCGTGAAACGGCGATCAAATAAAGATTATTGAAATGTAATAACTGGGGTTATTGTTCGGTGTTTCTTGACTGAAAAGCTGATTGTGGAAGGGTTGGTCCAAAGTGAATTTTCACACGTGAAGTTGATAACAGTTGTCAATTTTGACAGTCGTTCATTTTCACTGCCAGTTCTAGTATACTAGGCCTATAATCAAATGCTTTTCTATGGTGTATGCAGCAAAAAAAAAAAAAAAAAAAAAAAAAAAAAAGAAAAAAAAATCAAAACAGTAAGAAATAGACTACGGATTATGTAACAGAGACCTTATTTCTGAGATTAAAGAAATCCGACGGAAGGACATTTCTTTTATTAAACGACACAATTTAATTTAGACCCCCTATTTCAAAACCAAACCAAACGGTACGATACCGATAAGAGGCTTTTATTACATAGACCTCATTTCTCAGATTAAAGGAATCCAACGGAAGGTCATTTCATTTATGATACGACACAATTTAATGGAGGTCCCCATATTTAAAACCCATCTAGAGGGCACGAAACCGATAAGAGGTTTTTATTTCATAGACCTTACTTCTAAGATTAAAGAAAACCAGCGGAAGACCTTGAGACAACAAACATTAAAATATCATTACCCATCCATTTATCTTACTGTAAATCAAGATATATAGAAAATGCACTGTTCCCAAAGTATCCACACATGGGGGAAAAGCATAGTGGCCTATTCTCAAAAATAGAAATTGAACAGCATTTTATTTAACAGGAATATTGATAGATAGGCCTAACATCTTCATTGTGATTCTGGCCATTTTAATGTTTCAATAAATACATAATTCCTTTGGGGTTATAAATAAGAAGAAAAGAGTAAATATACAAAAAATATCACGAATACGCTATGCCACAAAGTACAATATTTTTATTCTCTCGCCCAACAGGGGCAGTTGAATCTCGGCATGCTTTCTGCGTTCTGGTTGCGCCATAGTTGATCCGCGGACTAACTAGTCCGCGGGTCTACTGGCTCTGAATGCGTCCTTAAATCTCTTAAATTTAAACTCATGTTGTACAAATATTAAGTATTTGCAGTATTTTGTAGTTAAGCTTGTAAGATAAGATGGGATACTTCCCTTAACTTCAATACGTAATGGGGTGTTTTGGTTCAGGATTGTGCCATGAAGCGGGGCGAGTTCTCGTTAACACTGACGTCATATCATGTCGCGAGCATGCCCTGAAGTGCTATTACTTACGTCACACATACGCCACGTTATACGTTACGAGGCCCTACCGTAACTCCATTACGCCCTGACATGGATAAATAGTCGGTGGCTGTTTATCCATGTTCTTGGTTATTGGACTTGTAGTTGTGCCCGGGATATGGATACCCTTGCTTAGTGACCCAAAGTTTATCACCATCACGCAGGAGAGCACTGAATAAATCATTAAGTAATGCATTAATTGATTAAATTTCAAGTTGACGATGCATGTAAGTACTGTAATTGGACGACCCACTGCTTTACGACGTATTTCAGTTACTTGTTAAAATTTATTATACGGTTGATACTAAACAGATTGTGACTGACTGTGGATACTTGTTTTCCCTCTTTTTTATTCGTATTCATTGTCATTCTTTTGAAATGTGTCTCATTCTTTTGACAAACTTTTGTAATATTAAACAGAAAGGGATATTTAAAATCTCTCTCTCTCTCTCTCTCTCTCTCTCTCTCTCAGGCGACTCTCCGTGTTTTCAAGCCTGTTTCCTATAACTCCAGTTCTAACGTAAGCTAACAGTCAAATCAGTGTACTTGAAGTATTTGAGGCAGTAAACAAACCACTGCTTTATGTCATGGGCCAGGAAAAGGAAACTTAAACATCTTTAGTAAAGGTTAATACACTGGATTCACGTGTTACTATTTTGCAGTTATATGTGATTTTTGTCAGTATCCGGTATGCGTCTCGTCTTCGTTATATGTTTTCGTTTAGCAGTACTATTCTTGAAGAGAGAGAGAGAGAGAGAGATATATAACGCTCTGTTTTACATAAATGACACAGAAAAACATGAGAAAGACAAGAAAGGAACCGAATAAAAGAAAGGAGTATATGACTCTCAGACAGTTTAGTATCAGAGATTCTAGTATAAGTTAAATATTATGTCTCCATAAGTAGGCCTAACAAAAGGTTATCGAACATTTTTCTGAAATCTAAATTGTACTATTTTGCGCTAGGTTTAATTTAACACTAACCGGATCTCTTCCAATAGTTACATATTCGACAAACACACTAGTACTGCGTTATACTCAACGGCCATGCGCCTTCAGATTCATTTGAGATGTTCACACGGTCCAAGTACCTCCCCCAATAAGAGTATGTTTTAAACCCCTAGTTGGTTGTCTGTCTATTTCTTTAATTGATTGCAATTTTCGTTTGTCAAAGGCTAAAATTATCGTCATTCAAACCCTTGAATATGAGCAGTTGAATATGGTTCTCTGCTGTGTCATATCTTTCTTTTCGAGGTAGTAATGTAGATCTGGATGGAGTTTCTTCAATCTCTCTCTCTCCCTCTCTCTCTCTCTCACACACACACACACACACACACACACACACACACTACTTGGCACCAAAACAAGTTTCAAGCAACTCGAACGGGTCACATTTAACAACAGCTACGTACCAGATTCCCTAAACACGTTCTTTATCGTGCGTTTCCAAAAAGTGACAGTTATTTTCTTGAGGCAGGGGCAATGGGCAGTTAATGGGTAACACTAATCACCGCACCTTAGAATAACAAACTTTGCTAAATGAACCTATTACTAGAAGCTGACGGGTTTATGGCAAGGTCAAACGCATGAAACCTTACCCTCTTGCACAGTGCTCAACACGTCGCTGGAATTCTTTACGTTTATACATGTGTTATTCTTTTATTATAGACATGTTAAACCATAACCCATTGATATCTTTTTTATTTAATGAAGGAGTTAATAATAAAAGTAACAATGATAATAATCTTAAGTAATGAGCAACATTGTGTTTGCTTCATTTTGTTTCTTTATAGGCCAATAGTTTCTCCAAAATGGTCACTACTGAATGAATAAACAAACAATCAAACACTGAGTAAATAAATTGAAAATAGTGAATAAACTGATGAATATTGGACAGAAATTAGATATTGGAAAAAAGAAGAATGAAAAGAATCAGAAATAAATAGGGAAATATTTGCCAATAAATAAAGGTCATTCCCACGAAGCGAGACTTTTTTGAAACACACACAACATAACTGTCAGGTTCGTTCAAACATTAAACATATAAGACGTTCAAAACACTTGAACCTAAGTACCGCATTGTAGGTTTTAATGGAAATGGATATATAAAAACAGTGTTGCAAATTTCTTTCGGTTTCCTTAGCTCTTTTCTTTACTTGAATTTGTTCAGAAAATAAAGTAAGTACTATTGCCTACGACTGTATAATCGTAAACACATAATTACGAATTTGATACCTAAGAAAGGTATTCATATGTAATGATTCCGACTAACATTTCTTATTCCGCCTGACATCATTCCCAGAGATTAGATCGATCCAACTAGATCGACCTAACTCCCTGGGGGTTCACGCTAAATAGCTGTCAGCCGAGCGGGCACGAAAGTTAATTACCCCCTTACAGCTTGTAGTAGGCGGGACGGACATTTAAGCCGGATTATCTGACAGTAATCTAGTGAGACTCCCCACGGGGATAGATCGATCTAAAATATATGGGAATGCGCCCTTAAAATCTTACGTCGCAAATGATCCGATTTTTTTCATGTTTACTGACACTTAAACGTGCAATATTTTCTTTTCATTATTTTACTAAAAACATGTAGTTCTAATGCGCTGTATGATTTTATTACATTTAACCAAAGTTTCAGATCCGATGCGTGCTAGAAACTTCACTTTAATATTGTAACGTATGTCCGCTAATCGGCCGAAAAGCGTGTACATGCGGAGATTTGAAAATTATAGTAATAATCATAATGAAAATGTTGGAGCGCACCGGAAGTGTTATTTGAGGTACTAACAACATATTAAGCAAAGAGAAATTTACTAAATATCCATTTTAATTTTACAGCCGAGACTCAGCGGCCCATAATACGCCATGAGAGAGACAGGCGGTTTTACTTCGACTTCAGCGAGGTGCCACTGGAGGAAACGATTACCGGAGCTGAGCTGAGGTTGTATAAAACACCGGTAGAGGGCGCGCTGCCGAATACCTCGTTTACCATTCAAGTTTACAGAGTAGAACAGGGGCAAGATCCAGAGTAAGAACAATTAGATTTTTTAGAAAAAAGAGAAAAATATAAATTCTTATTTTTCTCCTTAAAATGGTTTAGATCGATTTTCAGAAATATATTTGCGTATGTTTTTTTTTCCCAACTTTTTCGTCGTTTCTTTTGAATTGATACTTTTCTGGCACTTGAGATCGGTGTCATTCGGACAGTCTCGGCCGATTCCGCACATGATCGACGGTGTTAACCAATGTACGGAAGCAGTCGATGAACGTAGAATACTATTGATTGTGTTAGAGGAGATGGCTTATCCGAACAAAGTAAAATATTTGTAACCTAAATATTTTAATAATATTTGTTACCTGTTCAAATTTAACACTATTGGTTATGTTTTACATAGTGGTGTGTAATGTAAGCAGAATGGTGTTTTGTCTCTTCGTACACGTTTATTCAAAGCGGTGTTCCTAAAATATGAAGTCTGGCGTTCTTCGGCAACAAGGTTCCCTGGAAAATCATCGAATATGCATTTTGTTTCAAACAACATTACTCTAACGAACACTCAGTAGGAAGAAATTATACTTAATTCGTAGTCTATACTTCAAAAACTCTAGGATTGACATACAATTGATCCCTCTTTGAACATTGTAATCGATAGATCAACAAAAATATGGCTTATATTTATTTATTTATTTATTTCCTCAGAGACAAATTTCTTAGGATTGAATCCAACCAAACTGTCCTGGCATCTATGGACGGATGGATCCTCATGAATGTCACACATGCTGCCACCTTGTGGCAAGCTTTTCCAGCATACAACCTGGGACTATTTCTTTCTGTCCACAACGAAAAAGGTAATCTTTATGGATACAATTACAAACGTGCAAATTCATAGTGCACAATTTTGTGGTAGCACTGCCCTTCGGCTCTCTGGTTTTTTGTCTTTCTGTCAGTCTTTCTGTCTGATTTTGTTAAATTGTTAATTTATCTTGCCTATTCATCATCGCTACAGATGCTCATTAGGTCTATCAGCCACGTTTTCTTAAACTCTCCAGTCGTGGCAACGTGCTTGTGCCAAAAAAAAAAAAAAAAAAAAAAAATCAATTCTCAATTTCTCTCTTCGCGCCACATTAAATGACGGTAATGGACCAAGTAACCAAATTGTTGGGTAACCTTAGCCGATGTTTCGGCAGACACCCGTGGCTGGGAGACATGACGCTGCACGCGGACCACACACCGTTAACCGCGTGTTTCGTCACTGATAACGAGCGCTGACACCGAGGCTTGTTGATTTCACTTAAAGAGTAATCGACACCGGTAAAATTGCTCGAGTCCATCCACGTGTGTATATCGGATCATTGTTCAGCGTGACCCGAGTTTTGTTTTTTCAAAGTTAAATGTATGTAGAGAAAGAAAGAAAAAGAGAGAGACAGAGAGAGCTTATAGCAAACACTTTTTGAGCGTTACTAAGCGTGTTTATTTTCATTCTCACTCGGAAAGGATTAATGTCTTCATCTTTCTTTTTCTTAGGAGAAGATGTTCACCCTTGGGAAGCTGGGATAGTTGGAAGAAAGGGAGCAGACGACAAGCAGGCATTCCTGGTCTCCTTTTTCAAGACGGCACAAGAACTTCACGTTCGTCGCACGAGGGCAGCACGTGCCGCTAAGCGGAAAAACCTCGAAATCAGTTACCCTGACGAGCCCCTACAGATGTTTGCGCCACCTTCATGTGAGTGAAATTTTTGGCTTTTTTAACGCAGACGAGAATTGCTTGGCCCCTCTAATGTGATGGTTAATACTGTTTAACACTTTCGAGCTGTTCGGCTGAATCAATACTTTACAAAAAAAAGTTGCATGTGACATATTGTAACTACTATAAATTTTCTGACGGCCACGTCAACTGGTCCATATGTAGAATTGTACTTTTTTCAGTGTATGGGTATGTCTTGTTAACATTCAAAGTAAATTTTGTTTACTCTTTGCGTTTCAGATAACATAAAGTCATGCAAAAGAAAAACACTTTATGTCAGTTTTAAAGCCCTTGGGTGGCAGGTGAGGCAATCTCTCTCTCTCTCTCGTATTAGCTACTTTACCGTCTGTTTCGTACGTCAGTTATTCGACATCTAACACCATTATCTGCATAATTGAATATACTTGTTGTAAACGAGGCATCTTTTCGTTATTTTCCGTTAATGTTTATTCATAGATTTGGATTTTTTAACCGTCGGAACTTTTCAAATTTATGTAAAATAATATTAAGTATTTCGCTGTTGAATGATTCATGAACGGTTCGGGTGTTTTTATATTTGATGTATCGTGTATTCATCCGATGACATATTTATTTCATTTTATATTAAGGAATCGTCATAATTTGTTATTCAAAGATCGATGTAATTTTTTAGTTACCGAACATTTAATTGATTAAATCTTGTTTGGTTCTTATACAGGACTGGATTATCGCTCCGGACGGATACTCAGCGTTCTATTGTGACGGCGAGTGTGCTTTTCCACTGAACGCTCAAATGAACGCCACAAACCACGCCATAGTTCAGACTCTAGTTCACCTCATGGAGCCGGAGAAAATTCCAAAACCGTGCTGCGCCCCCACCAAACTGACGGCCATTTCGGTGCTTTACTTTGACGACAACTCGAACGTGATTTTGAAGAAATATCGCAACATGGTTGTCAAGTCTTGTGGATGTCATTAGCAGCGGGACTTTTTTGAAGCAGGAATATTTTTTTAAAAATTGATCCATCACCTTTTTGTTTCTATCAAGAAATCCCTATGTCAACTCAAGTTAAAACTGATGTTTTATTTATAGTGTATGTATCTTATATTGTAAAAGAACTGTAAGTGGCACCTTTTTTAAACACAATTCGATGGTACAAATATATGGACTCAGGTTGACTTCAGCAAGTGCATAGTTTGACAAACAAAAACGTTCTCCATATCGCGAGATCTCGATGTCACCATGGCAACGTCGATTTCACGAGAATCATCCGCGGGGTCAAGACTTCAGTCATGGAAAGGATTCAACAGGACTTCAGTTTAAGTTTCCATTAACCTTTATTTATGTAAAGACAGAGTCGAAAATGTAAATTTTGTAAACATTTTTCTCGACCGTTTTAAAGATAACGAAAACAAATGTTTTAACAATGTATATAAATATCCATGTATTTTTATGAAATAAACTATATTTGTGAATCTGAAAAGTTGCCTGATATTCACGAGTGATGAACTTCTAATTTCACCCAAAGATAAATGATTTGGAAATTTTGGTTTCGTTTGCGTAAATCTCTGTGGCACATTCCTACAATGGTTCTCGACTTAAACTTAGCAAGAAATAAATACTTTTCAAAACTAATCCCGCGTTTCAACATCCTCGTTCTCTTTGTCCGTCCATGTTACAATCCTTGTGACAGAAAGTTTGCATATGAAAAGTATTCAATTTCTTCATGCAAATTCCGACTCCACATATGTGATAAATGTGCATCTCGACTTAAACTTAGCGTGAAATGAATATTTTTCAAAATACATCTCGTGTTTCGACGTCACATCATTCGTTGCAGATTGTATTTTATCATACGCAGTAAGAGTCCTTTTTTGTATTGGTTCCAGCAAAAGTTCGAAAATGTTTTGGTCATTTTATACCAGCCATGCGACAGTAGTGCTACAACTTCTGCACGCCATTTGTAAGTGGCTCCACCTTTAGGATATATAACTTGAAGTCCGTCACACGTGCCATTGTGTAAGAGGCCTTACACGTTACGCTGTAAAGCTGGGGCAACATCATATATCATACATGTCAAACAATTAAAGCTAACACCAAAACACAAAATGAGTAAAAACTGACTTTTATTTTCGAATGGGCCTGTAACAGGATTATTCTATATGGCGTGTATAAATGTACAGTGAGGGATGCACTTACATTATCAAAATGCACCAATAATAATCACACAAACACACGTATTTTTAAATTTATCTTGGCGTCTCCAATATATAACTACAAATGTCATACTAGTTATAACTTCAGCATGGGGATCACCAAATGAACTAGAAAAAATTTAAAAGGGGTCACTAGGGTACGATTTTATTCATTTTATCATGGGCCACTGATTGAACTAGGGAACTTATGGGGTCACATGGGTATGGTTTATAAGGTTGCAATTAGGTACTAGAGTCATGCGTGGGTAGAAAAAACTTCTAAGTGGGACCTCCTTTGGGTGGTGCCCAATACAATGTTGGTTTTCCAGGGAAATATTAAAACAAGTGTCATTCTCTGCACCTTGGAACTTGGGGTGTAACACAGGTATTATTGCACCAAGGGGTTTCTAATTATCATCAGATGCAGGTAATAATAATAATAATAATAATAATAATAATAATAGCATTCTCAGTGGTGTCCCTTTTTGTTGGCATCAAAGACACAGCGCCAAAAAATTCCACATCTTTAAGACGCCACCTTGAACTGCCCATTAAAATTTCCTGACAACCCATCTACAACACAACCAGGTTTTCTGCAGTGACCTAGAGGAGTTCTCAATCTTGGCCACTGGTTTAAGAGAGACATCTTGAATCAATCAAGTGAATATCTTATATCTGCGGTACATAGGCCGGTTAAGAGATTTTTATTGGTAAATAGACTGCAGCTGGTAAAACATAGTTGTTGTGTATGTGAACAATCCCTCCCCCCCCCCCCCAAAGCCCTTCCCTTTACTCAAAAGCCAACAAAAACTTTATACATGTGCCAATTGTGAACTCAAAAGCAACTGCAACTGTTCAATAAATTTCAATTGAAAAAAAAAAACCTTCCCCCCATCCCCACCCCCAACCTTGGCTCCTGCATCGTGTATAGTGTGTATTCTGTGTTCATTATCATACTGATACTAACAGTAATCACATCTCTCCATGCTTTGAAGGCAGCAGTCCCCAAGCCTCATTGTAATGTACAGTAAAACAGTACCTGGATGATAACCACTGCTATTCATAATTACTTAAGATAATGTATAAGTTAAGAATATGGCTGACATTTCAAATCCTGGACTATCAGTTTCTGATCATTTGGGTGACACATTGGAACAGGCATTGGAAACATCTTCATTACAGTTGCAGCAATAAATAGATGACAGTTTTTTTTCAGAATTTTGTCATAATCGTTTATCAATTACAGTGAACTTTGCAATGCTATAAAATCTACAGCAATAAAATGACAGGATCCAAATTTGAATGAGTTTTGGGAAAAATCTACCCATAACCACATTATTTTTCCATTAATTAATGATGAATCAAGAAAAAATGATTGAATAAAAAAAAAAAAAAGGGAAATTAGGCCGAAGGTTGGTTATGGAAAAGGTCAGTCCAGGTCAAAGGTCATGAGATCAAAGATAAACAGCAGTCATCACTTTTTTCAGAAATACTGGAATTTGCTGTTTTTAAATTGAATTACTGAAACAAGAAGCTTGTGATGCTGGTGTTAACAGTTGATGGATAAAAATTTAATAAATGTTTTACATACACACACATCAATGGTATATTTACTTAAAAATCACTCTTCATGATGACAAAAAGAGGTTGTGACACAGCTCAGGGAGAGGACACTAGGACCAACTGACATACTGTTTTCAATTGTAGCCAATAACAAAACAGATAAAGGTGGAACCAAAAAGTTGACAGGTGGCGGGTCTGGGGTGCATATTTACAACACCCAATTTATCCATATTTGCAGACCCAGAAAACTTAAATCTCTACAACTAATAGATCTAGTCAAGTATATCATCGATGTTATTGTGACAAATAAAACATGGGTAAATGTAATCACTTGTTGATTGCTACAGACATATAAAATCAGAGATCAATCCTCACAGATCACTCAAATGTATAAAAGCAAGCTAAGAGTTGTTGTGCCTTCTTTGTTTCCATTCAGTTTTATCTGTAGATGAGTAAACCCCTGGTAAGGGTCATAACCTTTCAAGGTCATATCCTCAAGGTCATGACCTTCCTGTAAAGGTCATATCCTCTTTAATTTATCTTTATGATGGCTATGGTATCCCAAATAGTAAATAAATGAATCCATAACTGTGCATCACTGTGGACCAGCTTTGATAAGAGACATCATATTTTTTAATTTATAAAATCACATCAAAAATGTTCCTTCAGTTTTACTGTGTTATCCACAGCATCCTCAATAATTTCTGCTGAAATATATGTCACTTGGCAGCCGAATAACACTGAAGGTCAAGCTTCAGGTCAAGGTCATGACTCCTCTGGTCAAGGTCATGACCTTCCTAACAGTAAAAATTATACCAAAAGTCAATTGCTGTGTTGTTTTTTTCTGTCAAGTGAAATATAAACTGTGCCAAATCAAACTATCAATGGGCAACAATCTGTCACAAAACCAAGCCTCCAGCGAAGACGGTGAAATTTCAAATTGTGTCACAAGTCAAACTGTTGTGTCTCTTTCCCTTCTATTGCAGCTATAATACAATGATAACCAAACTCAAGATGAGTTTCTGCTATCTGGAACATGTGTATATATATAAATACATTAAAAAAAAGATATCAAAAGTCCCTTTGCCTTCTCTTTTTGGCATCTATTGCATCTAAAATTGGCTGTCTCTTTGCCTGATAGCGTTTCCGAAGCTCTTCAATCTCACGCTCCATCTCTGGGTCTAGTGTTTCCCAGCGCTTCTGTAGTTCATCAAATGTGAGGTTTGATAGCTGAATAGAAAAGATACAATCATGAACATAACTCTAAAAATCTAGCTTATTCTTTACTTCTTATATACCATGGCAGACATTAAGAACAAAAGCTCTACCTCTTTTCCTGTATGGGAGGGGTCAATGACTTTTAACTTTTTTTTGGCATTAAAGTGCAAACAAATTAAATGAGATAAAAACACCCTTTTAACAAGAAAAAAAGAACATGTTTAAGAATATTTAGGTGAAACAGTGTGAACCTAGTTCTAAAATATGCCATGTCCCAAACTTACAAACTCAAAGTCGCCGTCCACAAATGACCTCTGAAACGACCCTCCTGGCTTGGGAGGGGTCACATTCTGCGGAGTGCCATTACTGGTCACTTTAGACTCCGCTTCTTTTTTCTCAAAGTGGTCAAGAAAGGCTGGACGGTACTTTGCCTTCATGTTGGGGTCAGTGTCATGTCCTGAAATGTGGATAAAAAGTCCGGGTTAGGTTTCCTGGACAATCTATCATTACAAATCAAGTGTGGGTTTCGAAGCACTTTTATTAATGTGATTAGTCAAGTGGTGTTTTCATTAAGATAAATAAATCAATTTTAAATGTGCAAATAAATAAATATTAAATAAATTAATAAACTTAAAAAGAAAAGTTGGGTCTTTACTGTTTGACCAAAATTTTGGTGTACTTAAAACTTAAAATCAGAAAAAATTTTTCGTATTCAAAAGCCTAGTACAGCAGCCACATTTATCTTGTAAAAAAACAATTACGGTGTTTCATTTGTCTGTTGTTGAGTTGACTTGATTGCCAGTGTAAAATCTAAAACAATCCCTCCTCCATCAACAACAAACACTATTCACTATTTTCCATCAGTATTAATCAACCACCAAATTGGCAGCATTCACAGCAGCGGACTAACTAGTCCTGGGATCAAATATGGCCGACCCACATGAATGCTTGCTGCGAAATCCCTGGCAGGAATCTATTCAGTGTCTATTATGGGATAAGATGGCAGCTTTTAAGTAGGTCACCATATTTGTTCCGCACACTAGTTAGTTCACCTTTGGGAAAGCAGCCATTGTGACTAAATTGGAGCAATTTCAAGGATAAGAAAACTCACTTTTCATCGTATCCTCATCAGAATCTTCCTCCTCCTCCTCCTCACTGTCATTTATCACCATGGTACCCAGCTCCGATACCATGGTACCCGACTCACTGTTGACAATAACAGTACCACTGTTACTGGGGACTATTGTACCTACAATGACAGTAACAATATAATTACAGTAAGGAATACAATAACAATATCAGTAAATTACAGAAATATGATTTATATTGAGTTCATATGAAATTTGCTAATACACCCACACTAAGAAAGAGAGAGAGAGAGAGAGAGAGAGAGAGAGAGATGGGGGGGGGGGGGATAAAAGGAGTGAGGGGGTTTCAGGGGAGGGCTGGATGGAGACAACAAGTACCTGTATCTGAATCTTTAGCAATCAGGGTACCAGAGGGGCTGTCTCTCTGTACCATGGTTCCACTTCCTTCTTCCTCCTCTTCATCCTAGACAGAGAGATAAAACAGAATACATGACACTGTCTACTTTAAGTTATTTCTTTAATAAAAAAATTCATTTTTACAATTATTTACTAAAACATTGGACAAAATGTGTAAGTTATAAGATATGGACCTTAAATATCCAGAAAAAGAGTTGCTGAAGAGACATTAAAACAGCGCCCATTAATCTTGATTTCTGGTATAAAAAAATTCTTAGTTTTCAACATATACTTTGTTGACTATGAAGCAATCTCATTATCCCTGATCCTTTTTTTCAGCTTATCTCCAAAATGACCCCAAAGTTCTATATCTACATTTCAAAAACTTTGTACAAAACTTATTTGACATTCCAGTCAGTTTCACCTGACAGTTTCTGTGTACACCTACTTACTGAGTCATTATCAATATCATTTTCATTCATCATTGCCTTGGCTTCCTGGATCTCCTTGGCCTCCTGAATCATCTTCATCAGAATGGAAGACCCTTTGGTTCTGGTTATGAACTCATGCTGGAAAAGAAAGGCATTGAGATCTTGCATTAAATTTTTTGTAGTATATCTATCTTTACTGCAGTAGTTGGAAGAGAGAAGGGGAGAGATACATATCTCTCTCTGATTGTGTAAGCATGGTGTGTGTGTGTGTGTGTGTGTGTGTGTGTGTGTGTGTGTGTGTGTGTGTGTGTGTCTGAGACGTCATGTTTTCCATGTAATGCACAATACTTCATCTTTTAGACTACGACAAATTTATCGTGGGTCAAATCAAACTGTCTAAAAACAACTGTGAATTGTGTTAGGTGTGCCTGACCAGTAGTAATTGTGTTAGGTGTGCCTGACCTGTAGTAATTGTGTTAGGTGTGCCTGACCTGCAGTAATTGTGTTAGTTGTGCCTGTGACCTGCAGTAATTGTGTCAGGTGTGCCTGAGCTGCAGTTTGTGTTAGGTGTGCCTGTGACCTGCAGTAATTGTGTTAGGTGTGCCTGTGACCCGCAGTAATTGTGTTAGGTGTGCCTGACCTGTAGTAATTGCACTGCGGTGGCCCTCTCCTCAGGGCTCTTCACCAAGCACTGGGACACAAAGTCAATGAACTCTTGCGACCATTTGTCTGGGTTCCTAAAGGACGGCGGGGGCTTTGTAGGGATCATAAATATGGCCTGTAAACAATTAATATGAATAAGATAAATGTCATAGCTAAACAATACAATAAAATGGATTAACAATTTTCAAGCTAATCAAATTTTATACTTTGGTGAAGTTCTTTTGATATATTTCATAACAAGTGCTTCTTTTAAATCACCAATCAAGTGTTCAGCAGAAACACATTTTACTCACTCTCATTGGATGAATATCACCATATGGGGGTTTCCCTTCTGCCATTTCTAAAGCAGTGATCCCTAAAATATATATTATACAAAAATAATTATTTTAAACAAAACAATGGAAAAGTCTTCAATTCTCGGGCACACACACTTAACCATATCAGCAATGGATAACGCCTAAAAGAAACAAAACAGCTAATTTGTTGGCAAATAAAATAAACACATCAAGTTTTTAACAAAGTTTATAAATAAATGAAGTTAACAAATGAAATAAATAAACAATTAATAAATAAATAAAGTTAATTTGCTTTTGTCATTACAAGATTTCCCATTGTGACATAAACTGAAAATGTGACAGGAGGCTTTATTTCCCAGAAAACATCAACAGAAGGTGATAGTTCAATGCTATAAAAACCACATGCTCGTCAACTTAACCAGCTGTGGCCAGCTAATTGAGCCAACTTAACACAAATTCTCCCGTGTTGATTAAAACGGTTGACAGATGGCCAAAGGCATTGGTCATACATGTTCAATTCCTTTTTTACATGTAGGCAATTAGCCATATCCCTGATTTAGGGCCATCAGTATCAAAAAAGGGAGAATTTCTCATGGTGATTTCAGTCAGGCTATCTATGTCCCAAGGGTCCAAATATATGTGATAGCATTCTTAGCCTGGTAGCTTTTTATGATTATCCTCAAAAACAGTATTAATTGTTTTTTTTTCAAGTTACTCACAAAAAATGTTTTTTTCTAAGATTTGCTCAAATTGCCTTTTTGAGCTCATAACTCAAACTTGAATGTGTATCATTTTTTAGTCACTCAACAAGACCTTCTAAATGACATAAACACACACTGCTTTTTCAAAATATCTTCTCTACAATGACTAAGTTTAGAAAGGCTTAAATCTTATAGCCAATTTAGCAAAGTCAGCTGGCAATAATGGCCAAAGAACTTATAAAGAACAATAACTGGCTTTCAAACTTTTTTTTGTGAAACAGACCAGCAGACCTTGCAAACATACAGACACTAAACAGGGAAGAAAACACTACAACAATACTTTGTCTGCATATAAATAATTACCTAAACTCCAAATATCAGCCACACAATCGTAGCCTATTTCCTGTATCACTTCTGGGGCCATCCAGTATGGAGTCCCAATTACTGTATTGCGCTTTGCCATTGTGTCCTGAAACAAACAAATGATAAAATTTGATGAACAATTTCTTTTGCTATTTGTTGGCTTTTCAAATCTTCATGTCAACAGCTTTGATATTATTATGCACCAGAATTTCCCAGATCCTTTATTTCAAAAGTATCATGTCTGGTAAATATCTTATAAGAACCATTGCAATTGATACAGTGCACTGACACAATCTATTGCTTATTCAAAATGTTACTTCTCTGTAAAAACAATTCCTTCGTGTCAACAACAAATATATAATAATGTAAATAATAATCATCAAACGAAGCACATAGCAACCCTATGACTCCTCATAGTTTGATCACTTTAAATTCCCAGATTCGGGTTGAATGATGAGGGAGACAAGTTTAAGTTAAACACATTGTGAACTGGATGCAAGTGACTCAACCACACCCAGTGGTTGCGTGTGACTCATCCAAACCCAGTGGTTGGGTGTGAGTCAACCAAATCCAGTGGTTGAGTGTAACTCACAGTTAACTGTCCTGCCACACCAAAATCAGCCAGCTTAGCGTGCCCTTCTGTATTCAGTAATATATTCCCCGCTTTGATATCTCTGTGGATTTTCCGCCGCTGGTGGAGGTATTCTAAGCCTTTCAAGGCATGGCACAATATAAAACTTATCTCATCTTCTGTTAACTGGAAAGAATATGAGAGGTGTAATATAAAACTAAGATTGTTTTCTGTTAATTGGAACAAATTCCAGACAAAGTATAATATAAAACTGAGATTGTCTATAGTCATCTGACAGTTCAGCATGAAACTGATTCTAGGTTCTATCAATCTATAAAATGGAAAAGATTAGGACCAAAAAAGAGTGGCGTCAATAATGTTTCACTTACTGTTTTGTTCCTGAGTCGCATTATGTCTGAAACTGAGCCAGCACCACAATACTCCATAACAATCTGAAAATAAAACAGACAGACATTAAAGTCCTTCTCATATTCTGAAGAGAAGATACTGTCCATCCTTCACAGGGGGCACGGCTTTGAAACCGGCAACATATTTTGAAAATGAAAATAAAATGGAGAAATTGTACTATTTGATACTTTATTGGTGAAACCTTAATCATCATCCTTTATCAAGACTTATAAGGCAATGTCTAACATTATTAATTTATTTAATGTAATGTAATATAAACCAATGTTTTGTGCTTAACTAGTCAGTTTTATACTTATCTTCAAAGCCAAATTATACAATTACAATACAATACAATTGTTCTTTGACCTTTTAGTTACCTTGAAGTGAACTTTCCCCCAAAATCCACTTCCCTAGCAATTCTACTCACCCATAAATCTGTATTTTTGAAGTAACTTCCATAATACTTGACAATGTTATACCATGGAATTCATTGCCCTAGCATTTCTACTCACCCATAAATCTGTATTTTTGAAGTAACTTCCATAATACTTGACAATGTATCTGCTGTCGCACTGCTGCATAATAGAGATCTCCTTGATAATCTCCTGGAGGTCAGTGTCTACGGGCACCTGCTTGATGGCCAGAACTTGACCCGATTCTTTGTGAAGAGCCTTGTACACACTGCCATAGGAGCTGAAATGATATGCAAGAGGAGTAAAAATTAATAGAATGTATAAATCTACATGTCCTGACGAAAAACTGTTACAAAGACTCCACGTCTTCAGGGGTTCTGAAAAGGGTGCATCATTTTCTTTGTTATAGCATATTCTTTGTGAAAAGCCTTGTACACACTGTCTTATGAGCTACAATGAGAGCAAAGGAAGTTGGAGTAAAGTTTATGTCTAAAATCCTATGAAAATTATAAATTAAAATCTAAAGACTTGCAGTGTAAAATGTAACAAAGTCAATGTGGTCTTCTCTTCAAGTTAAAGAGAACTTCAGAAAAGGTTCAGTATTCTCTTTGTTATAACTCTCTTTTTGAAATCCCTTATAGACACTGTCATAGGAGCTGGAATGAGAGCAAAATGACTTTGGGTATAATTAATATCCCTAAATTTTCTTGTAAATGACAGTATATATAGGTGCATCAAATCTGTAACAAAGACAAAAGGCTGTCTCCACTTCAGCAGGAGCTCAGCAAATGACACAATGTTTTCCATGTTATAACAGACTTATTTTGGAGTGCTAAAAGTAATGCCAATGAAAATTGTAGTAAACAATATTAATTTATATTTCTTTTAGCCCATTGCCACTTTCAAAAACTCTCTTTGTACATATTGCAGCAGTTGCTTAAATGACACTCAGGGAAGTTGTGGTAAAAATGCTGGGGGGGGGCTTGACTTTTAAACATCTAAAAGTAGTGTCTCTTTATATCTGGAAATTACACCTAAAATGTGTTAATAGTAACATATATGTATATTCATTTCTGTTTGTATCTTCTCTTTCAAATGACAAGATAGTCTTTCATGTCCTTGCCAGATGTGTGTAATCCTGGAACATTTCTAACATGGTGACATATTGAGATTTTCTTGGAAAAGGCAGAAATGAGAGAAGAGAAAAATTTGACCCAAACATGGAAACTTCTTTACCTAGGGTTTAATTTTAATGTTGTGCTTTGACATCATCATATTTATACCATGGACATTTTAATGCAAATAAGAATATATATTATTCAGCATTAGTTTCAATGCTAAAAGAGTTTGTATTGCTATTGCTGTACAATAGATCTATTTAACAAATATCTTCATTCAAAGTCAATGAAAACCTTGTCAAGATGTGCCAGTATTGCAATTGTTGATTAATTGAAATAAATAAATAATAAATGACTAAAATGTTTAAGTTTGCTTTCCCTTTTTTAAAGAGGGTGAGTGATCCAAAGCAACTGTGCATCACCTGCCTTTTCACATCTTTATTCTAATTCATATTTTTATGTAAACAATTTACTAAGAAAAAAATACTCTTAATAATAAAACATGTAAATCTGAATTGCTTGTGATAAAAATGCCTGTTTCATGAATGAACTAAATAAAAATAAATTATTTTAATTCTTATCCCCTCTCTCTCTCTGTCAAAAAAAAGGTAAAAAAAAACATTAAAGAACTTTTAAATAAAGAAATGTGAAAATGTTTGTTCACCTCTCTCCCCCCCCCCCCCTCTCTCACTCTCTCTCTCTCTCTCTCTCACTCTCTCTCTCTCTCGAAGATCCATCATGTCACATCTTGGCAACAAGTTACGGTAATTCTCCAATCTATACGAACGATTTAAATTAATTATTTTTGGAAGATAATCATTTTGTTCGTAAGACTTGAAATTCAGTCTGCTAAAAATTGCCACGCGTTCGTATCCATTGAAAAACGAATGGAATACGTCTGTACCGGAAGTTATCTCCACTTACCTACATTGCTAAGTGTAAGCATTACTTTCAGATTAAATCACTGTGATCAGCTTTTAGCACAAACAAATTATTCTTGCTATATTGCAATGAATTAAAACAAACTAAACAAAAGTCGGGAATTCAAGTTAAGAAACAATTTCTTCATACTAAAGAGGTACATTTCTCCCAAGACAAGACAACATCATTTTTCCCTGTTATGTTTTACCAAGACAGGACAACATCGTTTTTCCCAACTTCTGTCAAAAACAGACAAGAATATTTGCGTATCCAGTTGCATATTTTATTTAATGCGTGTTTACTTTTAATATGATTTCACATATAGAAAATTTGCAATATTAATAATGTCACCACCCCCCGGCCTACATAAATTTCTTCCGCCAAAACAAAATACTTGAAACTCCTCACAGTAGATATCACTGACGTTAATAGAGATTATACTTGATATAAAAAATAACATCAGCTCAATTCACGTCTATTTATGAAAGTCTTTTACAGCATATTAATTTGCACGCAATCAATGTAAACTTAATTAGAAAAAATACAGAAAACTGCAGGCAAATTTGTATAAAGTCATACGGCACCTTTATTTTTCACAATCACCAATATCAGTAAGGTTTACCTAATAGTTGTTCATGATACAAGGTCTTTAACAAGGAAAAACAAACAAACAAACAAACAAAAAAGCATGAACTTTATCACAACTCAAATTAGAAAAATAAATACAATACAAGACAGAACTCCTCTTAAAAATTTTAATTTCCTAATGACTACCAAAAACAAAGAAAAACTCGATCATTGACTATGGATTTCTCATACTCTTCTGTTGTGCGTAGATTTTACTGGAAACCAGTTATCGGTGAAACACCGATGGTGGATGTTGATGATCCAGTCGGCCGGCAGAAGTTAAGAAATGATAATAAACAGTAAGTAATTTATGTGTACTGATGCTTTCAATAATTTCTAAATAACAATAGGGTTTTAAAACTGGCCTGCAGCTGCCGGCGGGCAGGTTAAGTCCTTCTATCGTCTCATTCAAAAACAGCACAAATACATGATAACAATCTCTCCTGTCAAGTGGCAGTTCCTTTGTTTGGAACGGTGGTCTGAAAACTCGCTTTGACGAATCATGGGGCGAGTTTCAATTGGGCACACTTTCTTGCGTTCGGAAAATTTAAATTGTGCCCAAGGTGAGTTTAGCGATCGTTCGTACAGAACGGAGACAAAAAATTCAGATTCAGAGAAAAAATGTTTCGTTCGTAATTATTGCGGCGTTCGTATAGATTGGAGAATTACCGTATATTTGTGATTCAGAACTTCTCAATTTGACCTAAATTCCCATGGCTCTAATTCTTAAGATTTGATAAAAGTCAACATGATATCTCTTGACTAATTCACACTGGAACTGGTTTTACATTAGTATAAATTTGACCCCATTTCTTAATATATTGTCATTATTCACATGCCAAAAAGAAAAGAGATAGAAGAAACTTGATACAAGGGAAAGTTGAAGAAAATAGACCTCCATTTATAGATAAAGTGTATACGAAGGGGTTTTTAGTAAAATTATGTTTCTGTGACATTGACAGATGAAGATATAGTGTTCTCCTTGAGTCAAAAAACAGAACTTGGGAGAGATTCAAAATGAGTCAGTGTTAGGTTAAGAGTGGATTTAACAACACAATAAATTTCATTCATTTTTTACTGGAGATACAATTTTGGTTAAGACGTTTTATCTCCCTCACGACTACAGTAGCTTTCAGTTACTCTCTCTCTCTCTTCCTCTCTCTCTCACTCACACACACACATTCTCTCTCTCTCTCTCTCTCTCTCTCTCTCACACACACATGCTCTTTTTCTCTCCACACACACACACACTCTCTCTCTCTCTCTCTCTCTCTCTCGCTCACACACACATATGCGCTCTCTTTTTCTCTCCACACACACACATACACACACACACTCTCTCTCTCTCTCTCTCTCTCTGTGTCTTTGTCTCATAATACAATGTAAAGAGTACTTACCCTCGTCCAATTTTACATATAATATCAAACACTTCATCTGGCTGCCTGGCCAGACTCTCATCACTCAGCTTGGTTAAAGTGCTGCAATAACAAAGGAAGAAATAACAATACAGAATAATAAACATACTAGTAGGTAGAAATATGTGATATATAACAGAATAGAATACAGATCTATTCAATATATTGAAATGACCATCATTTAACCTTTTCAACAAAAACAAATAAGAACCAGAGAGCATGCAGAGAGCACAGAACTGTGCTAAGGCAAACTGTGAATGAGAATTAGATAAATAACAATTTTTAGGAATAATAAAGACACTCAAATTGGTGATATCGTTGGATGAGGCAACTAAGCAACTGCCAACAAGGAAGGAAATCAGTTTGTGAAGTATCAGGCCATCACATCTGCTGTAAAGAGATGTATTTAAGGCATCTGAATGTCAATTTACTTCCGAATTAAGTGCAGAGAAAGCAATTTGGTCAATTAGCCAATGCTAGCAATTCTGCTATGCTCAATTGTTTTGGTATACTGTAATGTATGTCACCTTATTTGTGACAAGTATATTTGGTGTAAAACTAGTAACAAACTAGGATATTTTTTAAGTTACCGGTCTGGTAAAAAAAAGGAAATTCTAAGGTTTTTTAGAATTTTTTTCATTATGTTTAGACATTATCTTTAGACTTTTCAGTTTTCATTTGGAGGTATAGTTGTTTATGCATTTAGTCATCAAAAGATCCATGTCCCTGCATTAAATTTGTTTTATCATTCTTTGTCTGACTTTGCAAGTAAAAAAATTAGTTGTTTAAGATAAAGTATGCCAACTTTTTTTTTCTGAATAAACAAGGTAGTGGTAAATTTACATACAATAAGAGTTCTAAAATTTAAAAATAATTTCTATTGTGCAAGGCATTCTTTTTGATGCATCTTACACCACTTCTCTTTTACTAATTCTTCTTTACTTTCACTTTGTTTGAAAGCCATGACATTTGACATATTTTTGCACTTTCCTTGCATCTCAATATTTACATAGTAAACATGCAGTCTTAGTGTTCTAATGCTTATAAACAAATAGGTCATCTGAATACAGAGCTTATATATAATCAGGTTTGAATTTTAGTGAAGATCAGTTGTACAAGTCTTTTTACCAGAAATTTTATGCCTATTCAAATACAACGAAAATTGGATAAAAAAATTCCGCAGACGCAAAGACAAGAATGGATTTAGAAAAACATTGGAAATCAAATCAATGTGTGGTGGATGTGTGTGTGTGTGTTGGGGGGGGGGGGTGCAAAACTGCCAAAAGTTGTTTGTCTTCATGATAATCTGTGAGAGGACTGCCTGCAAGCTGTACATAAGTCCGCCATAATAGATAAATATTCGTTTGAGCTACGGTATTCTAGACCGAAAAACAGTGAAACAGATTAAATTTTCAAGATAACAAATCTGACAAGTTTACACAGGCACTGATAAAGGCACCAATCGATGGAAATCTCGACGCAAGTTCAACTAAGCCGAGTGAAAGGGTAGTCCATTTTCACGAAGCATATATGCTCTAGGTGATCTTCTTACCTTTTGTTCGACATTGTGTTGTCTGCTTAAGTCTCTGTTTTAACCCTGGACGCTCACATCACTTCCTACGTAAACAACTTAGCCCAAAATTTATCAAAAATCCCATTCTTTGGCTCCAGTCCCGAAATTCCGGAAGTGCACTTTTGGCATCTCAAATCTCGTTTTGTGGTCTCTATTCTCGCGAAGGTGTTTGACCCATTTTATATAAATTAGGTCAAAACACGCATGCTAGATTACAACGCAAAACGAAAACTTCTCTCTGTGTAACGATATCTATTAATACACCAATCGGAAATAAACAATTTAATATATCTCCCTAACCTTTTTATCAAACTGACCTGGCTGAAATCTTCATGAGGTCTAAGGTCACATGATCAAATGTGGACAAAATGGCGAGCATCTTACCCAGAGTTGAGCAGCTCTCTTCTCGGGTTGTGCGTCTCCTTGGGTGCAACCCCGGCCCTATGACGCTACAGGGAACGAATTCCTATCTTATCGGAACTGGTGAAAGGTAATACACTGTCAGTAAAAGCTGTCAGCGGTGGTGAGAACAGAGGTTGTCTTAAAATCGGGAGACGTGACTCCTGCCTGGTCCTGGGATGTTGTCTTGGAGTCTGACCAAGTTATAATTCTGTTTCTTATCCAAATTAGAAAATGTTTTGTGCATGCATATGCCGGATTTAAGATTTGCTCCGTGATTCTAATGCACCATTCAGTGTCAGGTTCATTTACGAACTAAGGGGATAATAAATAAATTCATTTTAGGGAAGCAAAATATTTTGATAATTAATATTGTGTAGTGCCAGGGGCAGGTAGAACCGGCCGGGTAGCACAGTAGGTAAGAGCACTCGCCCTGTAAGCGAGGGGTCCCGGGTTCGATTCCTGGTCTGGTCGGTGATTTTTCTGCACTCACCCCAAATCGCTACAATGGTGGCAGCGGTGTTGCGAGATAGGGTAGGTATATCAGAAAAATTTTCAAACTGATCAGAAAATTAAAATACTTATATCATCTGAAAGGTAATGCAAAAACCGGATGAAATCATTTGGAATTTTTTAAATATTCCTACAAGCAACAAAGATATTGAAGTTTTTTAACTGCAAAAATCCACCAAAAGTGTCCACACTTCTCAGCTCAAAACCTGTGCCCACTGACCAGCAGTGATCGCTCAGGCGCAGCAGAGCACCCTGTGTGTCTTTGTGTGCTCAGCCTATTGTCTGGCTCACATAGCCTGTGACTAATCAGGGCAGAGCTATTTCCCTGTGGTAATTTTCACATCATGTAATATTGCGGATTAAATTAACTATACTTCGCAACCTTCAAATTTCATGATTTTTCTACATAATATAGCAAATTTCATAAACTTTGCTGGATATAAATTTCAAAAAGATGATACCAGCACTTACCTGAAATTTTTTAGCATTTTGTAGAGGCAAAACTTAAAACAAGCAGAACCGAAACTTGTCAAAGACTGCAACATGGGAAAATCACGTGACCGGATTTTACTCTTTGATTTACAACTTATTTAGTTAATGGCTTGTATTAGTTTTTTTACGCAGCGCTAAAAGAGAGATTTAAAAAAGGGGTTCCATAGGCGAACTGTCAGCAGGCCGACTTCAGTTTAACACTTCACTGCCCGTGGACAGTTACGATTGTAGCGCCCCTAGCGGATTGTGATCTACCTAGATAGGGCTCGCGTCTTTCGGCATTTGGGGGGAGGAGTGTAGTGCCAGGGACAGGTAGAACTGGTCGGGTAGCTCAGTAGGTAAGAGCACTCGCCCTGTAAGCGAGGGGTCCCGGGTTCGATTCCTGGTCTGGCTGGTGGTTTTTCTGCACTCACCCCAAATCGCTACAATTGTTACCCAGAACATTGATAGAATGCTAGGTAATGCTAATGACAAGCAACGCAAACATTTTTTCACCTTAGCCCTACGAATACAATGTACCTCCTCCTTCAGTAGCAGGAACCTCCCCCAACCCCTTGACAAAATTTTTGCACCATGTTTCTTCTGTATTTTGGCTGGAACTTTACAACATTATGGGCTGATTATTATAGTGTTAGGATTCTGAGTACAAGTATTGGTAGCCTTCAAACCACATGTTCAGTGTTCATGTGAAAAACAATGTTTTATTTTATTTTATTTTTTATTATTATTATCATCATTATTATTATTATTATTATTATTATTATTATTATTATTATTATTATTATTATTATTATTCCAGGAGGATCCTACTGGACACCAGTAACCCAAACCACCCAGAATACCTCCAGAACTTAAAGACGGTGCTGCGTGATCAGAAGACTGGCATACAGGAGATCCTGCTGACACACTGGCATCTGGATCATGTTGGAGCAGTCCCAGAAATATGCCAAGACTTGACTGACTGTAAGGAACATTATTTATTTATTTATTTATTTATTTATTTATTTATTTATTTATTTATTTATTGTTCCAGGGAACCTCTGGGGATGCACTTTTTTTATGTGGGAGGGAGAGGTTGAAGATGGGAGGGAGCACACAAGAAGCGGGCCATTTTTCTGTAAATTAATTTTTGTGTGAGAGGAGGAGGGAGATCAGGGAGGAAGAAAGGGGAATTTTATTTTCGTTGAGGAATACAGCTTAAATATCAGGTAAAGTGGTACACTTCAGATGTAAATGTTGAATTGAAACAAAAAAGGTATTATTTTCAGTCTTTGGTAATCAGTTTCAAATGTTGAGCCAAGAAAGAAATTTTATTTTGTTTTCAGTGCTGAAACAGCTGACCACTCCAGTGGCTGGATTTATCCGATTCATCGGATGGAAACAGTGAAAATATTGAAATAAAAAGAAGACACAAAAGAAAAAAAGTGGAAAAAAAAGGCCATTGTACATAATTTTAAAACTTTTGCCACCAGGCCTAGCGTTCAACTTTCCTTGTTTTTTTTTTCACATTTTTCTGAAGCTCTCAACAATTTCCTGAACCTACCAGTGCTATTTCCACTTACTTGCAGTTCCAATTGTGTGAACTTGTATTACAGCTTGCATAAGTTGACCCATTTCCACTTAAGCTGCAATCCTGTGCATTTCACAACCCAGTTGAATGGAATATTGTAAAATATGATGAGATATACAAAATATGTTTTCTTTAAAATATCTATTGATTTTGCATACATGTCAAATTGAACTTCAGATTTAATGATTATAATTAATCAATTGATGATCAGAAACGTTTTTTCAGAAATGACTTTTAGACCTGAAATTTACCAAACCTGAAGTAGGCTAAGTATTTTCTTCTGCCATAAAATCTTTTTATTGTTAATTAGTTTTATAATCATGTTGATTTTATATTTTGAAAAAATTGTATTTGTGCTCAGTAGTTTATTATAAAATAAAATGAAATTTATGAAAATATGTTTCTGGTTGAGTTACTAGATTTTGGACTCGCTTTTCCCTCATAATCGACAACGAATAACCTGATATCCTTGTTAAACACAACCAAACAGCTTTAAAATATATGAATCTGGGCCAAAAAGTGCCAAAACTGGAATCGGACATCGACAAGTGTTTGCTATAGAGGACTGACCAGTAAATAATCATGAAAATGTAGATGTGGTACTTCATGTCACATGTGACCAAAGCACAGGATGTTATTATTGGTCCATTGGGGGAGGGGGGGTGTTCTTCTCCTTTTGCTCCTTTATTGTGAAAAAAAGATTATTTGAATTTTTTTTTTTAAGTACCACGTCTGCAAATAAATAAAGGTCAGGTGCCAGATATGCACACACCCTCAATCAAAAAAAAAAATATATATATATACTATATCAGTAATTTTATCATTGTATGTTTTAAACTAAAATCTGTTTACAGCGTCAGACTTGCCAATCTCCAAATACCAAAGAATCAGCAAGGAAGATGTCCCACTGGGAGATGGACTGAAGTACAGCTTTATAGAAGATGGGAAGGTGTTTAAGACAGAAGGTGGAACGCTAAGGTGAGTCATTGTGCTAGGTGTGACAGAATGTGTTAGGTGTGACATTGTGTTGGATGACATCATGTGGTACATTATGTCTGGTGTGATGTGTTGGATGTGACTGTGTGTTAGTTGTGACATATTGTTTTAAGTGTGAAACAAGATGTTCAGTGAATTAGGTCTGAAAATTTGGGATAGGTTCCAAAGTACTTTCCTATTAGCTAGAAAGGGTCCCCTCCATATCAAAATCTGTTGCCTGGGTTTCTATGCCAGCTCTCAAGTTGGGTCAGTTAAGGGGGTAAAAAGGACCCCCTTTTTTTCAGAAAAAGACCCCCCCCCCCTTTTAAAATTGCTGGCTACACTCTGTAGATTCACTTATTTTTTTTTATGATCTCATTCCAGGGCTGTGTACACACCTGGGCACACAGATGATCACCTGAGTTTTTACCTGGAGGAAGAAAATGCCTTGTTTTCTGGAGATTGTATTCTAGGACAAGGAACTGCTGTAGGTTAAATAATAATAATAATAATAATAATAATAATAATATTTTATTATTAGTATTATTATGAGAAAGATGGTTTAAATGATACCCTTTAGTGCAAAAAAACTTTGATCGAGCTTACTTGGTGTAAATTCTGTTTTGATCATACAAGTACTAGTATAATATGTCACATGGGCTTGTTTCATGTAATATTTTGAATCAAAATGTGTAAAATCATTGGTCCACTTGTCAGCATATATATATATGGGAGCACATTATTTTCTTCCTTCAAGTCTTCCACTTCTTGTTGCGTGAATGCTAGACTGTCTGTGAGGTCACTTATCTTCACTAGCAGTTCTTGAAGCATGTTTTTGTTTGCTTCTGCCGTGTTTGTGATGTAGTCTATTTGTTCAAGTTTTTGATCTATCAATTTTAGGATAAATGTGAATTTTTTTTTCTGTATTACACATCGGCGCAGGACTTTCTTCGTCACTGTCCACGCTTTCGTTCCCTTTTGGGGACTCTGATATTCTGATTTTTCTTGGCTACTTCATCAATTAAAAGTTTTGGAGAGGGGGTGGATCGTTGTCTTTGTCTTTTCTCCATTGTCCTAGGAGTGCTTACTAATGTCTCATGCAATTTCGAGGAGTTTTTTTTTTTTTTTTTTGACTGCTTTTGACTGATTGACATTTTCTGCCCTTTTCGATCACTTGTTTTGCTCACTCAGTTGCATAGATGAAGTTCATACCTTTAGTTATCTGGTTTTTACTTGAGATTTTCAAGAGCATCAAATTTTTGTGTCCTCCTCAGCTGTGCATTCCCCCCTATTTTCACAGTTTTAGTTATAATAATGATAATAATAATAATAATGAAAATAATGATGATGATGATGATAAAAATAATGATAATAGTAATGATCATAATACATTGTTCTTGTTATATAGAATTTAATTAATGATTTCATAGATGAAATGATGAATACAAATGGTACATGACACAAAGAACTAATGAGAAAAAAAAAGTTATAAATGATACAAGCATATTCATGTTCATGCTTTGAATTTCTAGGTTTTTGAAGACTTCTACACGTACATGAAATCTTTGGAGTTAATGCTGAAGATGAAACCCACCATTATTTATCCCGGCCATGGGCCTGTCATCACCAACCCTGTAGAGAAGATTAACGAATATATCGCGCACAGAATGCTGAGAGAGCAACAAATTTTGGAAGTTTTTGAAAAGCACAAAGGGGTTTTCATGTCTTGTATGGACCTAGTAAAGATTATCTATACAGTGAGTGAAAATGTTGGATTTTATTTTTTAAAATTAGTTAAATATTTAAATGCAGTAAAATGGTGTTCATTTAATTTTGTGTTTATTGGAAATGTATGATAATTAAGTGTCAGTTTTATGTAACAGTGAGGTAGCACTGTTCACAGACTGTATGCGTGTTGTTACATTTGGTTTACTTATTTAAAGAATTGATGCTTTTTACGTAATTGACAACTTTTGCAAATCTATTTTTAGTTAAGGTGAAGTGATGGTTTAAACCTAAAAATGTACCATATTTTTAAGTTGAATAATTCCATTTATATTTTGATCTTTTATTGACACATTTAAAAGAACACTGACACAAATACTTGTATATAACCTTGACATTTTACTTGACAAGTTGTTTTGCTTCATGGTTTTTAATACTGTTGAATTCAGTAGGGGGGGTCATATAACTTGTCACTCAGAGGTGTGGTCAATATTTAATATATTTCAGGAGACACCTGAACATCTCCATAATAAAGCTGCTGACAATGTCTGCCACCATCTTGAAAAACTGCTCAAAGAAAACAGAGTTGGTAAGTTGATAACATGGATACGATTGAAAACGTATCAGTTTGACTTAAAAACTTATTATATAATTATTATATAATAAATCTCCTCATTCAGAACAGTCTGACCTTAAAAAAAATGATATCTTTTTAGACTTATATAAGAATGTATTTTACCTGAGAAGCATGACATATTTTACCATGAGACACAATTACGATAAATACCATTTCATAATAATAAAAATAACTCTTCATATGAGCTCTATATTTCACAATAAAAACATTGTGAACAGCTCATAGAAATATAATATATTCTGTTGTACAAGAAAAATGACAGTTATAGCTATTATTCTGATATCTGAGCTTGTCTTCAGATTACGTGACCTCCATTGATAGCTATACTCTGTTATAATCTCTTAAGAGATTATAAAAAAAAAAAACTTTTTAGAAAAAAAAACAGGGACTAACTAACTAATGTAAAAATGGATTCATTAACCATTGGTAAGTACGGGAAAGTTGTTGTTTACTCCAGGAAAATTCATTTATTTGCCAAAACAAAGAGTTATTATCCCTTTAACAGTTTTGTTGATTACTTATATACAAATTGTTATAAGAAAAAATTTCCAAAATACTGAAAATAAAGAACTTTGAATTTTAAACATTTATTATATGGTTGCTTAAAGGGGAGGCATTGCATGGGTTGCAGTCCTTTAACTCTTAAAATGAATTTTTCTAGTCCTTGGATATCTTGATTTATTGTTACTTGTATGTAATAGTGGTTGTCTTTCATTGGTGAATTAAAACATAAGATTCAGCTGTGTAGGTTCATGAATACGCCACAACTTGTATTAAGATCAACAAGATTTTTTTTTATTTTGTTCATGTAACAGCATCTTATTTATTGTATTTATTTCATTTGATTACATGATATTTTATTTGTTTATAGAACATGGAGTTGAAGAGGAAGGGAGGAACATGTGGAGGCTGAAATGTTCTTAATAGACTGCCAAGAATTCCAAATAAATACAGTCTGTGTCAAGAGTCAATCATGACGAAATAGTCGGTCCAACCAGTCAAAATTTTAAGGACTGGTAGAAAATTGTGTTTAGTCCGTCCAAGAGACTGACGACAGTTATAAGAGCTGCTGTATTGAACTTGCTATCTGTCTGTCTGTTTGTCAAGAAGTTATTCATTATGGCAATTTTTTCCCCATAATTTATAATTGCTGGTCCTAAAGTGACTTTTGGCACATCTATAAGCTATCAGTCTGGGGCTGTTGACTAATTAATTTACTGTTTAAAAAATTGGATTTTAATGAAGTTTTTACTCCATTTATACCTCTGGAAATATTAGACATTCTTTGAGATTATTTTTCCTTTAAGTGTAGTTTTCTTCTAAGAACTCGTTAGATTTGACTCAGACATCAGTAGTTTTCTCTGGCCTTCCAGTTTTAGCGGCAACTGTGCTGAGAAGTGAAAGACACAGGCTTTGACTCTTTGGATATTTTGCAAATAGAGGCGAACATTCGCGATAGATTGTTTAGTTTAACTGGCAGCATTAAAATTGGTGCCATATTGTTTCTAATTATATTTAAACTCTTTTTCAGCAACTCAATGAAATTTGATTAAAAAATAACTTATTTTTACTTTGGTTAAACTTATTTACAAGTGATGTTCTGTATATTTTATATGAGAGCTAGCCAGAAAAATGTTTTGATAAAGAGTTATAACCCAGTGGAAAAAACAGTTACTGTTCTATATGCTTATTTCTAATTAGTCATTTTAAGATGGTCTGCCAAGTATATTTGTATCCTCTATTTCGTTAGTGTACAACACTTGCCGTTGGTATGAAGCAAAAGACTAATATGTTTGTTATCGGACCAGCAATAAATAATTCAAAAAAAAAATTTACTGAGTAACTGGCCCAGTAATGTAATTTTGAACATAAAATGGGTAAAAAGTAGTTAAGTATTGGTTAATTAGTAAGATGTTATCAATTTTAAGTTACTATAAAAGATGACAGAAATACATATATTTTCCTGTCTTGGACACTGTAAACCTTTTTGTTAATGATAAATAATCTGTAATTCCCAAGTCCACAATAATTTTATATTCTTTTCCTATATGGGAATGATTAGAAAATTCGATTTTCATCAGTTCTCTAACTTAACATATATCTTAATCATAAGGGTACAGTGTTTACAGTGGTTTCATATTGTATTTAGAATAATCATCTGTGATAGTGTGTTTCTTGTAATATTTTATACAGCATTACACAATGTTAAATAATTGTTGATTATTCAGGTTGTTGCTAATTCAAACATGATCGCTCTCCATCTTGAGGTGTTAATATAATATGAATTCCTTATTTGTACATGGCATTTTATTTTATGATTATTTTTTATTTAGGTCATAATAACAGAACTATAAAAAATGTATTTGTTGAGTATCTGCAATGTCAAATTATGCAATATTTTATAACCAGCATTATAATCATCAATAATTGTTTTAGTTATAAATTCAGCCAGTCTTAGCACAGAACCATTAGATAAATTATTATATAAATTAAGTCTGCATTTGTTTTGATGCAAAAACTAATGTTATGTATTTGCAGATGCTTTTAAGTAATTTGTGACTTATGACTGGATTGTTAGTAAAAATATTTAATTTGTTAATAAATTGTAGGTGAACTAGTCAAGGTTTATCTCTGTACACTTTCACAATTACTACTACACAAATAATGCAGTTAATAATAAAGTTATTGCAGTGATTATTTCCTAAATGTTGATTTGTTCCAAATATTCATTGAGGATATAACGAAAAACAAAAACAATAAAACTCAATAAAGCATTATTTTAACCATTTTATTCCTGTATATATGTACAGTTCAATATTAACAGTATGTGCAGTTCATAACATATGGTACGTTATTATACATATAAAAAAGATAAATGTTATGCTAATAGCCTGTCTCCAAAATATATAATGCATATCAATAACATATGTCAGTGATAATATCACATGTAAATATTGCAATATCTTTTAAATCAATAACAACTGTTTTTCAATTAAATTGGCAAACTGATTATTATGTGATTATTGAGTTTAAATACAAATAGTTAAATATATCACCAAAGTTTTTCATTATCCATGACCAATTATGATCCACAAATCCGTAAAATTCTGTCCTTCTTTTATGAAAGTGAATAGAAAACTAGTACTCAGTACTGGACTATAGAGTCAAAGGGGCCATTCAGAAAAGATGATCAGAGTACTAACTGATCTGCCGACTAAATATGGCAGACCCCAGTTCAAAAGCGATACATGATTATCTCCCCGCCTCTACACACGGGGTCTAGCATTTAAACCCCAGAGCCAAGATTTAATCCATTTAATGGCATATGTGGAGGCGGGGAGACCATCGAGAATCAGCGGCATCACTTCTGAAGTGGGGTCGGCCATATTTAGTTGGCGAATCAGTTAGTACTCGGATCATCTATTCTGAATGGCCCCTATCTCTAATGAGGTGAGACTACAGAACTAGAACTGAAAACTGGATTTATCAAAGTTCAATGAGCAGTATGGTGTGGTATACCTTGGTACTTGAGGGTGAGGGAATCATGGAATGCGGATTGCTCAGTTTGTTCATCTTTTACTGGAAGTCAATACGGCATATCACTTCAGTGGTTCTGTGACAAAGAGAGGCCATTTTGTCTCCATGTGATCTGGTCGTCTGCTGGTGAAAATACAACCCCATTTCCACAACATAAAGAAGGTCTTCATCCTGAGTGTAACTTAAGATGCCTATTCCTGATAAAATCTTGATGACCCCCCCCCCCAAAAAAAAAAAAAAAAAATTGCACGGGTCACTCTCTTGTGCCAACTGAGTTCCATTAGAGTCATGATTTTGCCTAATAAAATTTGGATCAATCCAAAGAAAATGCATGTCATCTGATCTGAGTTCACTTCAGTCTGTCTGGATTTCATCAAAAAACTTGATCAAACCAAAAAAAAAGCGTGTCATTTAAGCTAAGTTTAGTCAGAGTCAGGGTCTTGACACTGCGAGCAGTCGTCCATGTCGTCTTGGTACGCCTCCACCTGTACCGTGGGCTCCTGTATGCCCATTTGCTGTATGAGCAACGATGACTGACGCAGGACTGTCTCATAGTCAGTTTGTTTTAAATCTGAAAAAAAAAAAAAAAAATTAAAAAAATGAAAGAAGATGCACAGTTTAAAATTGCAATTTTTGGTTAAATATTTTGGACGTTAATTGGTGTAACTGCTAAATAGGAAGAATTTATAAATATGAAAATAAATGGAAGCAGTAGATATACTGTAACTTTATTTCTTTAGAGTTTGTCCAACTTTAAATAAAAGCAGAATATATCTTTATTAAAAGACTGACACAGCTCACATAGTCTTCTTCTTTGAGATGTAAAAATAATTGAAAAAGAAGATACTCTGTTATAATTTTAATGTGCTTGTATTTTATTTCAAACTGATCAAAATTTAAGGATGAAAAATGCCAAAGAGGCACTTATCTAGAATCAAAAGGAAGCAGCAAACATACGGTAAAATATTCCTTTTTATTCAAAGTTGTTAAGAATCTTTGAACCTTAATTTGTGAACTTGCCAAAGTGGTATACAAATTTTTTTCTGATCAAATTCAAATTTGTAGGTTACTTTCTTATTGTCAATACTAAGTGTCTATTACCTATAGCTATATGAACTGCTAGGGCAAGCTTTGATGTGGTTAAAGACCATATTCGTAGATTATGCACCTCCCTGGCTCCGGGGATTTCTAGAAAACTCTGCTTTACAGCCTTAAAGTCAATATTTCTTGGAGTTGCTGGAATAATGAAAGAAATCCTGCAATGGTTGTGTTTTGTTATTTTTTTCAAATCATAGACAGTTTAATGTTCTTTTTCAAATTTTCAATCATTTTTTGACAATTTACAAGGCTAATGAGTATCTTTAAGAAAGAAACCTTAAGTATTATTTCAGACAAAGCATGCACCTCACATAAACTTCTGCCTGTATGGTAAGAGTTGAGTAGACCCAATCAGAATCAAAGCTTATCAACTGTCACACCTAACACATTATTTACAATGCATCACACCTTACACATGACTGCTCAGTAAGACACTGTAACACAGAGAAAGTCTTGTATTTACAATTATATTTTCTCTGACATGTTGAAGAAAATAAAGCACTTGTAAAAAAAAATGGAATCAAAATCTTTTTAATAAAATGGTTTAAAGCCCACAGAAGAAGAAAAGGCTGAAGCTGAGCTGGTGTAAAGCCTCCACTAACCTTCCATTAAAACATACACTGCATCTTTCATCACTGATATAGTTGTGAACAAAACCAGAACTGAAAACAGGAAAGTGCAAATGGGATCTGCTATCTTCCATTCAGGCTGGAAATGAAAAAAAAAAAAAAAAATAGAAGTTAAGACACTGTGATCATTGTCACAAAAAAATAAATAATTAAAAATAAGTAAATATGAACCTAGCCAATGGAATCCTAAATCGGGAAAATTTCAAACTTGCTTCATAGTCAACTGAAAAATATCCTACCTTAAAATATATAATATAAGAAGCTATCAAAACACCAATGCTCTGCAGAAGGTCTCCGAGGACATGTATAAATGCTGCTCTGACGTTAATATTTTCATCATGTGAGTGACTGTGTTGACTCCTATATTCAACTGGCGAGTTGGACAAATCAGACTCTGAGTCGCCATCATTGATGCTATGGCTATGAATGGTGTGGGAGTGTGACAAGGATTCCGTGGAAGAGTGCGAGTGTGACATGCCGCCATGACTGTGTCCGTGTCCACCTAGTGTTAATCCCAGACTAGAAAAAAAAAGAAGTCTCTGGTTTAAACTTTTTAGACCATTCATTCTAACAGATCTTCTAGTGCAACGCAAAATAAAATATTCCAATAATGAAATCTAAAGAGAATTGCAAAATAGGCTAAAACTGCTACCAAGTAATTCTATTGGTCTGCTGGTCCACATAGTATGTTTGAAAAATCCTTGATGTCAATCAAAATAAGTATGATTCGTACATCATTTATTATTAAAATCAGTTGTCTTGCCAAATCAAGGTATCATGGTAAGTATAATTATCATGGTAAGTTTCATTTCACATTCTTCTTCTAATAATATCACACAAATCCATCACAAAATGCCATATCAATTTTGACACAACAAATTTGCCCCGTCCACCAGCTTATGACCTACATCAAGTTGACTGCCACGCCCACTCCTGCCGTGATCAACATGACCTTGGCATCTATATCGTAGTCCTCATGGATACACCTCTGAATGGCCAGGTATACAAGTACTCCTGTTACTATCCATATCATCAGCACTGATACAACAGCCCCCATCACCTCTGGAAATAGGTCAAGTTATGCAAATAGGTCACTCATGTAATTAGGTCAAATATGAATTCGAAATGGGTCATGTTATGGAAATAAGTCGATCATAGAATACTGCCAAATGTGAAAATATGTGAAGTTGCAGAAATGTAAAGATTTATAAGCTTGAAAATCCTTGAGGTCAATCATAAAAAACATGATCCCAACATTTATTATTAAGATCTGTTGTCTTGCCAAATCATGTAAATAGGTTAAAAAAAGGTCATAAAATTAAGTCAAGTTATCAAACTAGGTCAACTACGAAATAGACAAACATGAAAGAATTAATCCTGTCTTCATATGAATGGTAAAAACTGAGAGAAATTCAAACTTCTCTTAAAGAGAAATTTGCTTTTTAAGAGAGAAAGAGAATAATATTGAATAAAGCTAGTATTACCTGCTCTATACCATCCGAAACTCATCTTTTTGGTCGCAGGTCGAGATGAAATGTACAACGCAAACAAACTGATCATGAAGCTGGCGAAGTCCGTCATCATGTGGGAGGCGTCAGTCATGATAGCAAGACTACCAGCTAGAGCGCCACCTATGGAGAGAATAATTCTTTAGACCTCTGACAAGGTAAAAAGGCAATATTTTTTTTAAATATTAGGAGGTCTGGATTCAGCTGAAATTCTAATCACTTCTTTCCCCCTTAAAGAACAGTCATTGCAAAAAAAAAAAAAAAATCAAAATTTGCAAAGAACAATTTGATATAAACAGATAAATAAATGCAGAGGAAAACATTACATCTTTGAAGGTGGAGGTTAAAATAATTTCACAACCACAACACTCATAAAAAAATTTGTGTATTTACTAGAACACTAATGAGCTCTCAAATCAAAAAAATTTAACATATACTTGAATCAGACACTTTATTTTCAGGTCAACATTTTTCTTTGCTTTTTTTTCTTCTTACTTCTTGTACATGTTAATTTCTCATCAACCATTTGAAATACATAGGATAAAATGAGATTACAGGAAATCACGCAGTTCCTTCATTTTCAATTTTTTTATCATATTTGTCTTTCCTTCTTCTTTTCCAACCCTAAAGCTTAGGGCATTAAAATCTCACCCACAACTTCTCCAATGGTAAAAGCGAGACACAGCACGCTTGCCATAATTAGCTTTCTTCGCGCCCTACGATCCACCTCATTGGCCGTTCTGAACTTGTTATGGCAGTGGCTTCCTATAAAATAAGGAATGGAGAAACAAACTTGCTACACCAATGGCCATGCACCAGTATAACATAGCATGGAAAAACAACCATGTACTTCAAATAATGGAAAGAAAATCAAATCAATACAATAACATACACTGATAAAGAAATGGATAGATCACAGTTAAATAATAAGAAGGCAATGTTTAGTAAATAATGAACAAAGGCAAATAAATCCTGTAAACTGTACATTATTTGTATCGACACCACAAGACCTAACACCTTCCACATGCATAATTCCAAAAATCTGAAAAGGATAAGTTTGTAATAGTGGTACTTTGAAAAAGGATTTTTGACTTTTAGAGCAAACAACTTGCATTTATGAATAAGCAACAGATGCAGTAGCTCAGTATCTATTTATGACAAACATGTACAAAAGAAAGAAAGCTTGAGTGTCACAAATTAATTTCAAATTAATACTTGACTCTTATCAAAGCTTGAGTGTTATAAAAACTAAAAAAAAGTTGAAGTGTAACGACAAGCTATGTTTGATACATATTATCCAATAAATACTATTTTAGCTACAGAGAAATAACATTAATTTTATTTTTCTCTTTTTTTTTTCAAAAAAAAATGCAAATTGTTGGAAACAATGATGCTGGATAAGCCCCAGAAAATGTGTGGGACTCAGTCATTATATACATGTTAATATGAAGTTAAATGAATAAGGGGGCATTATTTATTTATTGGCTGCAGGCCTGACTAGATTCTATTTACCAGAACAGACTAACATCAAAAGATTCATCATAAACAAGGCCATAAAGTATGTTAAGGTTAATCATAGAATAAGAAAATAAAAATAATACTAAAAATTAATCATAAAAAAGACTATTACAGAATAAAATCAAAACTTAATATTATTATTTAAACATAAAATATAGTTTTTAAATAGTAAAATCAGAAAGTTAATAAAAAATAAATACCCCTAAAAAACATCAAAAAGTTAATCATAAAATAAGGACACAAAAGAGTAATGTCACATACTTTATAAAAGATACTTTTAAGGTTTTAACAGAGTAATTTCAGAGAGTTAAAAATTAAATAAACCCTTAAAGATTATCATCAAAAAGTTAATCATAAAACATAAAAAGAGTAAAATTAATATCAAATAGTCCATCACAAAACAAGTCCCTAATGGAGTACTAGTAGTATCAAATAGTTAATCATTCCTAAAAAAGTGCTGACTGCTACTATTGACAACAATCTGTTTTGCTTCATTTTTTTGGGGGGAAATATTGTACGTACTACAGCATGCGAAGCAACTAATCCTGCTAATACATCTAGCGTAGAATGCAATATGCATCTTTGAGAGCGAAAGGTGTTCACTGACAGAACTGGTCACCTAACAATACAATACGGGAGAAAGGAATGACAGTACAAATAATAATAATAATAATAATAATGATCTATTTAACACTAATACTTTAAGTTATATTGAGACCTGTCATTAACTTTTTTTTTTTTTTTTTGAAGCACTGCAAAATATTTTTTGTAAGATGAAAAAGAGACTTTTGATAATTTGTTATCAATGTGACAATGACTTCCTGTAAATATAATGGCAACTTTTTAATTATGTGCCAGAATAACTTTTACTGCTTGTAGTATACACTTTATTTTTTATCAAGCTAGTTTTCATTAAAAAAATGTGACATCAAAAATAAATTGTTTGGTTTAAACATATCAAGAAAAAACTTTACAACCTAAGTAGTCTAATAATTCACAAAAAAATTTATCACAATCCAAACACGAGTCCATATACAAATTAAAACAATTCAATAATTTGACTTCAGCTTCTTATGCTAATCATCTTATATTCCACTTCAGATATTCATAAGATATTCAGTGCAGGGGGTCATGACTTCACATTAAAATATTTATGGCCCCTTTTCCACAGACACTTTCAACTAAATCAGTGGATCAATTAGTCCTTGGATCATCTGTTCTGAATTTATAATTTAAGAGAATTCTTACCTTTGGCCTGAGGAGGCATCTCTGGCTCTGTAGGAATTTGCTGGTACGGCGCCCCATAGTTCCTAGCATGAAAAATCGTTGTTAAATTTTACAGATATTGAATTAAGGATAGTAGGAGTGGACAGAGAGAGAAACCAGATTGAAATGAATGGAAGTCATTAAATGTGAAAATCAGAGTGCTGAATGTGTGTATGTGTATGAGGTGTGTTAAACAGTATATTTCTCAGGGAGAGAGAGAGAGAGAGAGAGAGAGAGAAAGAGAGAGAGAGAGAGAGAGAAAGTCTGGCAGCCAGACATGTATTTTGCTTATTTTCATGTTATATCTTCACCATCAAACACACTTATCAATTATGTGTGTGGGCAACACTATATTATCACAAAGACTATACAATAAAACAGCACAGATGTGTCTTTTAAATCACCACCTTCCTCCGTTAACCAGCATGCCTGACTATATCATTATAACCATGTTTGTGTTAGAGAACTCACCTAATGAGGTAATTATATCAGTAATAATTTATAACATGAGGACCTTTTCTGAAGGATTTACAGACAAATCTGTCTCACAAAAGTTCAGAAAATTTGGGGGTTTGTTCATGTAGCTTCTGTCAATAAATTTTAGCTTTCTACTACCTGTCTTATATGTAATTTTAAATAAATAAATAAATAAATAAATGAATAAATAAATAACCTTTTAAACCTTTTTAGCCCTTTTTACTAAGAATATCTTGGCCCAAATCATGGAGCAAACACAGAAACTGAACAGAGATAAAAGTTTACTGCGCCCTCTTTGATTTCACTGGCATATGGCTAAGGGGTAGAGGCGAAGTAAATTTTCCATAATATTTCAACACTTTTTCTTCAATCACCAAGATAGATGTACGTATATAGACATACCCAACAACTTGAAAAAATCTTAATTACAATCTATGAACCTGTTTTTGAGTTCTAATTTTCTCGCTTAATTACTGTCAAAAGTGAAATTTCCCAGACTGTATATTACTATAATACATAACCTGCATAAACATTACGTTTTTGAGACACTGCGACCACGTTGACTGCACAAAACGTACTCCAGCAATATGTTACAATGAGCTGAACTTTTTTGCCACTGAATATTATGTCTATGTTACATGAATTCTTCATTATTCTATTGGACTTCCAAAGTTACAATGAGATGACACAATGTTTCCTCATCACACTAACCTGTGTTGAATCATATTATTTTACCATCTAAAATAACTTTTTAAGTCAAATATATACTTATATACATTATCTGACCTGAGCGTATAAATTCCTTAGTTAAGAGATTTATCACAGATGAATATTTCCATCCTATGACAACACATATACTCATATTGTCAATATAAACTGAACATTATCGTCACTCTAACATCTAATCATACTTCTACAATCTAAAATATCTTATAAGTACTAGTAAATACTAATATACATTACCTGAACAGCACATCTAATTTCCTTAGTTAAGAGACTTATCACAGATGAATATTCCCATCCTATGACAAAACTTAAACCCATATTATCAATACAAACTCAACATTATCGCCTCATATTTAAACTTAGAATAATACCTACTTCAAATAGACAGTAACTGCCTCGGCTCGCTTACAATTCATACAAAAGCAGCAGTGAAGAGAGAGAGAGAGAAATAAATCTGATCCAACTGAAACAGAGCACCAGATGCCAGAACCATCATCTTGCCAATCCTTTTGTGGTTGCCATGCTCATTAAATACTCAGAACCCTGATATAGTATTTATTACTTAAGCGGCACTTTTGTGTGAATCAGAATCATATCATGCTCCATTTTATCAATTGTTCCATTTGAGTTGATCTGAATTCGTTAATATGAGAAAAAAAAAAAAAAAGAGACAGAGAGAGAGTGTAAAAAAGGGAGGTCTAACATTTTCAAAATCTGTCCAATAGTCACTTAATTGTCTCACGGCTTATTCCCAATGATACTATAAATGAAAATGGCATTGGTGGATGGGCCAAGCACTACAGATTTATCCAAAACTGAACAAGGCCAAAAAATTGTACAAACAAAGTAAATTGTTTCTTAACAGTTTAAACACTTTTTTTACCAATGAGGCATAATGTTTTGACTTCTCTTTAGAAAAGATTCACTTTTGTACCATCACTTTACAAAAAAAAAAAAATGAAAATATATTTTCCTGAAGACCAAAACAGTCAGAGTTAACAAATGGGACAAAATTTCAACATGATTGTTGGGGGGTTAAACAGACCAAATTGCACAAGACTATATAAAAACAGTATCACACAAACTTCTGATAACAATATTATTTTTTAGGATACTCATTTTAATAGTGAAGGTTTTGTATTGTTATGCCAAATTGCTACTGTCACATCAGGCCAAAGAGACCATTCCCACAGATATTTAGATCAATCTATCCCCCTGGGGAGTCTCACTAGATTGCTGTCAAGTTAACTGGCTTAAATGTCTGTCCTACCTACTAAAAGCTGTAAGTGGGTAATTAATTTTCTTGCGCACAGGGCTAACAGCAATTTAGCGTGAACCCCCAGGGAATTATGTCAATCCAGATGGATCGATCTAAATCTATGGGAACCCAGTCTAAGGGACCATTCACAATGAATTTTGTCGACTTAGCTTACGCACACTAAGTCCACGGGGACTCACGCTGAATGCAATCAGAATAACAGGGCTCCTTATCTCGAAAGGTTCGCTATGTTGCGCACGTTCGTTAGTGTCTTGATTCCATAACCAATTCTATTTCGCGATACAGGGCCATGGAATCGAGACACTTGCGCACGTGCGCAACATAGCAACCTTTCGAGATATGGAGCCCAGATCACTTAGTAGCATGCCTATGCCTGACATTGTGTAGAACAGAAAAAGCTGGTGATTATATGAGGTGCGTTAGTAAAAACTTTTGTGAGCAGGCCCTTACAAGAAGCAGAGCCACCAATATGACCTTCAATCAATCGTAAAAAGAATTAGATAAGTATTTTCAGCTTATCTTATCATATGTAAGGACATGCCCTACATTTTCTTGAATAATTATGATTTATTAAAATGAACATGGTACAATAGAACATAACTGTATAGGATTTAATGGAACATGAAATGCACATAATTTTGTAATTTATTTAAAAGAGCACGGCCTCCAAGAGATCTGATGCCTGTAATTATACACATTCCGTACATAAAACATGCTTGCAGACCTGGAAACTGCTGCTGAACATGTTGACTTCATAACAATTCAGTTGATGTAATAATGACAACATTTCTATTATAATGACAAGAACAAATATGACATGAACAACTATCAATTCAGAGTTTTTTGTGTGTGTGTGTATTTTTTTATTTATTTATTTTTTTTTTGTGTAAGCTGAAATCACAATGGAGCTGATCTCCTCTTGCACTTTTTTAACACAGCTTACTAGTACACAAGTGTGCATGATATATTGCACACAAACACATTGCTAAACACAAATGTGCCCACCCTTACACATGCACGCACCCATGCACGCACACACACACACACACAAACACACACACAAAATCTGTTCCTTTGCTTACAGAAATGGATATTTTTCCTCAACTTGATAACAACTAACAACCATTACACAAATGCTTGGATTATGTATGTATATTTTCTTATTTTGACTGAGGACTTTTTAAGAAGCTGAGTTAAAACATACAATTGTCAAAATGAATTCTTTTCTAATATAAAATAATAAGAATAAGAATAATACATAGAAGGTGAAGAAGTCAGGGTACTATTAAGTTTTTCCTGCACTTTAACCTTCTGTGCATCATTGGTTAATAAATAAACACAAGCTGGGGCCTCCCATGACCCTTTCTGCATGCTTAATGGCGTTTTCTTCAAACTACTAGTATATGGAATCATTAATAATAGAAATAGAATAAAAAGGTTTTATCCTGTGAAAGGTCATGTCCTATGAAGGTGAACTTTGCAGAAATTTCCAGAAAGGTATTGATTGGGGGGTGCAGATCGTCCAAAATTACCACCTGTAATTTCCTACAAAATTTTAGGGAGTCCATGCCATCTGTTTAAAAAAATTCATAAGCTGTCTTTGAAAAAATAGGCCATCCAGTGATGCTGTTGGTCGACCAAATGATGACTGAAGAGTTTGTTAGGAAAAGCCTTGCTGAGAGGTAAATGTTCTAGGCTAAACACAAGCATAGAAAATATACACCAATGACTTCAGGTCATATATTATGTGAAAGGAAATGTTGAAATATTTTGCTACTTTAAAAAAAAATTATTAGTGAATTTTCAGAGACATTTATAACCATGTGGCTAATGATTAAACATGAAAGATATACTAGTTGGCATATATGTATTAATGAAATTATGTACACAAATTGATAACTAGTACTGTCCTAGTTTTTAAAATTAATCATGGTTGATAAAAAGCTAAATATCAACCAAAGATAGCAAAAATATATATATCTATCAGGTATTAATCTTATAAAATGAGGTCAATCTTTATAAAACAAAACCTCTGATTTCATCGTTAGTGATCTTAACTGATTTACTTTGATGTTAATTATTTCTAATTTTACAATTATTTCTTGCTTTTCAATTTTTGGTTGCACGTTATCAAAAAATAAATAAATAAATGAAATGCCAAATGTAACATATCTGATATACCGGTATCTCAAACTGATTAAAACACAAGATCACAGTCATAATGAGAAAAGCAGATTGTTCTCATATTTATCTTTGAGCCAACTTAATAGCTTTTATGAAAATTGGCCAATAATCAAGCAACTTCACACATAGTCAATTATAACAAATCTGTTGCATTTTGAATAATAGAAGATGTACACTGTCATGCCTCAGCTATCTTCGGCATGAATAAAACAATTTTGAAACTGACTTTTCTACCTTCAGTTCCAAAAGACTGTGAACAGCTGACACTAACAAAAACTCTTTGACTGATTACATACATATACTTTAAAAAATGCAATAATTGCTACAGATATTAAGTTACAGTTAAAATGAACTATAAAACCAACACTGTCACATTTATTTTGAACTTTAAACAAATAAGTAAAGCTATTGATAATACTGGCAATTAATAATACAGTAATTATAAGTACTCAATACATACAAATAAATACACAAATTGGATGTAAAATATTCTTTAAAAAAGCATTTCATTTTCCTCCATTTTCATTCCATATGTTTGTTTGTTTGTTTGTTTGTTTTTTTTTTTTTCAAGCACAATGAAAGCACAAGCACTCTGACTCATTTTCCTACCCATAAAAAATACCAGTATCTCATATCATCAGCTGACTAGGTAATGAAATTGTCTGCATATTTAACAGAATCTGTCCATACCAAAGTCACAGTTTTATAACCAATTCATTAATAACAGAGTGATTGTGCAAATTCTTTTATCTTTCCATCAGCAACAATAAAATAACTTGTAAAAAGTTCACCATTAAAGTTGAGTGTCACTTTCCTCCAGGAAGTTTTCGTGTCAAGGTGGCAAAGTTTATATTATAACATCCCATGCATATTCTCGTCTTATATTTCCATTTCCTAAAAGTTTTTACTGCACTAAAATACAAAACGCGTCTTCCAGGGCGTTTTAGTGTCAAGGAGTGAGCGAAGTGGCAAAGATATATGATGGGGTGTATTTATTTAAATCCCATATTTTGTCTAAAATCTCTGTTCCCAAAAAGCTTAAACTGCGATTTTGATACAAAATATGCCTGTAAAAGTTCCTGCAGAAGTTTTTAATTCAAAATAAATATTTTTTAAAAAATAAAAGTAAATGCGGAAGTTGTCACCTTGAGCCCGCCTCCGCCAGAAGTCGGGCGACAGGATTCCCTGGCTGTGGGACGGAGGTACCGAGCAACAGTGGGGTGCCTTCGTTCGCCGCTTCCGACTCATCGTGGATAAGAGACATGGACGCACAGCGGTGTCGGGACCCTGGCCGGGGTCTTCCTAGCCTCGGTGAGCCGTGTTCCGGCATTTTGGGCGAGCAAACCGAAAGTTTATTTAATTATAAGCCTCACTTCAAGTTCATCGCTTGTTTACCCTCGTGCCAAAGTGAAATGAGGTCAAGTTGTTTGAATGGGTAAAAAGATAACCTCTGATGCTATGACGTTAAAAATGTTATATTTCTTTGCAGCAGGGAATTTTCATTGTTTTTTGATACTATGAAACAAATCTGTTCTTTTTACCTTTGCTCTATAGAGCGTATTTGTAGCATGCAATTTTGAATCAAGTCCTTAAGTCATAAAAATATGTATCTGTATAACCTGATTTCAGGTGCATCGGCACAAAATTAATACCTATTTTCTCGCGTCACATGACAGAGGCGGATGAGTGCAGATAATAAAAATGGTGAGTTTTAGCTTTAATAAGTGACCGATAGCTATTCAAGGAGGGTAATCGCTTCATTCAGTTCTTAAAGTTCAATATTTTGGTGTTAAATTAGGTTATTTTTGTTTATAATCGGATTCTTATGGCCCAATATCGGGGGCAGTTTTCATGGACGTGCTTTGCATTTTATGCCCATGGTCATAGTATTCTTTGAGTGTGACTAATGTTTGTTGTTTTGTTGTTGTTGTTTCTCACAAAGTGTGCAGTTTGATAGTCCTCGAAGACAATTCAAAATACGTCCTCCATTTTATCAATTAAGGTCATCAATAGGAAAACAATCAGATTTCCTTGTAACCATTTAATTTTTTTAAAATTTAAAAATACATATTATCTCACCTTTATATTTCACTCTAGGAATGTTTTTTTTCCAGTGCATTATCTTAGAATTAGAATTATCATCATAGCATATTTAGAACATTTTCACTCCCCACCTTTTATCTTTTACATTACATATACAAATAGACTGTCAGTCTATTTACATTGCACCTTGTACCATGGTGACTTGGGGCATTTATAGCTCAGTGTCAACTTACATGTGTCTCACTACATCCAAAGTCCAGTTATTAATGTACCATAGTTGCTTTTTATGGTTACCTTACAGGTACAAAATATTGTTAACTTTGAGATGTTGTAAAACCGCTTAGAAACAGAGAGAGATAAGCTTCACATATGGAAATGCACATGCACACACATACATACATACATATACGTGCACACACACATACATATACGTGCACACACACATACATATACGTACACACACATACATATACGTGCACACACACATACATCCATATACACATGCACACACACATACATATACGTGCACACACACATATACACATACATATACGTGCACACACACACATACATCCACATACACATGCACACACACACTACACATCCACATACACATGCACACACACACACACATCCACATACACATGCACACACACACACACACATACATATACGTGCACACACACACACACATACATATGCTAAGAAGCCCCAGTGTTTTTGTATGTTTGGTTAAGGGTAACATTGATAAATTCATATTTCCACTTTCAGTCCTATGACGATGAGGATGGGTATGGCTATAGTGTAGTCGGCTCATTTCCTAAAGATTTTGGCTATGGCCCCGATGACACAGACAGTGATGCCGTCGGCATTGTGCCCACGGAAAATAAACCAAGAATTTTACTTATGGGACTACGGAGGTGAAGTTTATTTTTGTTCTATAAAGCAGGTTTATATGTCATTGATTAAATCTTGTACGATTTCCTCCACTTCTGGCTTTTGGCTAATGAGCAATTTCTGCTACAGGTTTTATTAAGTGAAGACTGCATGAATGTTTTTATAGACCTGCTGATGTCCAGATTTGAAAAAAAAATAAAAATAAAAGCACTATTATATGACAGCATATAATAAATAAAAAGTGTAAGGGCACATGTTGGTTGGGTAAGAGTATATTGTGTAAGTTGTGACAACACATTGTTTCAGATGAGACCACCAGTTGCGTAAAATATGAACAGCAGTTTTTGAGAGTTTTAGTCTGGCTCAGTGTGTAATATATGACGAAACAAACTTGTGTTAAGTGTCTTGATCATACATTGTGTTAGATGTGACAGTACATTGTGTTAGATGTGACAGTATATTGTGTTAGATGTGACAGTATATTGTGTAAGGTGTGACAGCACATTGTGTTAGATGTGACAGCACATTGTGTTAGATGTGACAGTATATTGTGTTAGATGTGACAGTACATTGTGTTAGATGTGACAGTATATTGTGTTAGATGTGACAGTGTCTTGTGTTAGATGTGACAGCACATTGTGTTAGATGTGACAGTTTTTTTAGCAATATGACTTTTGCCCTGGCACATTGTGTGTTGGTTAAGTTAATGTGCTCTGTCTCATCACCCTCACTTAATCCACTCTATCACAATCATGATCTTGTCTCTTGCAGGAGTGGGAAGTCCTCCATTCAGAAGGTTGTATTCCACAAAATGTCTCCAAATGAGACTTTATTCCTAGAGAGCACTAACAAAATTGTAAAAGATGGTAGGTTGTTCTTCCATCTCTCTCTCTCTCCCTCTCTCTCTCTCTCTCTCTCTCTCTCTCTCGATGCTATGATGCCTTCATCAGTACTTCACATGTCTCTCTCCATTTCATTGAAGTACATGAAACAGCTTAAAATTTACACATTGTTAGTTTTTATTATTGTACCTAGAAAATCAATATATATATACAGACAGAAAAGCAACACGACACAAATATAACTCTCACTGTTACTTTCCCTAACTGAGTTAATTACTAGTTCTAATGATCCTGAAGACTGTGGTATTCTGCTAAGGTATATCCTGATAAATTCTAATTGTTTTCCAGATATATCAAATAGTTCCTTTGTGCAATTCCAAATCTGGGACTTTCCTGGACAGATTGATTTTTTTGATCCCACATTCGACTCCGAGATGATCTTTGGAGGGACGGGAGCTCTGATCTTCGTAATTGATGCTCAGGTAATTGGGACACCATGCAAATAATTGATGAATAGATGGCTGGGAGAGTGTGCAGATATGTTGCTGGTTTTACTAAGAAAGTTAAGGCACAAGTTGGTTGGAACTTAAGACTAGATGTTGACCTAATTTGACCCATGCTGATTTAGTGGCTCACTCTATTAAGGACATTAGCCTTGCTTTACAGAGAGAAAGAAATTGCAAATGTTAAAGATGGACATTTCAGCTTGTTTATTATAGTCGTCTATTTGCTAACAAGCAGAGATTATTAAGGCATAACTAAATCCTGTTGGCAGTTTGTGTTTGTTTTAATACAAAAAAAAAATTAAAAAAAAAAAAAGAAACATAAAAAGATTTTTTGGAGACAAATAAAAAGTTCACCTCAGAAAAAGTAAAAAAAAAAACAGTACAATGTTTTATTTACTCTACTATAAAAGAGAGATTTCTTGTAAGGTGTAAAAGTATTTGTATCTGAAATGAACATAAACCAATCAATTGCAATGTTTCATTAACTGCTGCCCTGGTTTCATCTACTGCAGGATGACTACATGGAGGCACTGGCTAAGCTCCACATGACAGTGACCAGAGCCTACAAAGTAAACCCAGATATCAAGTTTGAGGTGTTCATTCACAAAGTAGATGGGTTATCTGATGATCACAAGATAGAGACACAGAGAGATATTCATCAACGGGCGAACGATGATCTGGCTGATGCGGGGCTGGAAAATTTACATTTAAGGTAGAGTTGCGATTTTGTTTTTCATGAATTTAAATTAGCTTGAGATTTCATACTGTCAATATCCTTATCTTAAATTAATCGAATTTAGAATTTCATTAAATTTTTTGTTATATTTATATTTGTAAGGCACTGCATAATGTAAGTTAATCTCCTTTCGAAATTTTTTCTTTAAACGAAAAATATTCACGTTAAGATCTTTTACAGTACATTTCAGCTTTTTGAACATGTGGTTATGTAGTGCATTTGTTACATCCAATGCATGTATGTTAATAGATTTTTTTATTCTGTGGCTTAAATAAATTTTTTTTATATTCCAGTTTTTACTTGACAAGTATATACGACCACTCCATATTTGAGGCATTCAGTAAAGTGGTGCAGAAACTTATCCCACAGTTGCCGATACTGGAGAACTTGCTCAACATTCTCATTTCTGTGAGTATTTTATTGTAACTCGGCCACATTTAACCATCATGTTAATGTCCAATACATAGATTATTAAATTGTCTTCCAGATATGTCAAATAGTTCTTTTGTGCAATTTCAAATTGTGACTTATCTGGACAGGTTCAATGACGCAACTAACACTGTAACAGCCAACACAATGTCACACCTAACACACTGTCACACCTGACACAATGTCACATCTAACACACTGTCACACCTAACACACTGTCAAGCCCAACACTATGTAACATCTAACGCACTTTTGCATTTAATCAACCATTGCACTAAACTCACTATAAAACCAAACATACTGACACATCTAATTTTTTCTCACTTTAAACACTTTTGCATCTGAGTCAACTCAATGGTTTTGGTACATGACTTTTTATATTATGGCATTTTCATAAAAATAAAAAAATGAAAATTTTTCATACTTCCAGAACTCTGGTATTGAGAAAGCTTTCCTGTTTGATGTCGTAAGCAAGATCTACATTGCCACGGACAGTTCTCCAGTGGACATGCAGAGTTACGAGTTGTGTTGTGACATGTTAGACGTAGTCATTGACATTTCATGTATATATGGGTAAGAAAACTTTGGATGTGAATGTCATAGGGGTTGCAAAAAAAATTCATCATCTGCAAACCTCTGCACGGAAACACCCATTTCTGCAAGCATGCACAAATGCATGCATGCGTGCGCACGTGCACACACACACACACACACTCAAATTGTAATGGACAATTTATGTATATATAAAGTTTTGATCTAACACCAGGACCAATTTTTGTTATGAGGTGCTCCTAATTCACTCTATCAAGAGAACTCTGAAGTAGCATTATGAATTTTGCTTTGGATAAAAGACCAGAAAATATGCCCCACTCCTTCTTCTTCTCAATCCACTAGATTCACCAGTGTGTGATTTGTAATTTTAAGACTTAAAATCTTAGACAAAGTGATAATAGTTTTAATGTTAGTAATGATAATTCCAGCATGGGTGAGGATCCCGAGGCCAACCCATTTGACAAGGAGTCTTCCTCCCTTATTAAGTTGAACAATGCCACGGTGTTGTACCTGAGAGAGGTGAACAAATACCTGGCACTGGTTTGTATACTGAGAGAGGATAGCTTTGAAAAACAGGGTGAGTATTGGGGGGGGAGGGGTTAGAGAAGACAGCTTTGAGAAACAGGGTGAGTATTGGGGGGGGGGGGGGGGTTAGAGAGGACAGCTTTGAAAAACAGGGTGAGTATGGGGGGGGGGGCAATTTTGGGAAACAGGGTGAGTAGGGAGGCATCTTTGAGAAACAGGGTGAGTATTGGGGGGGGGGGTTAGAGAAGACAGCTTTGAGAAACAGGGTGAGTATGGGGGGGGTTATAGAAGATGGCTTTGAGAAACAGGGTGAAGAGGGGGGCATCTTTGAGAAATAGGGTGGATGGGGGGTTAGGGAGGAACGCTTTGAGAAACAGGGTGAGTATGGGGGGCAATTTTGGGAAACAGGGTGAGTAGGGAGCATCTTTGAGAAACAGGGTGAGTAGGGGTATTTCACCATATATATATATTTGAAGAAAAGCTGCATGAGACCTCTTTTTGTTGACATTTCAAATATCATAGACTACAGCAGCAGCATTGTGTTTAAAAAGATTTTTGGAAAATTCAACTTAGTTAATTAGTGTTTTGACGATATTTCAAATTTCACACAATAATTTTATCCCACACCAGCTTAATCTCCTTTCCGTGCCTAAAATAGATATTTTCCATAAAATCTCTCCATTATTTTTATTATACATTCTTTTCCTTAACATTACAGGTATAATAGACTACAACTTCCATTGTTTTCGCCAAGCCATTCAGGAGGTGTTTGAAGTACGAACCAAAGCCACAACACAACAGCACGGCGCTGCCGCCATGAACTCCACGGCCATGTTACAAGACTCGATGCAAAGTAATGGAATATCAGAAAGACCCCACTGAGATATACAGGAAAAATATGGATGGCAAAATAAATGCCACCGACTTAGTTGAATGAATGAGAGTTTCTGGATATCGAAGAGTTAAATGAAAGAATTTGACAGGAAGATAATGGAATTGTTCATGAAAAAGATCTCGCGGAGATAGAAGAGTCTGTTTACAGAAAGAAATCAGATTATATGTAAAAGAAATATTACCATGTTAAACAGACATATCCTGTGATACATGGAATTGCCTGAGAGAGAGAGAATGAGTAAGACAGAAACCTTGCTGATGTAGGAGAAATACTTTTTACTGCAGTATATGGAATTGCATATGAAACATATTGCAGATAAAGAAGAGGTGCATCACTGAAATCTGATAAATTTGGTGTATGAGCGAGATCTTACAGTTGTACAACAAACATTTTGTGATAAGTGAAAACGTGTATGAAAGAGATCTTGCAGATAAAGAAAAAATGCATCCAGAGAGAACTGTCTATGGCAGAGATCTACACAGGTAGAGGAGAGATGATTCACTGTAGTAGAGTGAATTATTTATATCAGAGAAATCCAAATAAAGCATGAAAATGACTGGGAAAAGTTTTCCAAGTTTTAAGGACTCCACAAAAATAAGCCAGAAAACACAGGTCAAGTTGGATCCTGTAGGTGGTAGAGTAGATGATTCATGCCATAAGAGAGAGAAATTCTGTGTCTGCGATATATAAAAAAACTCCGTGTCCACTCTATAATTCTATACTGTGTAGTAAAAGTGGCACAAGTTCTATGTAGAAATATGATTTTTGCAGTTATAAAATTGTGTATCTGAAAGTTTGATAATTTTTGCCCATTGAAAAAGTCCTGTAATTATAAAAGGGAAGGATTGAGATCTTTAATGTGGAAAAGAGTTATGTTCGAAAAATCTCACCAGCTATACATGTGCTGGAGTTCTCTGACGTCGTGTGATAGTTTGAAAACATACAGAGAAAACTGTACGATGATATAGTTACAAGTAAGACTGAAATGAATTTAATTAAAGAAAGATTTTTAATGAAAGAATATTATAAGATCAAGTTATGTAATTGTTTGAGTATTATTCTAGACTAGTAGAGGTGGTATGTAAATGTGCATGGAAAAAAATGGAATAAAAATGAAGAGATCCATCATAGATAAGAAACAATATTCTCGTAGAAAAACTTGAGTTTTATATGGAGAATACTATGGAGATGAATATAATTGCTGTCCACATTACACTTCAGTGTGCTAGTTTGCTTCAACTGAAGCTGAAAAACAAAAACTATTATAATTTATATAATTATTTCTTTATTTTTCTTCATTTTATTGAGCTCTTCCTTGTCATTTCATTTCAAGCACGAGTAATAACTGATAGATTATTGTCAATTTCTTGTATTATTGAAGATAATATTTTTCTTCAGATTTCTTTCTGATGAATCCAATTTTGTACAGTATCCAATGGAAATTGTCTGAGATAGCCAAAAGTCTCGCGAGACTGGGCAAAGTCTCGCGACTTATTTATGATAATGTATACCCACCTTTGTATTTTGATGTAGCATATTAAAACGATGGTTTGGCAGGAACGGCAGAAGTTTGTACGTGTGCTGTTCTCTTTGTAAATAATACGACCAATGTGATTGGCTAATTCGTCCAGTTTTTTTTTCCTCCTTGTGTGGTAACTGGTGATTGGATGTGGGCCATATGATGTTAAATGTGTCATTATTATTATTGAAAACGTATCTAACTATATAGTTTTATGCATACATGTATATTAAATCAAAACATTATGTAAACAATTTTAATATTGCACATGTATCAGAAATTTATGTATGCTATAATATTTTGAAATTTAAAACGTCTTTAGCGTTGTTATGTTATGTTATGTTATGCGTGTGTAGAGCTGTAGTTTGCAGGCAAACCCATTTTGCAACCAAGCATTTTTCTAAGTCACTGAATCGGTTTGGAGAAGAGAGCTATAAGTAGGCTAGAGATGGGGTTACTGGAACATTAACGCCATGCACCGAATCGGGGGCGGGGGTGTAAGGAACTTGCTACTTCTTCGAATTGAAAAACCTATAATCAGGAAATTACGACGGTCTTTAAGAAATTATATACGACTAAGGGGGTTTCCGGGGGAGGATTTTTTTTCACATTGACCTTGACAAGCCATTAATTGGACAACTATTTGGTCTACGGTCCTCAATTTATGTACGGGTTTCATCATTACACGCCGATGTCTCTTATTGATTTGAAGGTCAAAGGTCAAGAACATTAAGGAATTTCTTGTCCGACCAATAAACAAAGAATTATTTTCTCTCTTGGGGGACATCTGTGTTCGACAAACACTTCTTCACAAAGCTTGTTTTGACTTTCCAAACAGTTGCCGTTTGCATACTGAAGTATCCGGTTAATTTGAAAGATAACTTCCGTTCGTTCCAAAACGATATTGCTACTTGTGACAGTTTCTTCTTAATTGACTTAGAATATTGAATTTTGTGATTGAATTTTCACTAGATATTTACAGGTAAATTGACGGTCATTCTCCGTACTGTGATGTCTCAGAGAAAATGTCAAAATAATAATAACTGCGGATCTGGTGGAGGGTAATAAAATGTGCCGGAACTGTTTGCATATAGGCTTATTGAAAACCAACGTGCACAGAATTTTGATTTTGGTGTCTCTCAAATTAAATAAGGTTTAATCAAACGAGCGAGTTGATTTTAACAAAGAAAATTAATATATCGCTTTAAACGCTGATATTTCATTATTAAGACATTTTTGCGGAGTCAAATCGCGATGGAGGATAGTACAATCTGCCCTCAATCTATTTAATCAACTCTCTCTAAAACGAAAAGTCACACTTCAGCAGACAACTTAGGAGCGACAGTCACGATGGAGTTCTTCGTTGACATCAAATTCATTTTAGTTTGTGCAACTTTAATCGCGGGAAATTGCCGCTCAGAAGAAACGGGCCTTTCCTCCATTATTTCCACAAACTGCTGTGCCGATGCCCAAACAAGACAAGCTGTCCTCGATGGATTTTTGACCAATACGGTCCAGCTTACCGACCTTAATCGCTGAGTCAAAAACTTCAGCACAATGCCAAGAAGGGTGTTTAAGTCTACAGACCGACCTGGATAAAGCGACAAGCAGGCTGAACCGCGTAGAATCGGAGCTGTCAATGCTTCTCCTCGAACGCACCGTCCAACGCAATGAGATCTAGGTCCTGAAAACGTACACTTTTCCCAGCTTCTTCTGTGATAACCCCAAAAAACGAAGCAGAAGACCATGTTGACAGCTGTAGCCACTGTTGATTAAACCGCCCAAACGTTTGCGCAATATTTTACATATTCCTGGAAGAAACTTCTGTGCTCCATTCTATCTATAAATAGAAACGCTCATACTATAGCTTTCTTAAAAATTTAAACAAGAAAATTTAACTTTATAATTATCTTCACATACTGATCAAATCTTCCGTATGAGTTCCTGGGTAAAACTAACTCCAGCAGGAAGAAAGAAATGTAAGAAACTCATTATTTTCAGAATGTTTTGACTTTCTTAAAGTAACTGTTATCCAGCTGTTTCATACTCGTGTCCTCAGTGTGGAAGATAATCGACAATTGCCCTCTCTCTTGTGTCAAAATGTCAAACTTTTAATCTAGTTAAACTTACAACAAGAAAATACGTTATCTGTGTTTGCCCACAAATATTTAAACCCAAGTAACACAAAGATTTGTCTACGATGTCTCTCAAATTTCCTAACAAATTGTACATCATAAGACTTAAATCAAACAGCAGGCTAATAACTGACCAAAGAATATTAATATTTCATTTCGAACACAGGTATTTCAATGCAAATTCAGTAACAATTTGTAAATAATTAGATTTAAGCAAACACAAAGTTAATAACTGACCAAAGATTGCTAATGTTTCATTTCAAACGCCGGTATTTCAATAATAAGACATATCTGTGGAGTCAAATCGCGACAGAGGCGCTTCCAAAAACTGTCTCTCAAATCTATTAAATTTAATCTCTCTAAAACGGCGGCTGCAGTTCAGCAGACGATTTTGTTGAGACAGTCACGATGCAGTCCTTCGTTGGCATCAAATTCATTTTAGTCTGTGCGACTTTACTCGCGGGGAAATGTCGCTCAGAAGAAACGCGCCTTTCCTCCAATGTTTCAACAAACTGCTGTGTCGATGCCCAAACAAAACAAACTGTCCTCGACGGAATTTTGACCATGACGGTCCAGCTTACCGACCTTAATCGCAAGGTAGATTTGATCACTGAGTCAAAAACTTCAGGGCAATGCCAAGAAGGATGTTTAAGTCTAAAGACCGACCTGGATAAAGCGACAAGCAGGCTGAACCGCGTAGAATCGGAACTGTCCACGCTTCTCCTCGAACGCACCGTCCAACGCAATGAGATCCAGGCCCTGAAGAAACAGGTGGCGCTTACCTCATCCTCGTCATCCCGTCATGTAAAACAGTATGTTTGGAAATTCCATGGCTATTCCGAAGATAAAGGCGTCATTAAGGTAATTCTTTTACCTTTTTCTTTAATGCTTATCTACTTATTATAATTAATTATTTTGTCTTCTACAGTACTAGTGGGTAACAAGATATCTAATTTAAAAATTCAACCAAGTTGTGACAAAAATTGCCGCCTAAATCATTCTTTTTTTAATTTTTTCTGATACGTGGCAATTCTTCTTTCTTCATTGGAGATGAGTGTATTTTCCATAAAACATGTTGTCAATATTTGCAGATTTTACATTAACAATCTAACCATTAAAAAATGTGTTGCAGCTGTCTCACGTAGAATGAATGGTTTAGTGTGTTCGTAACCTCGAAACTGTACAACTACCAATTCATGGGTGGCGGTTTGGTTTGGTTTGATGAACTTTAACTTTCTTCTTTCAGACCGTATCCTTCCCAAAAATTGACAACTCGAGCGCTCTTTGGGTTCAGTGGGACGGTAATTTACGTGTCTATTTGCCTGTGGGGACACCCCATAGCTGCAGCAGGTGGTTCTTCACTATTGACGGCCAGGAGTGTAAGAACCCGGACACCCTGGATGCCGTGTATTATGTACATGTCGATACGAGCACTGCGCCTTACAACGTTCACAACCCTAGCTCATGTAAGTCAGGTACATTATAGATAGTGTATGCATTTGAGACAGAGAGAGAGAGAGAGAGAGGTGTAGCAACTGCACAAAGAGATCAAATCACAGAATAAAAAAGAATGTAGGAAAATAAAAAAAAATGGACGTAATGCACGACCACAAAAAAATGAGATTATTAATTATGCTCACCTTTTCTAATTTGCTCTTGCTTTCAGTTGGCGGACTGTGTATGGGAATTCCCAGCGGCGACCTGCAGGTGGCGCTGCACGTGGGGGCTTGTCCTGGTACCCCATACCCCTTAGGAGACGGACACACCGGGTGGGTCAGTACTTCAAGAATCATCATAGAGGAGATTGATGTGTAGAATGCGGTCACTGTGGCTGGATTCAATGGACGAATAGAGCTGCTTTGAGTTCTAGAGCTTACTGGACAAAGGAAGGAGTGAGGCTCCAGGAACATTGAAACTCAGTGTGTAGCTAAAAATACACAAAATATTGTACAATAGATTGTAATTCTACAGAAGTTAAGGAAAAAACAATTATGTAATTAAATACATTCTGCCTACTTTTATTCATTGCCGCACTGCACTCGCTAGTCTGCCATAATTTCTGGCCCCGCTCTCCTCCAAATCCCGCAAAATCTCGTTTGAATTCGCGTTGCAAAACATTGAGCTACCTTGGATGATTTCTTTTGTTATTGAATGTCTGGTTCATCGGAAGAAAAAGATAATTTCTCCTCTAAATTTGTATTAGTAAGTATAAAATGGCACCTTTTCCGAAGAATATACAATATTTACAGAATATCTGGTTAACCTGAAATAGACAAATACGACAACTTTTCCGCCAAATTTGTGTTAGTAAGTATATATACAATGGCACCTTTTCTGAAGAATATGCAATATTTATGCTTCGACTCTAATAAATTAACGAATTTCTTGGATTTGCCTTTTAGCCTTCATTTGTTAAATAATAAGAAGAGAGGAAAAAAACATTCAAATGTGTAATAACTGGTGCAATTTCCATATAAGCAATTGCAGCGACGGAAATTTTGAATAAAACATATTCTGCAAATAATTCCGCCGAGAAGATATCTTTTTTTCTGCTGAACACGGTAAACAGATGGTATGACGTGCTGTTATACCGGAAAAGCTACTGAATCAATTCAAGTTCGTTGGCTTTCATTGATAGGCCTGCTCGGAACGTTCCTAGCTAAATGACATCAGATACTTTTTAATTTTCATTTCTTTTGCACTGAGATAACGTTTGCTTTCACCATTGACGATACACAGTGCGACGAGGTCCACAGCTGTTCACACCTGGGCGGTTTTTAGTATTGATTAGTCTTCACTCTTTCAAATGTCGACTGCTGACTTGCCCCGGGTACTGTACGAGCATATGAACAGTCTTGAGAAGCAAGGGTGCAAAAAAAGGAAAGGAGGGGCATGAAAAGACAAAATGTGTGCTTGGTAAAAGCAATAGAGGCTTTTGTAAAAAAATAAAAATTTTATCTCTGATAATCCCACCGAGAAAATAGCACATTTTGATGAAATGCAGAACATACAGCGTTAGCTATAACTCAATTTAAGTACAAGAGCTGTAGCACAAATCTAAGAACTTTTAACTGAAGAGAAAGGAAATATTATTGACGACGCAGACTTTATTCTAATGACCAGCAATATGATAGTTTTAAATCGATCATTTAATGTAAACTTTTTAAAGTAAACCGTATTTTTTTGCAAAAGGTAATTTGCTAAGACCCACGAGAGCCCTGATTGGTTCTCGTGACATCCAGGTCCCGATTCAGGGGCTCGGTCGTTGTCGTGGTGGAGTGACGTGCCTCATCCGGGATTCGAACTCGTGACTTTGCGTTGCCATGGTTGATGGCGCTTTGGGTACCTGATTTGCATCCAAGCACGCTACCGACTGCGCCGTGACAGACCCGCCCAACCTCCATACTTACCAGTTTCCTCTTATAGTATCCAAACGGAATTTTTAAAATTTAATTCTGGAAAAAAAGTATGATACTATACTTGCTAGGTCTCGAACCAGCGTACCAGTGACTGACTGTTTGCGAGACAGCAAAGTTACAACGGAGCCACGGAAGCTTCGTTGATAAGTAATGATCGGATGGAAACTTTCAACCTTGCCACGGAGAGGGCCAGGTTGGATGAACATGTGTGTATCTGCTATCCCAATCGATAATCCAGGTGCTGCATTTCATCCCACGCAACCCCAGTCCCCGACCATGGTTTATCATGAACTGTAAAATTCATGATGTACAGGAAGCCATGTGTTTTTGAGAATCCGACACGTACAGAGCTCGGAGTTTGTTTTATACTAAGATTAATTTTGGCTCTACCCATTATATTAAAGAGTACAATGGGATCAAAGGCGGTTCACAACAGGCGTGTTTTAGTTTTTGCGAGACCCTAAGAAGAGAGGGAAAAAACATTCAAATGTGTAATAACTAGTGCATTTTACATATAAGCAATTGCAGCGACGGAAATTTTGAATAAAACATATTTTGCAAATAATTCCACCGAGAAGATATCTTTTTTTCTGCTGAACACGGTGAACAGGTGGTGTGACGTGCTGTTATACCGGAAAAGCTACTGAATCAATTCAAGTTCGTTGGCTTTCATTGATAGGCCTGCTCGGAACGTTCCTAGCTAAATGACTTCAGAGACTTTTTAATTTTCATTTCTTTTGCACTGAGATAACGTTTGCTTTCACCATTGACGATACACAGTGCGACGAGGTCCACAGCTGTTCACACCTGGGCGGTTTTTAGTATTGATTAGTCTTCACTCTTTCAAATGTCGACTGCTAACTTGCCCCGGGTACTGTACGAGCATATGAACAGTCTTGAGAAGCAAGGGTGCAAGAAAGGAAAGGAGGGGCATGAAAAGACAAAATGTGTGCTCGGTAAAAGCAATAGAGGCTTTTGTAAAAAAATAAAAAATTTTATCTCTGATAATCCCACCGAGAAGATAGCACATTTTGATAAAATGCAGAACATACAGCGTTAGCTATAGCTCAATTTAAGTACAAGAGCTGTAGCACAAATCTAAGAACTTTTAACTGAAGAGAAAGGGAATATTATTGACGACTCAGACTTTATTCTAATGACCAGCAATACGATCGTTTTAAATCGATCATTTAATGTTAAATTTCTAAAGTAAACCGTATTTTTATGCAAAAGGTAATTTGCTAGATCCAGGTCCCGATTCAGGGGCTCGGTCGTTGTCGTGGTGGAGTGACGTGCCTCATCCGGGATTCGAACTCATGACTTTGCGTTGCCATGGTTGATGGCGCTTTGGGTACCTGATTTGCATCCAAGCACGCTACCGACTGCGCCGTGACAGACCCGCCCAACCTCCGTATTTACCAGTTTTCTCTTATAGTATCCACACGGAATTTTTAAAATTTAATTCTGGAAAAAAGTATGATACTATACTTGCTAGGTCTCGAACCAGCGTACCAGTGACTGACTGTTTGCAAGACAGCAAAGTTACCACGGAGCCACGGAAGCTTCGTTGATCAGTAATGATCGGATGGAAACTTTCAACCTTGCCACGGAGAGGGCCAGGTTGGATGAACATGTGTGTATCTGCTATCCCAATCGATAATCCAGGTGCCGCATTTCATCCCACGCAACCCCAGTCCCCGACCATGGTTTATCATGAACTGTAAAATTCATGATGTACAGGAAGCCATGTGTTTTTGAGAATCCGACACGTACAGAGCTCGGAGTTTGTTTTATACTAAGATTAATTTTGGCTCTACCCATTATATTAAAGAGTACAATGGGATCAAAGGCGGTTCACAACAGGCGTGTTTTAGTTTTTGCGAGACCCTAAGAAGAGAGGGAAAAAACATTCAAATGTGTAATAACTAGTGCATTTTACATATAAGCAATTGCAGCGACGGAAATTTTGAATAAAACATATTTTGCAAATAATTCCACCGAGAAGATATCTTTTTTCTGCTGAACACGGTGAACAGGTGGTATGACGTGCTGTTATACCGGAAAAGCTACTGAATCAATTCAAGTTCGTTGGCTTTCATTGATAGGCCTGCTCGGAACGTTCCTAGCTAAATGACTTCAGAGACTTTTTAATTTTCATTTCTTTTGCACTGAGATAACGTTTGCTTTCACCATTGACGATACACAGTGCGACGAGGTCCACAGCTGTTCACACCTGGGCGGGTTTTAGTATTGATTAGTCTTTACTCTTTCAAATGTCGACTGCTGACTTGCCCCGGGTACTGTACGAGCATATGAACAGTCTTGAGAAGCAAGGGTGCAAGAAAGGAAAGGAGGGGCATGAAAAGACAAAATGTGTGCTCGGTAAAAGCAATAGAGGCTTTTGTAAAAAAATAAAAATTTTATCTTTGATAATCCCACCGAGAAGATGGCACATTTTGATGAAATGCAGAACATACAGCGTTAGCTATAGCTCAATTTAAGTACAAGAGCTGTAGCACAAATCTAAGAACTTTTAACTGAAGAGAAAGGGAATACTATTGACGACTCAGACTTTATTCTAATAACCAGCAATACGATCGTTTTAAATCGATCATTTAATGTTAAATTTCTAAAGTAAACCGTATTTTAATGCAAAAGGTAATTTGCTAGGACCCACGAGAGCCCTGATTGGTTCTCGTGACTTCCGGGTCCCGATTCAGGGGCTCGGTCGTTGTCGTAATGGAGTGACGTGCCTCATCCGGGATTCGAACTCGTGACTTTGTGTTGCCATGGTTGATGGCGCTTTGGGTACCTGATTTGCATCCAAGCACGCTACCGACTGCGCCGTGACAGACCCGCCCACCCTCCGTACTTACCAGTTTATCATGGTTTATCATGAACGGTAAAATTCATGATGTACAGGAAGCCATGCGTGTTTGAGAATCCGACACAGAGCTCGAAGTTTGTTTTATACTAAGAGTACAATGGGATCAAAGGCGGTTCACAACAGGCGTGTTTTAGTTTTTGCGAGACCCTAAGAAGAGAGGGAAAAACATTTATCTATAGACATATCTGTGAACATCTGTGGAAAATCAATCTGTCGCCCTGGTAGAGGGCACCCCAGTGGCACGTTAGAGGTAGCCTGCTGTTTACCCAAGCCTAGCCTACAGTAGTGGACCTTTACCCTGTGATATCTAGGGCTTCTAAAATAGTATGCAAAATCAAATATGTACGATACAATAATTTTGCAACAGCATACTGTGAACAGAGAGTAGTAGAACCTTATCAATGCGTCCAGTTGACCGCGCTTGGTCACTGAGATGTATAATGTCTCCCACCACTTGGTCAGTGCTGTTTCCAAGGGTAAATATTGGCAGGAGTCGCCGAGCCGTAAGCAAATGGAAAGCAGAAGGCTCTGTCTAGCCTAGAGAGGTTTGCATGAGTATCCTATGTGACATCGCTTATACGCACAGCTTAGAGCGTATGAAATCACCCCATTTTCCGCCTATTAAAATGAAGACAAAAGCAGTTTTTTATTGACGTAAAGTTTTAAAACGTGCTCAAAAATGTTATCTTCCTCTGGATATGCGGATGTACTAACGAACCTCTTGGATTTCTCTATATAATGGCAATTTTTCTCCTACATTAGTGGTATACGCTAGCTGTAACAATGCCTGTAACGAAGGTAGCATTCATTTAGTTTGAACTTTTATCCTACCTCCATAAACTCTACGCCTCCCATCTTCCCTCCCACACACACACACACACACGTGGGCTGCTCACATCCGCAGTTGGTCTGTTTGAATTATGTATCTTTATACGACATATATCTAATAAGAGTAAGTGTTCATATGTGCAGTTCTGTTCTTTTTTTCTTTCTTTTTTACTCTTTCTTTCGTTCTTTTTTTTTTTTTTTTTTTTTTTTTTTTTTTTTTTTTTTTGTCTCTTTCGTTCTCTCTATGCCCCTTCTTTACGTTGTCATTTTAAGAACACTGTCATTCCATCCTTTTATTCCATGGATTAGAATTGACATTTTACGGTACACCTAGGATTATTTTTAAAGAAAACCTTTGAAACACTAACAGTAAAGAAAACGTGAATAAAACAATCATTTTGGAGAAAAATACTGAACACCAAAGTTACAGAAAGTGAGACAGGAAGATTTGTTACAGACAGAAAAGACTATTAAATTTAAAATGTGGCATAATCGTAGACACCAAACAGCGTAATCGTCTAGACTTTTGGAAAAAGAGCTGAATATTGCTTCTTGATTTTGCGATAACTTTGAGGGCACGCCTGATTTCACTGCTGTATCAACAGCTCACAATGACGTTGTTTTGGTTGGGTGGCGATTAGCGAGTTCGGGTGGGAAGAAGGTCGGGACATTCCGTGACCTCGAACACGACCGATTGCATCCGGAGACTAACGGAGTTGACAGGGTGCATGAGAAAACCAGTGCAAGGTGCTTTCTTCATTTGTCGTAGCTTCCACTTGCACCGCCAGAAATTAAGCCGCGGGAAAGTGTGTGCGAGAAAGTCGAAGTGCGGGTGGAATGCTGCTATAGAAAGGTGTTCTACCGCTGGGCTGGTGCTTGTCCAATTATTTTGACGTCATGAAAGGCCTGTGACCATTTATGTCTCAATTGAACGCGATCTATACGTCGGGCCATGAGTACATTTCATGAGTTTTTTACCGACTTAAATGTACTCAAGTCAGGCATGCGAGCATAAATGATCAAGAAAAAACAAAAGATCACAAAACAATTTGTAAAATGTATGTTTTTAGAGAGATAAAACTTTATTGTAAAATTGTAAAAACGCAAGAGCACTAGGGGCATTTTTTCCTTGTTCTTTCTTTATGTTGTTATTCTCGTCTTTACACATGAAATGGTGCGTACCTCAAAATGTACTATAATTAGCAGTTTTTAATATTTGCATTGCGGATTGCGTTTACCACCTTTCATACAAACTTTTCATTTCTACCCAGCTTAAATTTGACATTGAGGTTTGAATAATGGCCCGCCAAAGCGACTGTCGGAAGTATGGATGAAAGCGTGTGTTCGTCTTCATTTTCACCTCTCGACTTTATTAATAATACTGACCTTAGATTATTTTTCTGCACATAATTGTTGTTCCTCCCACAAAGGTGGCATTGTCCTCAAGTCTCGACCATACAAACAATGCTTGTTGACACAGCACGACTTTTGCGTCCTCTCACCGATGAGAAAGAAAATGCGTCCAACATTCCCAACTATAGCAATGGGGGCCGGTACACAGTCATTCGATGCTTTGTAAACAGTCCATTGTCATACGAGTACATAAAGTCGTTAAATATAGCACGAGATTTTCTGTCACCAGCGAGTAACAAAGAGTCATCGGGTCGAGATATGGTAAAGTGATATATTCTTTGTAAATTTCCATCTGAGTCAGTTTTTTTTTCGCAAATCTATTAGAATTGGTCCAGTGGAATGGTTTCATCGCAGGAAAGCTACTGGTCGAAGGTAGGCGAGGATTGGATTTTTGAGTAATTGTTTAAGATTGTATTTCTTAGAGTTGTAATGTCATGTGTACATTGTTGGTATCATGTTGAGTGGTGAGGTAGGTTATATGGAATGGAATTACAGATATAATACAAAGATGAACTATCACAAACAGAAATGAGATCAAGTGTAGACATGGACTACGTGCGTGAAAGGTATAGGCCTATTGTAGATTCAAGATATGAAGAAGAAAGAAAGTAAAAATGAGTTTTGATGTTTCACGTCTCCATATTCTGAGTAAAATGTCTGGTTATATATTTTCGTGGATCATAATGCTTTTCTGGTCTCGAAAAAGTCAAAATCATTCCAACACATTTTATGTTAATATACTCTCTCTCTCTCTCTCTCTCTCTCTCTCTCTCTGTGTGTGTGTGTGTGTGTGTGCGTGCGTGCGTGCACGGTAATACCCCCCATCACCAACAAAATAGGTCCATTTTTCGTTCTCCGTAATGCCCCTGCACGCTTCAGTTAGCATATAGGTATACATTGATTACCTGTGATAGCACTCCGCGGATGTGTCAACCGCAATGATCCCCTGCCTTTTCATGTAACACTGCCCCTAACAAACGCAACACAGCAAATCTATTGATCCGGCGGATAAACGCACCGATTGGCAAGTTCATGTTAATGCGACATGCTATATAGAAAACGACGCTAAGCAGCAGTTGCAGCTGTCAGCACTGCGAGAGCATCAACGCCAAGGACGACATCGACGACTTCCACGTAAGGAATACGAAAACAGCAGATGGATTTATGAGAAGAAGTCGAAGTAAATGAAGGTTTATCACCAAGAGGTTTCAAGATCCGACAAGGTGGGGAATGGAAGCTTTCCGAGGTCATGTTTTTTACCGAAGTGACTAACAGATGGGTAGCACATAGCGTTGACAGGTAAGACTGACAATGCTGGCTATGTTTAAACGGGGGCAAATTCTAGGCGACATGCGTCGTCCGTTGAACGTGTGGTATAGCTCCCAAAATGCGACATTTTAATTTGGTAGAAAGCGTTGTTTGGCTGTGAGAATTTTGGCTTAATTTTTAGTAGTGCTGGTGTTCTACGTTGTGTGTATTTGCGTTCTCAGCTGTCAGTAATTATGTCATGGTTTTCTGCACAACAGGCTTTTGAGATCGTTTTCATTGGTGCTCTCTCTCTCTCTCTCTCTCTCTCTCTCCAGATTGACATGGCATGTACAGTGTGATAATTTTTACGGGCATATCAACATAATCCAAAGCATTTGACAGTGTATATTTCTGCGGTCATTTTATATTCAGAATGCCTCAAATGTTTCTGCATCGTAACCTACTTTTGATTCAATAAACGTAAAACTAAGATGGTTAAAATGCCACTCACAAGCAATATATACTAAAAAATATTAAGAGAAAATACTGTTTAAATGTTCAGTACTTCATATTGCTATCGGTGGTTAAGGAAAATACGCTATTTAACAGCAGAATATATTGCCAAATAAAAATATGCAAGTATGTTTAACCATAAAAACATGTAGTAGTCTAACGAGAAAGGAGTTGTTTTATGCTTCATTAGTCTTCATATATCACCATGTGCTATTAATCATATTTAATCATGATATAACAGCATACAGTAGTATCTATGTTGAAATATTATATAGTGCAATATGCCAGTACATATAGAGTGAAACTTAAACTCAGGGTTACTGGAAACTGCATGGGAATACTGATATTGGAGACGTGTTTTCCCAGCTACCTCTTAAACTTAGGGTGCTACTGGAAACTGCACAGGAATACTGATATTACAGAGTTTTTTCCCGGCGATCTCTTAAAGTCATGGTGTAACTGGAAACTGCATAGGAATACTGATATTAGAGAGGTGTTTTCCTGGCTACCTTTTAAACACAGGGTGCTACTGTAAACTACATAAGAATACTGATATTAGAGATGTGGGTTTCCAGTGTTTTCTGAAACACAGGTCACCTCTGTTTCACCTTTTTACCACAAATGCCAGCTTGAAGGCAAAACACATTATTCAACATTAGCGTGTTATAACATAATGTAATATCATAGGCATAGAAGGTCGAGACAAGGGTAAAAACCACTCCGTAATTCGATAATTTACTTTCATATTCCACACCACGTTGTATTAAGCTGTATGAAGACCGTTGAACCTTTTTGTTGGAACCAGACTTGTGCACACATATTTCTGAACAACGAGGGTAATTTGAGGGTGCCTTGTTCCTGAGGTTTGAGAAAAGGTTTCAAGGGGGTGGCTTGCTCCGGGCGGTGTAATGATATGTGACACTTTCATAAACAATTTAAGAAAAAATGTGCTGGTATTGTGGGGGTATTCCGTATGTTTGACAATAGTAATGTATGCTAACAACACCACCCTCGGGATACGGTCCTGCTTGTTAATTTTTTTAAAAAGTTTCTTCATTAATTAATGAAATGTTGTAAATAAAGTTACGTGTATTTTATGTAAATGAATTCAAGTTTTCGAATTATTCAACATCGTTTGAGTAAAATCTGTCAAAAATAGTAGGTATTGCTGAGGGGGGGGGGGGGGGAGGTCTCAAACACATTTATAGAAATAAAAGATTTACCCGTAAAGAATTTTAAGCCAACAAGTTGGCAATGAAAAGGAGCAAAATCTCAAGCAGACTGCAAAAAAAGTTTAGTGCCGTTAAGGAAGGAACACGTAACTTGGGATTCCATTATAGTCTTAAGAAGTGGATTTCTTTTGCCTCAGTTTTGCATGTATGTAACTCTCGTCTGTAACACTTCCTCGTCAATCTGGCGCACGTCATAAAATGTGAAAATCTATCTTAAACCATTAAATAACTCATCTGAACATGTCTCCTCGTTCACTCACTGAAAATTAACAATAATGGACAAATACAAGTCTGATGTTCGAAATTTGACCGGTGATTGTCATATTTATTATAAGGTCCTTCTATTAAAAGAAATGATGTAATTGCGTGGATAACAATGAATGACGTTGAATAATAGCATTTACGAAATATTTAGGCATGGAAAATTGCATTAATATTTAATTTGCAAACAAACAGTGCAGATGTTTCAGTTTTTTTGGGTTGCAGAGAGAGAGAGAGAGAGAGGCAAGTTTTGATGGTGGTGGAGCAGTTAAATAAATATATATATATATATGAACTCTGGTATGGTCGACGATGCCGAATGTCCTTCAAAACAGGTGCATTTTTTCGTTAATTGCTTGCGAAAGTTATCAATGCCACTAACCCGGGTTCCTCCGTAGACACACACACAAGACACTAAACCCTCTCATATACGCCACTGTATGAAATATCACTCTCCAATATCGATGTTCGCCAACACTGTATGGGGGATATAGGAAACTAATTACACGAATCGTTATTCAATAATATCTATTACCGCTCCTTTTATCCAAGTGCAGAAAGGAATGTGCGTAATTTTTGGGCTTTTCGGGACTGGCTCGCTGCGACGAGTGGCGTTGGAGTTTTTGAGGTCGGCCGTGGAAATGAGTATTGTAGGTGGCAAAGAGATCCCAATTCAACATTTTAGAGACATTTTTGTGGCATTTCCACTGTTTTTTTTTTTAATTGTTGAAGGAGGCGATAGGGCCATAAACATCAACTGGTTCGTTTCTATGGGAAAGGTCGCAATATTTCGTGTAAGAGGACGAGTATTGATCTGTTTTGGGTCGAAGTAGGCTAAATATTTTGGTTTTCAAGTTAAGACACATGTTCGGTCTAAAGTTCTTTTGTGAATACGTAGGCCCTAGAGTGCACCTTGTGACACGCAACAATAACAAAACGCGTTGTATCACGTAATATGAAAACACATTACACACGTGTGTTTGAGTTTTCTTTCACGGCGCATAAATGGGGGAAGGGTTTGGAAAACGATGAATACATCGTCACAACTGACTGAGCCCCCCCTCCCCCCCCCCCCCCCTTTTTAGCTAAAGATCTTCTTACCGCCCAAGACTAGAGCCTCTGTGACCATTGAAACAAATTGCAGATGAAGTAAAAAAAGCTTTGGCTATCTGTGAAATCAACGCGCTCAGGTCCCGGTTATATTGAGATTAATTATGAAATATTTTGTGTATTATGCGGTGAAATAATTAGAAACGGGTTACTTTTTAGCATTTTATTTGCTGTTCGTCAGAAAAATTTTCAAACTCGATATATACGTGTTAAGCACATTAAAGCAATCGCGTGAAAATCAGCCCGTTGGACTTTCCATAAAAGCAGCTTTTATTTTTGACCAGAATTGGCTACCGTAATTTCATGTTGCTTTTGTTCTGTGTTGCAAAACATCAGTATACAAAATTGAGTGAAGTCTGATCCTGAAATATATCCATCGGTGCCCAGGGACATCTTCAGTGCAATATAGTCATCTCCCCGCCTGGCAAACTGTATTTTGTTCAGAGAAGAAAAGGGACGAGTATACAGTTTCGCTCCAGGCTTCATCTTTTGCAGCGTCCCTCTCTTTTCTTTTACAAATACTTTGAAATTATCGGCTGACTTGTTATATAAAATCTAAAGCGATTTATCTTCATTATAATCTTTATCTGAATCTGGAGTTGACAGATGGCGGTTAAAGACTTTTCATGGATCTACATGTATATGTCAGCACAAACAGCCCTTTTTTGAGGTGGGGGCGAGAGAAAGGGGGGGGGCTGCGACACGTCGGCACGTAGTGTGTCTTAACGCAAGTCCTTTGTAGTGTATTTTGATTATAGCAAGTGTTTGGAGACCGATAGTAAATATCTTAATATTAAATAAATAAGTAAATAATCTGTAATAATGTGTTAAAATACATGCGGAAGAATAACGCATTCTCGTATTGTCAATTCTTTTGGTAAAAAAAAACGTGTTATCCTTGTTATTTCTCTTTATTTTCAATAAGGTGAATTGAATTAGTGAATTGAACTGAATATTTAAGTATTCTTTTCTTTCCCTTTTGGTCAGAGCTAGTAGACGAGCTAAAGGTTTTTTCATTCTTCACTGCATTTTATTACGTGTAGTACGGTATCGTGTATCGTGTTATTTTGTGTAACTAATCTTCACAGTAATACCGTACCGAAAGACTTGCAACATTAATCTGAATTTTGATCCCAAAATTTTTGTTGGGAAAATTATTAGACGGCGGTTGAAAGTTATTTGCTTGCGGTACCAACTGAAATATTTTGCAGCCTATGTCATTCTTTAATGTTACTTAATTTAGAAAGCTTTCATGCACCGCATGTGCAGGCCAGTAGCCAGCAATTTCAAAAGGGGGGTTCTTTTTCTGAAAAAGTGGACCTTTTCCCATAAAAACTTCATGTACCTAGATCAAATTTTACCCAGAGTGGACCTTTTCCCACCAAAAGGGGCGGTTCTTTCGAACCCCCCGACCCCCCCTGGCTACGGGCCTGATGTGGGACTGTTAAGTTTCACACAGTGACCTTTTACAATGAACATTTGACTTGAACATTTCTGGTGAGAAAATTTAGAGATCGCTTAAAACATTTCTCCCCGGGTCGCTCTTCTATTATGCTACAGAACTCTGCTAGGTATCGCATGTCGCGTTAATCTGTGTATCGAATCCCCCCAAATTCACAGGCGGTGTTTTTTTTTTATATAAACCCACACCTGCTTTATAACAATGAATTTTTTGTTGCTACTAAAGGTAACAAGAGATGGGCGTTGGTAGCTTTTTTCTACGGCTCAACTTTTGTTTCATGTATGTTCTGCTATAGAATATCATTTGTCGGGGTGAGAAGAAATTTTTATGAAGTGGACCCCTATGAGCACTACCCTTATATGCCTGGTCCCAGTTTTCACAAAACAAGTTCCCTGGCTTTGTTGACTAGGATTTCCAAGAGAGTGCTGTAACACTGTTCCTGATAGGGTAAAATGTGCCCATGTGACCATGTAACGTTGGTAATAATTATTAAGTTCTTTGCAAGGGAATCTGACTTATTTATTATTATTTTTATTTATTTATTTATTTTTCTTGTGGAACTGGGGCCTGACTTAGTTTTTGTGTAAAACCGAGACTTGGATCAAAGAGAGAAAAATTATCCACCAATTCTGACAGATTTTGATTTTTAAACTTTTTTTTTGAAAAAAAAATTGAAATTATCACGTTAGCAACCAGTTGTGAACCCTGATTTTGCTCGTCTACAGGAAACCTAAAACATCTCCCGTCTCCATGCCTCTGAAGATGTAAATCTCTTTACGTCTGTCAAATTCAACGCCATTGTCTTGTTTAATTTCTCCAATATCTGCCTTCATCTGTTTTTCTATCCTGAATTTCTGAGATTACTGGCATCTCATATCTAATTCCTCGCTGTAACTGGGTAAAGTCTGAAACGCAGGGTGCACAGCGGGGTCTACTTCATAAAACTTCTGACGTGACTCGTCATAATGAGCTTCATTTTGCAAGGAAAATGAAAAGAAAGTGAGTGAAATTTGAGATCGTGAAGAAAACGGGGACACCTTAGTAGCAAGGCATTATGTTAAGTTTCTAGAACAGATTTGTCATAGTACTGGAGAGGAGAAAACGTATTGATATACGCCAGATATAGGTGAACTAAAGACAGGGGGTGAGTCAGGGTAAATATGTATTCTTTTTTCAATAAGAGTTACCACAGCCAACAACCCATTGCTACTGTCTACTAGAGGTATGTTGGTGATGCCGTCTTTCTTCTTCTTCCTTTTTGTGCAAAGTCTTAGTGCAGTACAAAAATGTGCACATAATTAGCCAGAGAAATATTTGTGATCATATATGTGTATTGGCTCTTTACTATGTTGTATAACTAGTGACCTAGAGAATGATTCGAGAATTTTTCGATAAGGAACTTCTTTTGTATTTGAACGGGCTTGCAAAGCCCAATTTATGCAGTATTCTGCAGTACAAAAATGGTATTTTAAAAAGCGAAATGGTCTCCGTTTTTATGACATCATCAGCTAGCCCAGCTCGTATTTCGGACACTAGTAACTCATCGGGTGGCCTTTTGCAGGGCTGACGACTGGCAAAACTAGTGCAGTGTTTTATCTGTTTATCGTCGAAGTCTAAATTTAACCAAGGTTTAAAATAGGCAGGGTGCACTATCTAGGGCATATATTTCACTTGTTTATTATGATTTTTTTTTTTTTTTTTTTTTTGCTAAAGACATACACACAGTCCTTGCAAATTCTTTTGCAATAGCCAAACTCCAATACCAATAGACGTTAACATGCCTGCCATTGTCTGTTTATATGCACGACTTTTGCACTTACCTTTTTTTCGATAAAAAACCCAGGCCACCTAAGATGTAAGATGAAAGTGTAAAGTTACTCGTGCACCGCGCGACGCGCCATGAATCTTAACTTCTCTGCGACGCTCAGAAAAGGTGTAACCTCCCATAAAACTGTCGTAAAAAGACGGCGTGTCGTATGACAACGCACCGGTATCTGAAGTCACCCAGTCAGAAACCCGACGGGGACATGTTTGTACATACCCGCTGTCATATCGGGTGTCGTTCTTTCAAGTTTGACAACCGTACCGGAAGGAAAACGCATGGAGCGCTAAATAAACTATTAATTTTTTGGGGTATTTTGCAAAATACACTTGATCATCTTTGTGGTGATCTTTATTGTGAGCAAATACTGGAACACCACAGAAATGTATCACAATGTACAAGATACAGGGCTGGAGCCAGGAAGTTTAAAGGGGATCTTTTGCTGAAAAAAGTGAACGTTTGTGCCTCTTAGATATAGCTGACTCGACTTGAGAAATTGCAGGGATCCTTTATTATGATTTAGAGCAGATCTTCCCGGCTAAAGAAAAAAAGTTGGGAAAAGGGGGGGGGGGGGGCTCTTTCAAACCCCTCCACCTTTCCGCCCTATTCCTTCGGACTAGGTACAAATGGAGTTTTTGTTTTTTTTTTAGAATGAAGTAAAAATAATTATATATATATAAAAAAGTCATGATTGTGTTGAAGGTCGAGGCAGGATAATTAAATTTCTAATTTAGTTCGGATTTTCCACACAACGTCAAACATATAGAAAATAGCCCAAAACTCTTATGCCCTTTATCAAGTGAATCGACCGGAAGACCAATCGCCATTTTAAATCTGTCAACCGTTGCAAATTTTTGTCACTTTTCCAAGGTGCCTTGATCATCAAGAAAGGCTTTCCTATCATTACGCGGCTTTAAATTTCAAGGTTACTGGTCAGTTGTTCAAGCTGACCTCTGAAAACTACTAGTCCGAATCAAATTTGACAAGTTCGAAGATCAGGTCTAAAGATGAGATCTATTAATAGCAGAAACCTTATCTGAAATAATCGCTAAAAATCTCGCTAGTTTGATCTGAGTATGTTATTAGTCCAACGCTAAAAATACCAGTCAGTTGTCTTAGACCAGTAGCAAATCAGCAGACTGTGTACGTTTATAGACCAGTTGTGTCTACTTTTAAACATTTTCAATATTTTGCCCATTTACCGGATACAAAGGATAATCTGCTTACTAGTGGCCATTCAATCGCCTTTGATGAATTCCTTTAACATGTTTATTTCACGCAGTGACAAATCTTGAATACCAGGGTCTAGAACAGAAGCTGAAATCATAAAGAGCACACACGTCTCCTTTTGTGTATTCACCAGTTTTTTTTTCTGTTTTCTGCTCAACGCCAAGAGGAGGCATGTTAATCTGCTAATTGCATTCAGCTAGAGTCCCCTGGGAGTTGGATCGATCTATATAGAATGATAGTTTCATCGGGAGTGGACCCATTCATGTGTATTATCCTCCTCACATCAACCAGCCTGTACACCAAAGAGATTTGTAAGTCCATGCAGCCTTCCGCCATTGTCCGCTCTGATAACTTCTTTGTAATTCCAGCCACTTAGTGACCATTAAGTGGACATAGAGTGGACGAAAAGTGGACTTGTTGACGCATCTCGTACCAGGGCCTGCGATTTTATCTGTGTTAACAAATTTAATAAGAGGATGATTGTGGACAGTGGTAGTGAACCGCAATTATTTTATTAAGTCACTGCTGCTGCTACAAATTTCTTTTCAACAGAAGGATACAGAGGAAGAAGGGGAGGGGGGGGGGTTGCAACCTCATCTTAACAAATGGGAAGTTTAACAACGTTTACATAATTTTGATCTGAATTTGGGGTTAACTTAAATGCCGAAAATGTTGTCTACTTTGACTTATGTGAAATCTGCAGCGACCCACTTTTTAAAATGATATACATTGTGTTTTTCTATATGACATGACATAAATATATGAAAGTTTTTATACCAGTAGTCATTTTACGTATGTTGATTTAACTTCTATAGTAGAACAAAATGTTCAAACTTTAAGTTGAATCCATTAATCGGTCTTAGGTTTTTCTGCGAAACTAGAATATGAAAAAAAAATTGGGAGCCGTTTTTTTTTCAATTAACATTTCATACCGCTGCTTTTAAGCCTCTGCTAAACTTGGCTTGAGACGGCTTCGAGAATGAAATTTTGGCTCACTTTCACAGTGGCTTAACGAGTCACAACCGGTTCGTGTTGTTGAATTTTGTCGCGGTTCTTAACACACAGAATTTGGACATAACAACATAAAGATAATCTCTTATTTCATTAACGATTTAGCCTGTGGACAATACTTACATTACACTTCTAAGTGCAATGGCGCATAGAAAGCAAGGAGTGCATCCCCGTCAGTCTCACCCTCCTCCTTACCTGAAATACAAGGGCTGCTAATATAGAAGACAAAATTGAAGAAGATTGAAAAAATTAGTAAGAGACTACTAGCGACCCCTGTGGTCAGAGAGAGCCTCCTACTTGGGCTTATGAGTTAACCTCCTATATCAGGGGCTTCTAAACTAGAACACAAGATTACAGTGTGAACCATACAACATTTTTATAACAGGCAGCTAGCGCACCTCGTGCTCAGAGAGTACTTATAATTGACATGTTTGAAAGCGGCCTCCGTGGAGCAGTGCAGAAACTGCGTCGAAACAACGCGTCTGTCGCACCGCCGTGGCGACGTAATCCGAGCACCGTGTCCCGCGGGTGAGCGGAATAGACTTAACTTAGCCCAGGCACCGCGGTTTTTAGTAGACTGGATTATTAGCCAGGGGATACTGGAGGATCCGGTATCTTCTAGTGGAAAGGAGGGGGGGGCACAGGGAAGAATGCAAAATTTAGAAAATGATTTGCAACGCTTCGAGCATGAAAAAAACAAATATAAATAAATAAATAAATAAATAAATAAAACAGTTCAGGTATTTGTGATTATAGCGGTGACTTCCCCATAAACTTTGAAACCCAGGGCAATCATTTCGTAGACGAAGATGATCTCGGTCACGTCGGATTCTATAGCCACGTTATTTTTTTATTCTGTGATAGCACTACGGTAATAAAACTAACATTGAACTATGTTTTACGTGTATTTCATCAGGCAATTTGCTTTTGTTGAACACACATTACAAAAGACGTCAAACAGCTCCGCGGGAGGCTCACATGATGCCATATGACTTCCTCATGGGACAAAGTCTTGTAAAGAGTTTGTATTCTGCTCAGTGCAAAATTGCGCAATATCAGTTCAACAACGATGATGAAGAAGTAGGCCTATTATTTATCGTTTCATCTGATTTCTAACATATCCTAAAACCACCATTTAGTTAAACCTTTTGGGTTTCAGAAATCAGGAGATTAACCAACCCCTCAACTACTATTGATGTACCGGCGGCGAATCAATATACGGTATGGCGTAAGGAGAGCTACAGTCTAGCGAACTAAAGCAGTGACGATAAATCCAGAGGCAACACGTGTTCAAACTGTGACGTCAGAAGCAGGGATCACGTGCTGAGATTGTGACGGCCGGAGGAAAAGCTGCAATCGAAAAAAAAACGTGATGTTCATCTACTAAT